>NC_056746.1:290753304-291072054 GCF_019279795.1 Protopterus annectens
AACACCCTTCTTTGCCCTGATAGCTCCTTCTCTGACCCGCTTCCCGGGTTCGGAGTGCTCGGAGCCGGGCAGCATTGGAGCCAGGGGTGGGTCGGCACCGACAGTATCTGGTACTTTGGCTCCGACTCTTCCTTCAAGTTTACCGGATCTGTCCTTGTCTAATCCGAGCTCTCAGAGCCATGCTCTGAGCTTCGGATCCGAGGGATTTAGTGTGCCTTCGGCTCCGTCCAGGTCAGAGCACACTGGCCCTTCGGATCCGATGGTCTTGGCACCAGCTCCGATCCATCCATCGGATCCGAGTGAGGGTCGGTTCTCGGATCCCAGAGAGAGTGGCTCTCCCTCTGCCTTCGATGTGGTGGAGAGGGCTCTGTTGAGTGCATCCAGGCCCCCGCTCCCTGCTACGGTTCCATCCCGCACTCCCTCTCGTTTGGGTAAGGCTTCCGTCGCCCGGCCACAGGGACCGCCTGCTTTGACGTCGCAGGTCATTCCCCTGGAACAAGACGTTGCTGGTGAGTCATCCTCGGACAGTCCCCCCGAGGATGTTCCTCACAAGCGGAAGTGTAAGAGCAGGCACGTGGACTCCCCCGAGTCCTTGACAGAAGACACAGATTTGGATGAGGGGGAAGGCTCCCCAAGGTCACCCCCCGAGGATGTCTCCTTCGGAGACATCATGGAAATGCTTAGGATAAGAGGGGGTGGTCTGCCCCCAAGGCTTCCTCGGATGAATCCGTGTTCCTGGAGGCGTTCGAAGCAGGCCCATCTACCTCTTGGGTGTCCCCTCCGGCCGACCCCTTAGTGGACCTTATCACCACTAGGGCGTGAATGGAACAGGACACTGTGGAGCCAGTCCCCAAACGTCCTGACAAGATCCTGAGCCCCCCGGCAGAGAAATCCCATTGGAGCAAGGGACCCCCCGTAGATGCCATGTTGGTGGCGGCAGCCACCAAGAGGGAGTTGGCCCAAGAGAGTCCCTCGGTCCATCCCCCGAGCAAGGAGTTTCGCTCGATGGACCATCTTGGGAAGCGGGTCTTTAGTTCAGCGACCTTCACTGTAAGGTCCCTGAACTACATGGCACATGTGATTCGACTGCAGCGAGACCTTATAAAAGAGTACGCTGCATCGCCCCTGGAGTCCATGTCGGGGGAGGACAAACAGTTGTACTCCACTCGCATGGCCACTCTTAGGTCTATATCCAACACCTCTATGCGGCTTTTATCCCATGCTACAGAGGGAGCCGCTAGAGCCAGCGGAGCAGGCCTAGTTATGAGGCGCCAGGCCTGGCTCAGACATTATGATTTTGCGGAACCCTTCAAGGCGTCCTTTACGAAAGCCCCCTTCGATGGTTCTGCCCTATTTGGCAAGACAGTTCGCGAGACTTTGGTCCACAGCGAAAAGGACGGGAAGACGTCCGCCGTCGGAGTCCGCTTCTCTGCTCCCCAGAAGTCCTTCTCCAAGAAACAAAAGGGACAGAAGAAGATGTGGTTCCGAAAGTCGCAACAATTCCAGTCCACTCAGGACTCCCAGTCCTTCCGCGGCAGAGGAGGACAGGGTGGACACCGCCCTAGAGGCAGAGGGGGCCCGAAGAACTTTGGGTCCAGAGAAGCCTTCTCTGATCGGCCCACGCAGCAACCCTGAGGGGTTGCCTGACTGCTCCACTCTGGAGGCATCGGGGGGGCGTTTCTCGAAGCACCTGGCAGCTTGGGAGTCCATTACAACAGACCGCTGGGTGCTTCGTATCATATCCAGAGGATACAGAATTCCCTTTTCCTACATTCCGGACACCTCCCCGATGTTCCACCCAATCAGAGGGAGGCAGCAGCTGCGGAAATTCGGCTGCTTTTAGAAAAAGGAGCCATCCAGCACATCCCCCCAGGCCAGTCTGGATCGGGTTACTACTCCAGGTTCTTTTTGGTGCCAAAAAAGACAGGGGACCTAAGGCCCATCCTCTATCTTTCCCTACTAAATCTGTCAGTAACCAAAGAAAAGTTCCGGATGGTCACTCTTCAATCTATTCTCCCCCTCTTGCGGGAGAACGACTGGATGTGCTCCATAGACCTCAAGGATGCGTACTACCACATATTGATGGACGAACGGTCCAGGAGGTTTCTCCGCTTCCGGCTGGGATCCAGTCATTATCAATTCAGGGTCCTCCCCTTTGGTCTCACCTCAGCCCCCAGGGTGTTCACTAAGGTATTAGCAGTGATAGCGGCCCATCTGAGACTCCAGGGAATGCAGGTCTTCCCGTACCTGGACGACTGGCTCCTCACCGCCCCGACAAGGCATCTACTATGCTTAGCCAGGGACTACTTTCTCAACCGTGCTCCACAACTAGGGATCACTATAAACTCGGACAAGTCCTCTCTCACCCCGACTCAGGTGATAGATTTTATCGGGACCAGACTGGACACCAACAGGCAACTAGTCTTCTTAACTCCCGACCGGTTGCACACTTTGAGGGCACATGTGCGGGCCATCTTTCAATCTTCAAAACCTCCGGCGGGATTGGTTCTGAGGGCCCTGGGGTCCATGGCAGCCACTATAAACCTTCTTTCCATGGCACGTCTAAACATGAGGATTTTACAGTGGACTCTCCAAGTCCAATAGTCCCTTCATCAATACCCCTTGAGTAGTCACCCCATTTCTCTCAGGGCCTGCAAGAGGGCTTTCGTTTGGTGGCTTCAATCGCCGGACCTCCAGGCGGGATGCCCCTTTGCCGCGGCCCCCCCTCTCGCCACGGTGACCACGGACGCCTCTCGTCTTGGTTGGGGGGCATTATTCGAGCAGGACAGTCCAAGGCACATGGAACAGTTCGGAGACCTTATTGCACATAAATGTTATAGAGATGAGGGCAGTGCTGTTGTCGTTGCAAGCACTTCAGAGCCTTCTGCCTGTAGGAACAATTGCAATCCAGACAGTATGGTATATCAACAAACAAGGGGGAACCAGGTCTTACCCACTCTGTCGAGAAGCCATGAGAGCGTGGGAATGGGCGATCTCCACCAACCGCTTTCTCACTGCAACGCACATTCCGGGACGGACCAACATCCTGGCGGACAGACTGAGTCGCACCATCCTTTCACCTTACGAGTGGTCCCTCAATCCTCGAGTAGCGAGTTGAATTTTTGCCATTTGGGGGCAGCCCTGTTGCGATCTTTTCGCATCTCCCTCAAACACGAAATGCAACAATTACTTCGCTCTCATTCCCCCTGCCGGGGAAGCCCCGAGGGACGCCTTGGTGCATGCTTGGCCACCCGGTCTTCTCTGTGCCTACCCTCCTCTTCCCCTCATGCTGAAACTTCTTCAGAAAGCCAGTCGGTTGGGGAGCAGGATGATCCTCATTGCCCCATTCTGGCCTCGCCAAGCTTGGTTCCCTTACCTCATGTCTCATTGAGTTAATCCGCCCTGGATTCTAGATTCCCTTCCGGATCTAATCTCCCACCCCCAGGGACTCCCCACTTCCCGACCTGGCCAGCCTCAAACTTACGGCTTTGCTGCTCCAGTTCCACTTGTAGCTAGGACTCCGGGTATCTCTTCTCCAGTTAAAACTATCCTAGAAGCAGCGCACAAGCCCTCTACTAGGCAGGTCTGTGGTAGTAAATGGAAGCGTTTATCTGGGCAGAACACCATAATTTGGACCCTTTTACAGCCCCCTTGCCTGCGGTGCTGGACTTTCTTTCAGGTCTTTTTAATGGCGGAGCTAGCTGTTCTACGGTTAAGGTTCAGTTAGCAGCTATCTCTCATTACCATGTAGGTACTGAAATGGGTCCTTTGATTACTACAAAATTATGCAAAACATTCCTAAAGGGCACCTTTCTTCTTAGACCTCCAATAAAGGAAGCGGTGCCTCCATGGGATTTGACCTTGGTATTACAAGCCCTGACAGCCCCTCCCTTCGAACCGACGTCTTCAGTAGACCTCAAATATTTGTTTTGGAAAACGGCCTTTCTTGTGGCTATTACTTCAGCCAGGAGAGTATCTGAATTGCAAGCTCTTTCTGTGAAACCCCCATACTTAGCCTTTCACAAGGATAGGGTTTACCTCGGGACCAATCCCTCCTTCCTCCCGAAGGTAGTTTCTGAATCTAATATTAACCAATCTATCAATTTGTCTGTCTTCTTTCCCAACTACCAGAACAAAGGGGAGTACAGACTACATTCTTTGGACGTGCACAGACAACTTAGATTTTACATTCATAGGACATCTGGTCATAGACAATCCGACCAGTTGTTCGTCTCCTTTGCCAAATTTAATCTAGGTAAACCAGTCTCGAAAGTTTCCTTATCGAGATGGATTTCACAGTGTATCGTTACAGCGTATCAAAATTCCGGCAGGCCTGCACCTCAAGGAGTTTGTGCCCATTCAACTAGGGCTATGGGTACATCTGCCGCCTTTAAATCCAGGGTTTCCTTGGATGATATCTGTTCAGCAGCCACTTGGGCCTCATCTCATAGCTTCATCAATCATTATAAATTGGACATTACCTCCAGAGGGAGAACTTCTTTTGGCTCTGCAGTGCTCCAGAATATCCTTCCATGAAGGCCGCCCAAGGTTTAGGTAGCTGGGAACTCTGTCCCACAGGTTGCAGACCAAATGAAGTTAACTACTTCAGATTAAGAAGTTATGTACTCACCATAACGTTCCATCTGAGTAGGTAAACTTCATTTGTCTGCAACCATTCCCCCCCCTCCGTCCCCCTGACCTTCAGATGTGTTTCATGTCGTATAGTGATGTACCATTTCTGATAATGTAGTTAGTTATCCACTATAGTGCTTGCGGGCAAACTTGATCTGAGGTCAGTCAGGGTTGGCAAGGGACTATGGGTAAGGGGAGGAGCTAGAAGCTCGGATCTAAGCTTTGTAAAGTTGCCGGTTCGGATCCGAGATCGGATCCGTATCCCACAGGTTGCAGACAAATGAAGTTTACCTACTCGGATGGAACGTTATGGTGAGTACATAACTTCTTATTTTAAACAATTCCGTTGTAACTTCAAAGTACAGTCAAGCCACAGAATGTACAAACTGCCCATGGCAACAACACTGCATAAAGACAGGGCATAACACATTCTCTAATGTTAAAGACAGATCAGTTATGGAGATAAGACACCCTTCCTATGTCTTAGCATCTACAAGTGGCTAACTTGTGAAGCCAGATGAATAGTAAAGAAAAGACTATGACTCTCATAAGAGGAAGGGGCAAGCTGAGCTGACAGGTATCATGCTGAGTTGATGAATTCACTATGCAGACATCACGACTCCTCAGTCTACATGCAACTGACTGTTCAGCCACAAAAGATGAAGGAGGTGTTATGCATGTTCATGAGAACTCTTAAGTCAGGCCACAGCTGAGCATATTCACAGGAATCCAACAATAGCATGATCAGATGAGGCATGAGAAGCAACCCTGGGGATGCACATTAATATTCAAAGCATGCTTATTTCCCAATACAGTCTCTCTTCCACTTGCCTAGATAACAGCCATGTTTTCCACATGCACACGAGTCCATATCAACATCTTGTCAGATAATGACATCTTGCACTTAAACAAAATGGAATTAATAAACATCACAGCTGAGATCGATACCATCTTGTACCATCAGACTATCCGTTTTTTTTAAATGTGAACCATACCCACGAACTCAAATGGGGAAAAAAGTGGTAAGAGTTTGTGTTATGACAGGCTCTTGCACTGGGTCAAGTAGTTCAAGACTAAAGGTCCAAAACTGATCTCCAGGCAGTTTGTCTTTTTGGCATCAGATGAGGTATGAGAAGTACCACAGAGGAAACCAGCTTTTAAAATGGAAATACAGCGTAATATTCACATGATGCTTGTGTCTCAAAACAACTGTATCTAAACATGGACAAAACACCAGAAAGTAGCTCAAAGCAAATATACATCCATATTTGTGCAATCTCTATTCCACTGGCAAAGAAAAATTAGGCACGTTCAGCACAGGGAGATGTGAGGCTATACCAACATCTTGTTACATGAGGAAATCTTGCAGTTTAACATGATAAAGGAATTAATAGAGACCAGTTGATATCAGTACCATGGTGTCATAGGTTGATACTAGGCTATCTGCCCTAGGGCATTTACAAGCCTAGCCAGAGTGTGTTTGGCTTTTGCCACCCTTTTTAGATTAGTTGACTGTGCCTCTGTATAGTAGGTCACAGAAGATAGCCCATTTAAGGTTAGTTTACCATGCCTCTGCCTAGCAGTGACACAGAAGAGATCCTGGGGTAAATTTACAATCTCCCATCAAAACGTCAAGATCCTTCTTGAAGAGGGTCATTGAGGGGCTTTGTCCAACATGGATTGGGATTTTGTTCCAGAGTGAGGGGAGCCTCTGGGATATGAATCTGTCCCTCCAGCATGTTCTATTTATTTCTGTGCTGAGGTTTAAGTCACTGGAGCGTGTAGCTCTGATGGATTTGGATTTCTTGAGGTGGAGCATGTCCATTAATTCTGGGTTGGACATGGCTTTATATGTCGGGCACAGGTCGCCTCTGAGTAGGCGGTAAGCAACTGATTAGAGCTGGAGTTTCTTTAGCCTAACTGCGTAGGGCATCTGTTTGAGTCCCTTGATCCTCTTGGTGAGGTACTTTTGGGGTCTTTCCAGTTGCAGCAGGTGTCTGGTAAGGTACATCCCAAATGGGGCATTGTATTCAATTATGGGCCTGATGAGTAGAGGGGCACAATGACCTCTCGATCTAGATGTGAACCCCTTTGTGATAAGGTGGGCTATATAGAATGTCTTTCTAACCACTTTGGCAATGTGATTGTCAAAGGAGATATTGCAATCTACTTGGGTCCCCAAATCCCTAATTACTTCTTCCGTACTTAATGGAAGACCACCTATGTGGTAATTTGTGGGCACTTTGTTTTTCCCAAAGGGGATGACTATGCACTTTTTGGCATTTAGCTTTAGGCCATGGCTCTGGCACCAGTTATCCGTCTCTGTGAGACCTTTTTGGAGGATGCTTGTGTCATCCAGTGAGTCGATTATGGCCCCCAGTTTGCAGTCATCTGCAAACTTTGTCAGCCGTAGTCCTCCTGTGTTAGCCTGTACCTCAGAGAAATATATACCGAACAAGAGAGGTCCCAGAACTGAGCCTTGTGGGATGCCACTTGTAACTGGTTTAGAGTCTGACATGGCACCTGCAATTCTGACCATGTGGGTTCTATCCCTAAGCCAGTTTGCAACCCATCTTGTGACATAGGGGTTGATATTTAAGTTTGGTGAGCTTATTTATGATGCCCGAATGGGGTATTGTGTCGAAGGCTTTTGCAAGGTCAAGGTAGGCTGTGTGGACTACCTTCCCTTCGTCTATGGCCTTGGTGACTATTTCAAAGAAATCAACCAGGTTCAAGAGGCAAGATCTGCCCTTAACAAAGCCGAATTGTGTAGGATCCAGTGTTTGGAGGTTCCCAATGTCTTTGTTTATGAGTTCCGTGATGATACGCTCCATAGCTTTGCAGACCAGGCTAGTTAGGCTTACAGGCGATAGTTTCCAGGGTCGGTTGTGGCACCACCTTTATGGAGTGGGACCACTGTTGCTGTACACCATTCTTTAGGTACATATCCTGTTGTAAGGCTGAGACTGAATAGTGATTTTAAGTGAGGGTTCAGTTCTTCTTGGAGCTCATGTAAAATGCAGCCCAGGACACCGTCCGGTCCCATTGTTGCTATGTTTTTTGCTTTGGAGAGGGCAGCTCTCACCTGTGCATCTGTGATGTCAGGGAGGCTACACTCTGTTGGGATAGTCATTTGCAGGGGGAGAAGTTTGCACTGAACCTGTCTGCCAGGATATTGGCAATGTCTGTGGGTTCAGTGTATTTTTTTGTCATTTTGCACTAACGCGGAGCATATCTGGGAGTTTCCACCCAGGTTTCTGACATAACTAAAGAAGGCCTTGTGATTATCTTTAGTGTCTTGTGCAATTTTTCTTTCAAAGCTAGCCTTAGATGATTTTATGAGGGATTGTAGTTTCTTGCTAGTACTGATCAGAGTTGCCTTCCCTTTCAGGGATTTTGCTCCATCATGTAGTAGCTTCCTCCTTCTGTTGTACAGCGTAACGTTAAGTTGTCTATCTCACCTTCATTCTTGCTGGATGGGTTCAGAGCCGATCCTCGGCTCTGACTCAGCCTTTTACTAAAGCTCGCGAGCTATTTACCAGCTCGAGGCCTCCCCTTATCCCACAATGCTAGGCATCAGATACCCAGATCTCGTTTGCCGCTTCAGCTACAAGGTTGCGTTTTTTACCGGCTCCAGGTCATATAATTCTTTTTACTGCTGTTTTACTGTCAGTGTTGTTGTTATATTTAGATATTCTTCTCTATTAGTTTTATTAGATCGTGTAGCCCCTTTAGACCCCATTTAAGATCTCCTTTTCTGTTGTTAGTTTTCTTCCCTTCACCCCTCCCCACCCTTTAGGATAGTGTTAGGCCTGTCTCTTTATAGTTTATATTGTATTATATATATATATATATATATATATATATATATTTGGATAATTTTTGATGTGAAGTTTTTGTTAGTGATAACTGTTGTAGTTATAGTGGCATTGTTACTGTTAGCTCTAGTGCGTGTGTGTCTGTGTATAGTGTTTTAAGCACTAGTTAAACTTCCCTTGGTATCTCTTTTATCATGTCTAAAGATACCAGGTTTCAAGAAGTGTGACTCGTGCTGTCAGAAGATGTCTCTGACAGACGGTCACACTTCTTCTGTTTATTGCTTGGGCCCCCTACACCAGTCCGAGAGTCCTGCAGGAGCGTAGGAATAAGCTCATTTTGAGGGGCTTGTTAAAGCCAGAAGGATCCCCGGCCAAGCCTTCGTCAGGGAAATCCTTAAAGCCCGCCAAACCGTCAGCTCCCTGTTTGGAGCCGACGCCGAGCGGAGCTTCTGCCTCCTCGTCTGTTCCGGCCGGAACCAACATTTCGAGACCTCAGTCAGCTCCGACTTTGCTATTGGAGCCTTCTCTGAGCCGAAAGCGTTCGAGGTCCCCCTCTTTAGAGTCAGTTTGCTCGGCTCCCAGGTCCCCATTACTACAATCGGAGCGGAGCCATAGATCCCATTCCTCTCGGTCCTCCAGGCTATCGGATCATGACTTAAAGAGGGTGGTCAGTAGGCTCCTAAAGTCACAGGCACTGGCCAAAATGTTGACTAGCCCTTCTCAACAGACTGTGGCTATCCCTGTTTCGTCAACAATTCCTCCTCCGACTCTACCACCGTGTTCAGAGCAGGAGCTTGTTGGGGCTCGAATCGTCGGAACCGATACCACACCTTTCGGCTCCCACGTCGGCTCCGATCTCTTCATTGGTTCCGTCCTTGGAGGGATCCGGGCGCCGAGACTCCCTTGTTGGCTCCGAGGGGGTGAGTGGCATCGGACCCTTGTCCGACCCCGTTCTCCCTCTCGGGGCCTCGGAGCAGGTGAGCTCGGCCCCGACATCAGCCTCGGAGCCATCCCTCTTGGTGCCAGAAGGGGTTCACGTCTCTTCTGAGCGGGGACCCTCTTCTCTGCCTGATAGGGGCGCCTTTGAGGTCATGAGGAGCGTGCTGACTCTGGTGTCGGCTCCGTGATCGACCCCTTCAGCACCTCCCCCCATGGTGCCTGCGTCAGTCTCTGTCCACCCTCCTGACCCCAAGCGTGGAGAACAGGAGCTCCAGGTAGCCCCATTGGGTGTATCTTCCACTTCCGAGGCCTCCCCTGATCACTCAGAGGAGCCCCCTCGGAAGAGAAAATGTAAGAGGAAGCATGTTGACTCCCCCGAGTCAGTCACCTCTGACACCGACTTGGAGGATTCGGAAGGGTCCCCAAGGTCCCCCTCTGAGGATGTCTCCTTCTCAGACATCCTTGAGATCCTTAGGCAGAGGGGGAACTGGACTGCCTTTAACCCTTCCGAGGACGAGTCTGTGTATCTGGACGCGTTTGGTTCTCGCCCTTCCAACTCCTGGGTGTCTCCGCCTTTCGACCCGCTCATGGAAGTAGTGGCTCGGAAGGCGTGGACGGCCCCGGACACAGTGGAACCAACTCCCCGCAGGCCCACAAAATTCATTACAGCCCCGTCCGACAAACAGTTTCTTACAAAGGGTGTCTCTGTTGATGCCATGGTGGTTGCAGCAGCCACTAAGAAGGAGTTGGCAGACCCTTCAGTACCTGTCCATCCACCTAATAAAGAATCTAGGACAATGGACAGGTACGGGAAGCGGATATTTTCTTCAGCAACCTTTTCCATGCGGTCGCTGAACTATCTGTGCCATTTCACCCGCCTTCAAAGATATCTCCTTAAGGAACTGGGTGATACCCTTCAGGATCCATCTGTTGCGGGGTCTCAGGAAAAGATCAACTCCCAGCTGGCAGCCCTTAATTCTATAGTCAACTCCTCCATACGGCTCATTTCTTATGCAGCCGATGGGGCGAGCAGAGCCACAGGCGTGGCTTTGAGAAGACGTGCCTGGATGCGGTTATCTAACTTTGCTGACCCGTGTAAGGCATCCTTCACCAATACCCCCTTCGATAGTTTGGCTTTGTTCAGACCACAGGTGAAGGATACCCTTACCAGGTGTGAGCAGGAAGGCAAGACTCTCTCTGCCATGGCATTCCATTTTTCTACTCTCTCTAGACCATACCCTAAAGGTCAGAAGAGTGGAAAAATGTGGTTTCGCAAACCCCAAGGAGTCGTGCCTGACACGTGGCGAGTTTCCCTCTAGGGGCAGAGGAGGGAACAATAGACGCCGCCCGAGGGGCAGAGGGGTCCGCAAAATCAGGGTAGCAGGGAATCTTTCTCTGACAAACCCTTTCAGTACCCCTGAGGGGCTGCCCGACTGTCCACCCACGGAGGCAGTCGGGGGAAGATTGTCACTGTACCCAGAAGCCTGGTGACTCCTCACACAAGACAAATGGGTACAGTCTATCATATCCGAGGGTTACAAAATCCCCTTTGTCCACACCCCCGTGCAAACAAACAGGTCCCTTCCAGATGTTCCACCCAGTCTAAGGGAACAAGTAGTACTAGAAATTTCAAAACTGCTAGAAAAAAGAGCCGTCCAGCCAGTCCCAGCAGACCATCAAGGATCCAGGATTTACTCCAAGTTCTTTTTGGTACCAAAGAAAACAGGGGACTGGAGACCCATTTTGGATCTCAGCAGGTTAAACAAATCTGTTCAAAGAACGAAGTTCCGGATGGTCACGCTTCAGTCCATTCTACCCTTTTTGGGTCCAGACATTTGGATGTGCTCCATAGACCTTCAGGATGCGTACTACCATATCAGAATGAACAGATGCTCCAGGAGGTTTCTCCGCTTCCGGCTGGGAGCCAGTCACTATCAATTGTCAATTTATAACCTTTATAGGCACCATATTAAATACAAAAGAACTGTCGGCAAAACTTCCATTAGAAAGAGTATTAGACATTCGCCATGTTCAAACGTTACTACAGTGCAAGAGAATTCAAGACAGATTTGTACTGAAAACCTTGGGTCTCATGGCAGCAGCAATCACATTACTTCCCCTGGCTCATTTTCAAATGCGGATTCTTCAATGGATGCTTTTTATCCAATGGTCCTTTCGACAGCTTCCGATGTCTCACAACATAATAATCACCCAATCATGCAAAGACCACCTTTCTTGGTGGATGGTCTCCCCTCATGTTTTTCAGGGCAGACCATTTGTCCTTCCTCCTCCAGTTGCCACGGTGACAACGGATGCCTCCCTGATCGGGTGGGGGGGCATTTTCAGGGCAGGACTGTCCAAGGCACTTAGCAACCCCTAGAGTACCATCTGCACATAAACGTCTTGGAGATGAAAGTGGTACTTTTAGTGTTGCAAGCTCTTCAGGACTCTCTACCTACCGGGACTATTGCAGTTCAGACCGACAATATGTCGGTAGTGTGGTACATCAACAAGCAGGGCGGAACCAGGTCCTATCCCTTATGTCGAGAAGCACTCAGACTCTGGCAGTGGGCGATCTCCTCTCAACAGTTTCTGATAGCAACGTACATCCCCGGGAAGTCCAACGTCATAGCGGACAGGCTAAGCAGAGCAATCCTTATGCCTCACGAGTGGGGTCTCAATCAGTTAGTAGCGGACAAAATTTTCCACAGATGGGGTCAACCTTGCTGTGACCTTTTTGCAACCCCTCTCAACAGCAAGTGCAGCGACTTCTTCACTCTCTTCCCCCTCCCAGGCCATTCCCCCAGAGACGCTCTAGTTCACGATTGGACCCGGGGTCTTCTCTATGCATTCCCTCCTCTTCCCTTAATTCCAAAACTGATTCAGAAAGCGACCACTTTGGGATCCAGGATGATCCTCATTGCCCCTTACTGGCCTCGACAAATTTGGTTCCCATTCCTGCATCGTCACCTGCTGGAACAGCCCTGGAATCTGGACCCAGTGCCAGACCTCTTGATCCATCAGTCGGGCGGGCTGCACCAATCCCTTCACTCTCTCAACCTCACAGCTTGGTTGCTCCACTTCCAACCTTAGCCAGGCTTCCACATATTTCTCAGCCAGTGTGTGAAATCATACTTTCTTCGCACAAATCTTCTACTAGGAAGACTTATGCTAGTAAGTGGAAATGTTTTTCTTTCTGGGCAGAGACTAGAAAGATAGACCCCTTTACAGCCCCTGTCCATGATGTTTTAGATTTTTTGACAGAACATTTTCGAGCAGGTTCCTCGTCTGTCACCATTAGGGTCCAATTGGCTGCTATCGCAAATTTTCACGTTGGCCTGTCAGAGTCCAGTATCATGTCCCACAAACTTTGTAAGGCCTTTCTTAAGGGGACTATTTTACTTAGACCCCCGGTTAAAGATCCCCCCCCTCCATGGGATTTGAACTTGATATTAACTTCATTGATTCTCCCTCCTTTTGAACCTGCGGCTTCTTGTTCCTTAAAGATACTCTCCTGGAAGACTCTCTTCTTAGTAGCCATCACCTCATCCAGAAGAGTATCGTAACTTCAAGCCCTTTGTATTCGTCCTCCTTATCTTATTTTTCACAAAGATAGAGTTTCACTCAGGACTAATCCTTCCTTTTTACCCAAAATACCCTCAGAGACAAATCTCAATCAGGCTATTGATCTTCCTGTCTTTTTTCCTAATTATTCAAACAGAGCTGAACAAAAGTTACACTATTTGGATGTTCACAGGCAATTACGTTTTTATTTGGATAGGACCAAACAAACAAGAAAATCAGATCAACTCTTCCTGTCCTATGCTGAGGGCAAGCAGGGCCTGCCAGTTTGTAAGGTAACCTTGTCCAGGTGGCTGGCCTCTATTATTACCTTGATCTACCAACTGAGACATAAAGAACTCCCTACAAAACCAAAAGCTCATTCCACCAGAGCATTGGCTACGTTGGTAGCTTTTCAGGCTAGACTTCCAATGGAATCTATTTGTGCTGCAGCCACATGGGCCACTCCTCATACCTTCATTTTGCATTACAAGTTGGATATGGCCTCTAGGAGTCGAGCTGATTTTGGTTCCACTGTGCTCAAGAGTCTGTTTCGATGAGCCACCCAGGGCTAAGGTGCTAGGGACGCTGTCCCATCCAGCAAGAATGAAGGTGAGATAGACAACTTAACATTAAGAAGTTATGTACCTACCATAACGTTCCATGTTAGTTGTCTTCATCTCGCCTTCTTTCTTGCGTCCCAACCTCCATCCCCCTAGCCTGGTTAGGACCGAGAAGAATCCCTTTTGAGGCCTTCTTCCTATGGTTGACCTTTTTTTTTAAGGTTACATCCTCCTCTATTTGTAGCACTGTAGGTTAACCTTGTGGTGGGAACAGGTGTTTTTTTTTTCCATGGTGTTAGCTCTACCAAACGAGATCTGGATATCTAACGCCTAGCATTGTGGGATAAGGGGAGGCCTCGAGCCGGTAAATAGCTCTCAAGCTTTAGTAAAAGGCTGAGTCGGAGCCGAGGATCAGCTCCGAACCCATCCAG
Organism: Protopterus annectens; assembly: GCF_019279795.1. Classification (NCBI taxonomy): domain Eukaryota; kingdom Metazoa; phylum Chordata; order Ceratodontiformes; family Protopteridae; genus Protopterus; species Protopterus annectens. The sequence continues at coordinate 290,767,249 of NC_056746.1, forward strand.
CAATAAAGAAGGCGAGATGAAGACAACTAACATGGAACGTTATGGTAGGTACATAACTTCTTATTTATGGCTGGGGTCCACCAGACAGGTCTCCTGCCCTTGGAGGAGTGTGTCATGGTTTTATTTGGGACAGCACGATCCATGCATTCCTAATAGTATCCATAGAATGCGTTTGTAAAGGATTCTGCGGTTTGGGCCATATTTTCTACTGGCCCTGGGGCTTTGAAGGATTCCACCTCGGTTTTGAGAAGTGGGAAGTTTGCTTTTGAGAAGTTTTTGACCATGGTTTCCTTTGCTGGGGGTGGGGATGGGATATGGATGTCCATAGTGATTAATTTATGGTCAGATCTTACCAATGAGGGGTATACCTCTGGTATGGAACATAGAGTCCCCATGTTGGTGATGATCAGGTCCATTATGTTTTCCCCTCTTGTGGGAGTGGTGAACAGTTGTTCCTTAGCATTTGAGTTTATAAATTCTAGGAACCGTTGAGCTAGGGTGTTGGGGCTTGAGTAGTGCTCCCAGTCTATGTTTGGGTAGTTAGTGTCACCCAATATAATGGTGTTTGGAGAGATCTTCATATTCTCCAGTGTCTTCAGGAAAGCCGAGTGGGGTTCCTGAGTTTGGGAGGGTGGTCTGTAGCAGACTACAAACTGGAAGGCAGTTTTGCCCACTGTTAGTTGCACATGGATGGTCTCAGATGCTTCGTGCAGTGCCACTAGCCTGGAGGTATGGGTATCTTTCATGAATATGGATACTCCCCCTCCTCTTGTGGTTCGGTCCGAGTTTTGGGGCCGAAAAGCATGGTATGAGGTATAGCCTGGTAGTGCTGGGATGCTCCCGGGAGCCTTGAACCAGGTTTCTGTTACTGCACAGATATCGACATTCTCCATACTGAGGAGAGCCTCGAGTGCATGCATCTTGAGGTTTAGACTTCTGGCGTTGAGCAGCATTACCCTTAGTTTCTTTTTCCTTGTGTTGTCTAAGGAGGTGGGTTTGTCTTTTGAGCCTTGCCTAAAAAGGCACTATGGGGTGGCAAGAGCCTTGGCCAGTATTCGAAAACCCAGGGGTGACAGGTGCAAGCCGTCCCTAGCGAAGCAACGTGGCTTGTCAAGCATGTCATCCCAGGCTGACCGACACTGGATCCCCTTTGAGTGACACCAGTACTTTAGCCAATTGTTGAAATTGATCATTTTGTCTTTATACTGTGGTATCATTCTTGGTGAGGGTAAGATGCTACTCAAGGTCAGGGTCATACCGGCCTGGGCCACATGATCAGAGAGCTCCTCTATGTCTCTTTTCATGTAATCCAGGGAGGTACGTCTCAGGTCATTCACACCAGCATGGACAATGACGGAGTCATATTTGTACTTGCTTTGGAGTGATCTGAGTGCTTGTGTTATGTGGTGGATCCTGGCACCTGACTGGCAGCTTACAGTGACCCTCTCCTTGTTCAGCCTGGTGAGAGGGACATCAGTGTGTCTGACGATAGTCACCTATTACAAGTGTATTAGGTGTGTTTAGCCTTAAGGGCTGTGACTGTGTGGCACACTGACTTTGTGAACTATGTGATACGTGGATATTGTTGTGGGGTAGCGGTTGCTTGGATGTCAGCTTTGGAGGTCTCTGTTGCTTGGGCAGATTTTTATTTAGAGCCTCCGAGTATGTTTATGTGTTTGGTTTGCTGTTGTGATAGGTCTATGTGAGACTGGATTTGTGGTGTGTGCGATTACCTTCTCCTCCAGACTGACCATGCCAGTACTATGTTGAGAGAGCTCAGCCTCCAGTTTGGCTATATAGTTGCATCTCTCACATATATTTGAGCTTGTTGGGAAGAGGAGAAGGGTGGTCTGTGTACATAAGGCAGTTCTAACATTGCTTCAAGATTCCCATATTCACCAGCTGGACTGGAGAGTAAACCTGAAACTGACTTTTGGACATGCCAGAATAGTATAAGGAATTACTTTTTGACTTGATCAAAAAGGACCGATAGGGAGCCAAGTACTTAAAGGGGAGTATAAGAGGGTGTAGTGCTTACTTATAAGACACTTATCCTAGCCACTGCTGGGTTTTAGAAGGAAAATAGAGTGCTTACTTTGAGGTTTGGAACAGTTCTAAGGGAAAAAGTGAAGAGCAGACTTTGTGGAGCCGGGAATAGTTTAAACCTGATTAAGCGGCACTGCCCGATGCTGCGCTACGCACAAAAACGCGCAAAAGAGGGTTTTAAGAGAGGGGGATCAAGGAGTTTGGAATTGACCCAAAATGGCCAATAAAACTATAGTTTCTAGGCAGTAACCACTCCCACAGGGGCAGGCAGGCTGTTTAGTGTTTACCACTGCCACTGATGAACACAGAGACTTCCCTGTAGCCCAAGCAAGCAATGGCCTCCAAGAAACTTACAAACAGTTCAGAACAGCAAATCTGTAACTGAACTTTTTTTAAATTTCAGAAAGTGGGAAAAAAGCAAGATTTTTTTTTTTTTTTTATTTTAAAGATAGCAGAGATACACAAGTAGCAACAAGTTAGAACAGTGCAATAAATGACCCCACACTTGAGTGCTAGGCCAAAGACAGGTAAAATGCAAGTTTTAAGAAAAAAAGATATTAAAATAAGTGCAACACAGGAAATGCAGTAAACAGGCTCTAGATGTGTTTTAAATACAGTTTCTAATACAGATATCAAGTTTAGCAAGCTGGAAAACACCACAAAGTAGGCAGCAATGCAGAAATCTTAAATAATCTGAAGAAAAATACTTAAAATCTCAAAAGTGTCTCCTTTCTTCTCTCAGTGTTTTCTCCTTCCTTGGTGGGTGCTTCACCAACAGCCAACAAGTCTGAAAAGACGCCAAAACCACGAGGCAATCGGGTTTTAAGAGAGGGGGATCAAGGAGTTTAGAATTGACCCAAAATGGCAAATAAAACTATAGTTTCTAGGCAGTAACCACTCCCACAGGGGCAGGCAGGCTGTTCAGTGTTTGCCACTGCCACTGATGAACACAGAGACTTCCCTTTAGCCCAAGCAAGCAATGGCCTCCAAGAAACTTACAAACAGTTCAGAACAGCAAATCTGTAACTGAACTTTTTTTAAATTTCAGAAAGTGGGAAAAAAAGCAAGATTTTTTTTTTGTTTAAAGATAGTAGAGATACACAAGTAGCAACAAGTTAGAACAGTGCAATCCATGACCCCACACTTGAGTGCTAGGTCAGAGACAGGTAAAATGCAAGTTTTAAGAAAAAAACTATTTTAAAATAAGTGCAACCATAAGTGCAGCATCTGACTATCAATTACTGGTTTCCTTACACATGTACCATACAGACTGCTTATGCAAGTCACATCAAAGAAAGCACATCACCAAATGGAAGGCAGGCATTATGGGTGGCACTCTTGTTCACAGCATATTGTGACATTTATATACAACTGTAAAATATACTAAAGTACAGTCATCAAAATACTCCACTCCCTTCAACAGACCACACAGCAGTATCATTCTGGCTTCACCAGGTATGCACATGTAATGATAAGAGACATAGGGACACAGGTGGACAGTGGTCTCACCTTCGATAACCACATTGCCACAAGAGTCAGGAAATCCTTCTATGTGGCACACCTCATCACTAAGGGCTTTTCATCCAGAAAAAAAGGAGGTCATTGTCCCACTGTACTCATCCCTCATTAGCAATCAAACTGGTAGGTACTCCACGACAATCGAAGCAAACCACTGAAAATAACTTAAAATATACTTCTTTTGTTCCACAAAGTAAGCACTTTCGCGTCTCCAAGGAAGCTTCTTCAGACTTGTAAAACAGTTACAAAACACTCCAATATTCATTTAAATATACCTACACTTCTACTAAAAGCAAATAAAATGTTTCATAAAAATCACATGATGTAACTTCTTAGTGAAAGCACTTAAATGCAATCTTCTTAAATTGACAGCATGCAAATATAGAACAAGTTCCTTATGCATGTGTATATATATATATATATATATATAATTATATAATAAATCCCTAAAAATACATGTTCTAAACATATTAAAGGAAAGAATCTATTAGTAATCTTATATACATTTAACTTTCAAATAAATTACACTTACATGTCATAAATTATAAAATAACTCCATAAACTGTATGGACATATATATATATATATAAAAAGCATACACTGAAAGCACTTTGTGTTACTAAGACAAATACAATACCTAGATATCATTCAAAGAATAATATACATATTCCTTATAAATATATATGTAAAAGGATATTAATAATCGTATAAGGAAGTATTAATCAGTGGTACCACTGGGGCTTAATGTTTTAAGGCTCGGTCAGGCAAAAATGGTTTCAACGAAACTCTGTCATTCAAGCCATGTCCCCTGTCTGCTTGCAACCTAACTATCCACTTCCCTTCCTCTTTCTCTGTATAGTTACCAATATTACCTAACCTTAAGTTATTTTCAGTGGTTTGCTTCGATTGTTGTGGAGTACCTACCATCCTTCAGTTTGATTTCACAGAGTTTTTGCTTGGAGGTACATTACCCCTGTGGTGTTTTCTTCCTTTTCTATATCATCCCTCATTAGATCCATTATAGAATACAACGCCCCATTTGGTATGTACCTCTCAAGACATCTGCAACAACTGGAAAGGCCGCAGAAATACCTTACTAAAAGCATCACAGGCCTAAAGCAGATGCCCTACACTGACTGCCTTAAAAAACTCCAGCTATACTCTGTCGCATATCGTCTACTCAGAGGCGATCTCTGCTTAACATACAAGGCCATGTCAAACCCAGAGCTGTTGGACATGCTACACTTAAAGAAATCCCAATCCCTCAGAGCCACACGCTCCAGGGAGCTAAACCTTTTCATCACAATAAACAAAACATGCTGGAGGGATAGGTTTCTGACCCAGAGACTCCCCAGACTCTGGAATAGATTGCCCATACATGTCAAGCAGAGTGCCTCTTTGGCCCTCTTCAAAAGGAACCTTGATGATTGGATGGAAGAAAGGAAATTCATCCCGGAGGTCACGTCAGTCACCCTGCTAGACAGGGGTCCAGGGAAGTAAATAGTGTGGGAAGAAATAGCCAGGGAATTGTTATGGCTAGGCTTGAACAGGCCCTAGGGCTGATAGCCTAGTACCAATCTATGAGAAATTTATCTTCCAGAAGCTGAATACAGACAGACATACATGACTTATCAGGAACATGGTAGAAAATGTATAACGAACAATGTATGAGGCACCACTAGGAACCCCTTTCTTCTGCAATAACACTGTAGGACCATCAATTCACAAGGAACAACCTTGCAACAGGATCTCTAATCATTACTGACAACTGGCTAAGAACTGTTGGGATAAATTATATGACCAGAGGTAATGTGTCTAGTATTCACAGCACATTTTCACCTTCTTCTCTGCTCACTATATATTTTTCAAAAAAATGCTTCCTTTTATATCACCATGCTTCCCCCCCCCCTTTTTTTTTCCTGTGGAAACAAAGATAAGAATGTGTTCAATAGGAATACTATTTCTCACTCCTATTACTTTTCATCTAATTCCAAAAATTAAGATCATGGTACAGTTTGAATCCACTCCACAACGTGTATATGTACCTCCTATTGCCATAAAGTTCAGCAGCCCTGGGTCAATAAGCTACTGGCCAGCCGGTGTCTAGTTTCCCAGCCTGCGTTACATGGGATAGCTCTGTTGAGCGAAAGCTGGATGTAAAACCAATGAACCTGACAAACATGAACTGAGAATTACTACACAATGTAGGCTCACTGACAGGACACAGCTTGGAAGTGGATGACATGATGGTTAGGAGGAGGCTGGGCATCCTAGGTATCCAGGAGACAAGTTGGAAGGTCAGTGCAGCAAAGCCATTTATTTGGCTTGGGTTCCAGAGTCTTCTACTTGGGAGGAGGACAGACTAGAAATGGTGTGGGAATTGCAGTGAGGGAAAGGCTTCCTAAGGCAGTGAGGGACGTCAACAGAATTAGTGCCAGACTCATGGCAATCAGACTCCAAAGTAATGACAGGGCAGTATTCATAATCTCAGCCTGTGCCCCACAGCAGGGTTGTGATAGTGAGGAAAGGAGTGCATTCAGACAGCAGTTGCAGGATCTACGAGTTAAAGCCCATAAGGCATAACGTACCCAACACTCTAGTCATAGTTGACTCTATAGTCAGGCACACTGATGTTCCACTCACCAGGCTAAACAAGGAGAAAGTTAGTGTCAGCTGCCTGTCGGGTGCCAGGATCTGCCACATAACGCATGCACTCAAGTCATTCCACAACAAGTACAAATATGACACTGTCATTGTCCATGTTGGTGTGAATGACCTGAGACGTACCTCCCTGGTCTACATGAAAAGAGACATGGAGGAGCTCTCCAGTCTTGTAGCCCAGGCAGGAATGACCCTAGCCCTGATGAGCATCCTGCCATCACCCAGAATGATACCACAGGACAAAATGTTTGACTTTAACAATTGGCTAAGATTCCGGTGTCATTCTAAGGGAATCCAGTAGCTGTCTGCCTGGGATGACATGATCGACAGACCACGCTGCTTTACCAGTGATGGCCTGCACCTGTCACCCTTGGGATTCCAGATACTGGCAAAGGCTCTTGCCACCCCTATAGTGCCTTTTTTAGGCAAGGTTCAAATGACAAATTCATCACCGTAACGGGTACAAGCAAGCAAAATCTGAGGGTAATGCTACTCAGTGCTAGAAGTTTAAATCTCAAAATGCACTCACTCGAGGCACTCCTTAAAATGGAGAACATCAACATCTGTGCAGTGACAGAGACCTGATTCAAAGCTCCAGAGAGCACCCCTGCATTACCAGGCTATAATTCATACCACACCTTTCGCCCACCAAACTCGGACCAAAACACTAAAGGTGAAGGTGTGTCCATATTCATTAAGGATATCCACACCTCGAAGCAAGTTGTTCAGCATAATGCATCCGAGATTATCCAAGTTCAACTAACTCTGGGCAAAACCACAACCAGATTGTAGCTTGCTACAGACCCCCCCACCATGCCCCAGGATTCCCACTCCTCTTTTCTTGATACACTGGAAAATATTAAGGTACAACCCAACACTCTAATAACGGGTGATTGCAACTACTTGTTTATCAACTCTTTTGCTCAACGTTTTCTGGAAATCATCAATTCCAACGCCTTCAATCAACTTATCCACACCCCCACCAGGGGCAGCAACATCCTAGAGCTGGTCATCACCAACATGGGCGACCGGTGTTCCACACCAGAGGTCAGCTCCTCGTTGGTCAGATCCGACCACAAGCTAATCACCCTAGGCATCCATATCCCGCTCCCACCATAAAAAATATTTCTCCAAAGCCAACTTCACGCTTCTTAAGACAGAAGTGGCAAACTTCACAACACCCATGCAGATGGACAATAGAGGTATGACTGCTGAAAATGCACTTTATAAGCACTTACACAAGTGCATGGATCGTGCTATCCCTAACAGAACCAAGATGCTATTCTCCAAAAATAGGAAGCCAATCTGGTGGTCTTCTGCCATAAACAAACTCTACAACAGAAGAAAGAAACTGTTGCAAAAAAGAGTAAAATCCCATGATTGGAGGAACTCCCTGGTCAGCTTGAGTAAGAAGCTGAAATCCCTCAAAATCCTCCAAAGCTAGTTATGGAAACAAAATCGCCACTGATTCTAAAGACAACCACAAAGCATTCTATAGGTATGTCAAGAATCTCAATGGCAACACTCAGATCTGCTCTGAGTTACAGCACAATGACACTAAATATACAGAACAAACTGATATTACCAACATCTTGGCAGATAGGTTCAGTGCTAACTTTACCCCTCTCTTAACCCCTAAAGGGCCCATCTTTATACAGGAAGAACGCAAAGTTCCTGTAATCACGGCTGCAGAGGTAAAAACCTCACTCTCCAAAGCGAAGAACACAGCATTCACTGGACCTGACAACATCCCTGGCTGCCTTCTGCACAAACTACAGAATGAACTGGCACCCCATCTAAGTACCATGTTCAATCATAGCCTCACCTCAGGCTTTGTGCCCATTGAATGTCACACCGCGACGGTTATCCCACTCCACAAAGGGGTGGCCACAACAGATCCTGGGAACTACCGTCCCATTAGCCTGACAAACCTGGTCTGCAAGGCCATGGAACGTATTATTATAGAACTCATAAACAAAGATATTGGATATCTACAAACTCTGGACCCCACACGGTTCGGATTTGTAAAAGGCAGATCATGTCTCCTAAACCTGATAGACTTCTTTGAAGCAGTCACCAAAGCCATAGAGGAGGGTAAGATTGTTCACCCAGCCTATCTAGAACTCGCCAAGGCATTCGACACCATCCCCCATTCTGGAATTATAGATGAACTAGGTATAAATCCCTATGTCACAAGATGGGTTGCAAACTGGCTTACTGACAGAACCCACACTGTGAAAGTAGCAGACTCCAAATCAGACTTCAGACCAGTGACAAGTGGAGTACTACAGGGTTCAGTCCTGGGTCCTCTCCTGTTTGGTATCTACTTCTCTGAAGTACAGGCTAACACAGAAGGTCTTTGGCCAACTAAATTCACAGATGACTGCAAACTAGGAGCCATAATCGAAACTCCTAATGATGTGGACATCCTACAAAAGGGCCTCACTGAGACAGATGCCTGGTGTCAAAGCCATTGTCTCAAGCTCAATGCCAAAAAGTGCATTGTCATCCCCTTTGGTAAAAACTCTGTACCCATGAACTACCAACATAGGTGGTAGTCTACTTAACACAGAAAGTGTGATAAGAGACCTTGGGACACAGGTGGACAGTAATCTCTCCTTTGATAATCACATTGCTGCAGTGGTCAGGAAATCCTTCTATGTGGCACACCTCATCACAAAAGGTTTCTCATCCAGAAAAAAAGAGGTCATTGTTCCCCTCTACTCATCACTCATTAGACCCATTATAGAGTACAGTGCCCCTTTTAGTATGTACCTCACAAGACATCTACAACAACTGGAAAGGCCACAAAAATACCCCACAAAGAGGATTATTAGCCTCAAACAGATGCCTTATGCAGACTGACTCAAAAAACTCCAGCTTTACTCCGTCGCATATCGCCTACTCAGAGGCGATCTCTGCCTAACATACAAAGCTATGTCAAACCCAGAGCCGTTGGACATACTCCACTTAAAGAAATCCCAATCCCTCCGAGCTACACGCTCTAGGGACCTAAACCTTATCACCACAATAAACAGAACATGCTGGAGGGATAGATTCCTGTCCCAGAGACTTCCCATCCCATACTCTGGAACAGACTGCCTATCTATGTCAAACAGAGCTCCTCATTAGCACTCTTCAAGAAAAATCTTGATGATTGGATGGGTAATAGAAAATTCACCCCGGGGATCAAATCTGTGGTTCTGCTTGACAGGGGCACAGGAAAATAATTTTCTTGGGTGGCGAAAGTCAGGGTACCTTTTGGCTAGGCTTGTATAGGCCCTAGGGCCAATAGCCTAGTACCTACCTATGAACCTAAGCACCACAACATGAATTGGTGTTGATAATGGGTGACTTGAATGCACATATCAGGGCAGACAGAACAGGATATGAGGACTGCCTGGATCCACATGGGTGGGGCAACAAGAATAAAGGAAATGTCATTGTAGACTTCTATATGGCAAATGGCTTGATAGTAATCAATTATTGCAAAGTCATCTCCAGTGAAACAATTGGCCCACAGCATAACCCAATGGTTGCCACAATTATCTGCAAGCAGTGGTCAAAGAGCACTCCATGGTCAACAGAGACCAGGATTGAAGACCTGGAAGTTGACTCGAGAGACTGTACAACAGCTCAAGGAATTACACAATGTTCCAGCTTCCCAAGAAGTGGAGGGAATATCTGGAGTTGAAAAATGGCAGTGCCTCAAAACAGCATGGGTGAGACCTACAGGACTGATATGTGGCCGAGCCAAGTATGAAAATGAGGTACATAAGGAAAGTTGGTGGTGGGATGCAGAAGTCTAGGAAGTCAGCACAAGAAAGGAGTGCAGGAAAAGGTGGGCAGTAGAAAAGGCCAAACAGGCTAGGAAAGAATACTGGTTGGTTAACAAAGAAGCTAGGAAAGGAATTGCAATAGCAAACAAAAGGGCATTGGAGGTGCTCTGACAGTTTCTGGAAAGAGAAACAGTAGATGGCACAAAGAAACTATACCTGGTTACAAAGCCATGACAGAAAAGATAAAAAAAAATAAATAAGGTAGCCAGGCACCCTTCATAAGGGATGCCAGCAACATCCTGCTCTTCAGTCCACAGGAAATCAAAAGCAGATTGAAGGATCATTTCCAGCAGCTTATGAATGAAGAAAACCCCAGAGAACCTGTACTGCCCCAGAAACAGGCTACAGTAAGAGAAGAGGAGCCCACCCTAGAAGTAGTAAGAATAGCACTAAGAAAAATAGTCAGGGAAAACAGCAGGCTCAGATGAGGTCACAGTAGATATGATAAAGATGCTGGGTGAGATGAGGGAGAAATGGCTGATCAGGGTACTCATAGAGAGAGTGATACTTATCACAGATGACTGAAAAATAAGCATACTGGTGCCAGTGAACAAGAACAAAGGGGACATCCACAACTGTGGGCCGTACAGAGGCATCAAACTCCTGTCACTTTGCAGGAAAGGTCTGGAGAGGGTGATTAATGGATGCTCAGGATAGCAGAATGTACGGTGGGAGATATGCAGCTCAACTGGCCCGATGTTTGCAGTGAGACAGATAGTTGAGAAGAAGCTGAAGATGAGGAAAGAGTCCAAAATGGGGGTATTCGAATTTTTGGATAAAATATATGACATAGTCCCAAGAAAGCTGATTTGGGCAGTACTGCGGTGGTTCAAAGTCCCTGAAACATTGGTGGAATTACTGCTGACTAAGTACAGGGATCCAGTGACTCAAGTACGAACAGTGTTCAGTCTCACAGGTAGGTTCCCAATGGGAGTGGTGTGCACCAAGGTTCAGCTTTGAGTCCACTGCTGTTTAAACTGGTGATGGACTACATTAGAAAACAGGTTGGAGAGGACAAAGTTGTATGCAGACCATGTGGCATTACAGGTTTACTTCTACAGATCAAATTTACACTTAACCGAATTTCAGTTTACCAAGGCAACAACAAACTTTCACAAAATCAAAACTGCACATTGCCAAATGTTTTTTTTTTTTTTTTTTTTTTAAAGGTAATAGAGACCCTTGGCCAACAAGGGGAAATTTGCCCTTTTTCCCCATTGTACTTCGTTCCTGGAGTTAGTATATTTAGTTAGGGGGAATGTGAGGAGCACAACCCCCCACCTGGGTGGGTTGGACATACTGTGGTGTGTTTTTTGGTTTAATGTTGGCCAAGTGTTTCTATTACCTGCACGGCCAGCCTTAGCTGAAATGGCGCCCTAGGCTAAGTAGTACTCCAGCGCCCCTTAAGCCTCACCCACACCATACTAATGCACACCCCTATAAGCCACATCCACAGGTAGCACACTCCCCAAGAAGGCCACTTCAGTCTTTTCCCTCAATTATTTAAATGCATAGGAAAAAAAGGGGTCTAGATTATATAGTCGAAGTTTCAAAATTCGAACCTCACATGAGCGAAGTTCAAAACATCGACTATATAATAAAATAAAAAAATAAAAAACTTACCTTACCGCTTTGAGCAGGGAGGCAAGCCCCCCTGCAACCCCACACCCCCTACTTAAATATACCAACTTCGAGAACGCACTTCAGTGCAGAAAGGGAAAATTTCCCATTCAGCGTGTGAAAAGCCATTGACTTTCACCTTCAACCTTTCCGACGTTCGATCATATGATGTCGACCATCTATGATTTGAACATCGAAATGGTAGCTCTAATATAGACCCGAAAAAAAAGATATCTTGTAATGTAGTTAAACTGCAAGTGAAGGACGTTGGAATTTTCCTTTAATAAACCTGCTTTATCTGTTGGTCCTTCACACATATTTTATTATAAAAGTCATGTCCTCAAAAAATAGAAGCCCATGTGCCTTGTTTCAAAGGGTTGCTTAAGTTAAACAGTTGAATTTACTTTGGGGTAGGCGAGCGAGTCTTACAGCTCAGTGAAAGTAGAATAGCAACCTCTCTCCTCCCTGTGTACAGTAGCTTAAGCTAGAATAGCACAGCACAAACACAGATAGCCATTTGCTAAGCAGTCTCGCAATGAAAACAGACTTAGCATGAGCAGTAAACTTCTGTGCCACTGAAATGGCATGAAAACCCACATTCATAGAAAATACATCTGGCCATTAAGTTTACCTTTGGGCTGTTTTCAAAACAGACTCCTTGCACACATTTTTAGGGCCATGCATACATGTATTCGTTCTTTGATTCATCTTCCCGATTATCTATATTCCTTGTATAATACCACACTGCCACTTGTTAGAAAGTGTTTTAAATTGCAATTTAACATTCTTTTAATAAGAAATGAAGCAATGTATAAAACCAATAATGACAACACTATTCATTTCAGAAAATTTCAACCATAAAGGCTAGACTTCTGTCATTACAATCCACCAATATCACTCAATGCACAATCTCTGCAGAAGTAAAATCATCTGAATAATTCCACATTAAAGAAATATGTAATTAATTAAGAGGTTGCTACTGGCAAACAACTTCACACCTCAATGTTTCATCTACAAATTCAGTGTCTGTTGCCCTTGAAGAATTGCCTATATTACAATTAAAAAATTGATAAACTGGTAATTGCAAAAGGAACTGACAAGTTCATAGTTACTAGATATCTCATACAAAGGAGGTCGCACTCAGGAGTGTAAAACCCTACCCCCCCCCTTATAATGCACCAAATAATCAGCAATCATATGGGTGCTGCAATATCAGCACTTCATCTGCATGATGTGGGAGTAGAACCCACAGCCTTCTGCACCAAAGGCAATTATGCTACTAACACTGCTTTCAAATTCCCTGTATAATAAGGCACCACTTGTTAATGTGTGTTTTAAATATGTAGCGGCGTGTTTAAAATTTGTAGTTTTTAACATTTTTGCAGTAAGTAATGAAACAATGCATGAAACAATAATGATAGAACTTCCCATTTCAAAATATTTTATCCAAAAAAGGCCACTCAAACCTCTATCATTACAATCTGTCAATAAGCACAATCTCTGCAGAAGTAAATCTCATCCGAATAATTCCACACTAAAGAGATTCATAACTAATGAAGAGGCTGTTACTGGTAAGCAACTTTATATTTCAGTGTTTCATCTACAAATTCAGTGCTTGCTGCCCTTTAAGAATTAATTGCACCCCATTTTTAAACACATGAAACACTCCTACAGACAGTTTGAGACAATGGTCGCATTACCGTTTTGGAATTAATACAAAACACGTGGATTACTAACAGCCCAGTAGTGCAGCAGCAACTTAACTCAATCAAAAGGATATTCCCAAAAAGAGAAAACAAGAACACTTTCTCATTAGAAATAAAGTGTACACTTACCATTTGGCTATATATGCTGTCCTCTCAGCTCTTGCCTCACAGAGTACTACTTATTTCGCACAAATAACTTGTGTTTGTCTAACCTTAAACTGAAGCTTTGAGGAGATTTGAAATCATGACACCAGCTTACAAGACCAATACGTAACCCATGTGCTACAAGACCTGAGAAACCATTATTATGTGTCACTGATCTCTGCTTAAGACCTCCAGTGTCTCTATTTAAAGCCAGAAATCCACAGTCCTCCATTACCAGTTATCAGAATTAGAACTCTTTTGATTTGGATTCTATGTGTCATTTAGTTTGGATGACCTGGTTGTCTCACTAGCCTGTGGCCTATATTTAGTGCAAGCCTGTGTGGCTATAAATGTGACTGCTTAGTACTTGTGCATCACCTGTAAACATCTGCTATTCATGAGGAATCCCCCCCCCAAAAAAAACAATTTAAAATAATGATTGATATATATATATATATATATATATATAAAACAATACAGGGACATAAAGCGAAGGCTTTGAAGATTTAGAAAATTTTAGGAGGTTCAGACCCCTTCCTACACTCAGTCAGTGTAGTGGAATCTTCTCCCCGAGAACCTTCACATATAATCAGCTGCAGTTTCCCCTGGACATCAAAAATAGACATTTGAACAGCCTCGGAGGGCATGCTGGAAATCTGGTCCATGGCAGCCTCCGAAGTGGTCACCGCAGAGGAATCCAACTGGAGAACCAGACGATCATCCAGGATTTTGCCTGCCTCAAGACAGATGTCAGTTGGAGTCAGTACAGCAGATGTATTCAACCAAACTTTCTTGACCTTTTCATGGATGGCTGACCCTTGAGCCAAGGTGATTCTGACACTGTACTCTGAGCCAACTATTTAACACACTGGCTCTAAGTAAATAGCCAAAGACGAGAGACGACTATACAAAATTTTAGGAACAAACACCTCACTAGTAGGACTAGATGTATGATGGTGAGCAGCACCTAAGCAAAACAAACACTGCTCATGACATTATTGTGGGGAATCTGTCCCCCGCACTGGTATTTCCCTTTTCTGGATGACATACCACCCAACAACCAAAGAAAAAAACAAGATAATAAACACCTCATTGGGAACAAATCACAACTGAAGCAAGCAAAATGGCAGAATGCAAGCCACAGCGCTATCTGGATTGCCAAATCACATCAACACTATGCCATGGCTTCTTGTACAGCACAACAGTAAAAATAAGCAACATGTACTACTAACAGTTTAGCATTTTGATATCATAGTTTACGTAGTACTGCTTCATTAAAATGGCAGCGCTATGACACTGCTGGCAAATGATATCATCAAGTTGCTAGACAGAAAAAAATGGCTGAGGTCCTTGAGCAAGCAGCATGTTACTTGTGTGTGTATTTTGAAAGTTTGCTAGGGCGATCAGTTTTAGATTTCATTAGGGCAGGCACAATCTTCGCAATCATAATGCATAAGCAATGAATAATGGTGACCAGGGTGTGTGTTTCTGTGTAAATAACACTTGCCCAAGGGTATTATGAGGCCCAGTGCCCTACACCCCTTAAATGGTCATCATTTACAAAGTAACACACACCCTGGAGGGCATTATTGCACTTAGAGGATGGGCTGTATGTAAACTTTTACTTTACTTACTTTTTTATTGCTGTATTTTTAATATATATTTTTGACGTAAAGTAGTTCCTCTGCCTAATGTTTCAAACTTAATATCGTCTATGGCAGATGACAGGGTAAAGGGCTGAACAGCAACAGTAATCCCCCTGCACTAAGGGTTGGGCCATCAATTGACCCTGGGAACTACCGAAGAGTAAGTCTAACAAGCCACATCTGCACGGCCATGGAATGTATATCTCAACCTTGCCAAGGCTTTCGGCATAATTCCCTACTCTGGCTTCTTTGAGAATATCTCCCAGATAGGGTTTAACCCTTACATTACTAGATGGGTAACCAACTGGCTTACTGACAGAGCATACTGAAAATAGGTGACTCCACCTCCACCAGTAGACCCATCACCAGTGGAGTACAACAGGGGACTGTGCTGGGCCCCTTACTGTTTGGTATCTATTTCTCAGAAGTCCAGGCCAAAGTAAATGGCCTTTGGTCGCCAAGTTCACGGATTGCAAACTGGGAGCAATCTTTCAGATAACCAATGATGTCAACAAGAAGGGCTAACACAAACAAATGATTGGTGCCATAGTAAAGGTCTGAAACTAAATAATTTTCCCTTTAGCAAAGTGGAATCATCTACAAATTACAATGTTGCCAGCACCCACCTGAGTTCCAACCTAGTGGTGCAAGATTTGGGAGCACTGATTGATAGCAATCTGAACTTTAACGGTCAAGTTTCCACAGTGGTAAGGAAAGCTTTATAAGTAGCGCACCTCATAAGCAATGGCATAGCATCCAGATCAAGGGATGTTACAACTCCACTGTACTCAACCCTCATCAGACCACTAATAGAGTATAATGCACCCTTTTGCATGTACCTCACCAGACACCTGTAGCAACTGGAGAGACCTCGGAGGTTTCTCACTAAGAAAATATGGGACTCAAAGCTGTTAACTACATGGACAGGCTGAAAACTCACTTTACTCTATCTTACAGGCTGCTGAGAGGTGACTTGTGTCTGGCCTATAGGGCAATCTCCAGTCCTGCTCTAATGGAAATGCTGCACATCTGCAAGTCAAATGGCTCAAGAGTCATTGCTCTAGGCATCTCAACTTTGCTTGTGACATTAACAGATCATGCTGGGGAGACAGATATGTCTCCCTATTCGCATCAAACAGAGCTCCTCACTGACCCCATTCAAACGCAACCTAGATAATCATATGGGAGATCGCAAATTCACCCCAGGGGTGGCACTCATGTCCCTCATGATAAGGGTAGCCAGTGTTGATCACAGACCTGCTTTGTTCATAAATTTCTTCTGAGCGCTATCTAAAAAAAGAACAAATGGGGATACTTGAGATTAACATAGCTTGACTCCTAAAGGCTTTAGGGCTGCTAGCCTAGTAACCACCTATGATCTAATATATGTAATTGGTGTTGGAAGTATTTTCCACCCAAAACATACATTTTCCCCAAAAATTCCTGATGTTTAGTTCAGTTTTGGGGGTAGATCCTTTACACCTAAAATTTGTGTTTTGTTCTAGTCATTGGTGAGTGAATTCAATAAATAATGCCATAGAACTGAGTTTCAGATGTTATTTCTTTCAGAAGTAAATCCTGTCATTCAAGAAGCTTTGTAATTTTATGAGCAACATTTAAAACTTTATTCCACCTTTGAGTCTTTGTGCCCCCTTTATTTTAGGCTTTATACATACTTTCTGAGCTAGGAGGTCAAGAGGTACCTCCTGACTGCTGCCACTGCTAGATCGATCTTACTCCCCCCCCCAAAAAAAAAACATTTGTTGTTCAGAAAATGCATGCTAACACAAATCGTTAATTAAGCAACTTTGCTGTAAGAATGACACTTTTGAGCCTTTATATCCCCTTCAAACCTCTCAACTGTCCAGACTTTTGCAGCATGTCCAGATTATTGCATATTATTTATTGGCCTTTTCCTCATAAAATTTGTGGTTTTCTGGAGACTGACATCAGTACATACAGACATGCATTTGAGCTTCAGACATCATATCATTCTGAAAATGCATGCTAACACAGATATGGTAATTCTAGCAAATTTAAATTTATAAGACCATTTAACATTTTTCCTTGATTTTGGGTCCTATTATTATAGGCTTTGAATGGACTTCTTGCTTCCGGAGGTGGAGAGGTACAGCCCCGTTTATTTCTGAGCTAGAGCTTAGAGGTCGAGAGATATGCAAACCTCTTTCATCTGCTGCTGGTTCTGTCACTGATAGCTCTCACTCTTCGCAAGCATGCACACACACAAACACACTTTAGCTCTCATTCACGCAAGCATGCACACACACACACACACACACACACACACACAAACACTTTAGCTTTCATTCACGCAAGCATGCACACACACACAAACACACTTTAGCTCTCATTCACGCAAGCATGCACACACACAAACACACTTTAGCTCTCATTCACGCAAGCATGCACACACACACACACACACACACAAACACTTTAGCTTTCATTCACGCAAGCATGCGCGCGCGCGCACACACACACACACACACACACACACACTTTAGCTCTCATTCACACAAGCATGCATATACACACACACACACACACACACACACTTTAGCTTTCATTCACGCAAGCATGCATACTCTCACACACGCAAAAAAAAAACACACACACATACTCATCTGTCGTTTAATCCGTATTTTACTTTTACACTCACTAAACAGCAAAATCGCTACTTAGCGAGTGTAAAATAAGTGGTCTATGGATCTAACTGGTGCTGTCCTGCACATTATAAAACCCAGCTAAATAAAGAGCTGGACAGAGTGGAATCATCTTATGCTGCCAAAAGTTTATATGATCGATCCTGATTGCTTTTAAACTTATGTGAATGGGTTACAGTCCAGAACAGAACAAAGGGTGTTCGAAAACTGAGAGCATATGCGTGGGGTGCCTGTAGTTTTTTTATTGCCTTTGATTTACTTGTAGAAGCATAGCTACACTGGATCACTTTTGCTCTAAAGGGCCACATAATCTCCAAAGTCCAGCTGTATAGTTTTAATGCTTTATCTACAACAAAACCAGCACACATATTCCAGTAGCTAAACATTTAATTTGGAGCATTGTTTCCTCCTAGATTGAATGCACGCTAATAAATTGTTCATGTAACTTTAAAATTTTAAAGAGCTATACCGAAGAAGGTGGGGTTACCACTGAAACCGGTTTACGTGATGGCGGTTTGCTGATGGTTTTTATCACAAGTAGTATAATACAGGGAATTTTTAGCTATTAGGATACTTGTGCTGGTTTCAGTGTGTATTTTAGTGTTTTTGGTCCATGCACACTATCGTGTTGGAGGTTTCTGTGCATAGTTAGTTTGATTTTAGTTTGCATTGTACCAGAGTTTTAATTTACATAAGTATCATTTCTGTTAAATGTTGGCTAAGGGATTTAATTATTTATTTCCTATACTAGCTACAGTGTACTTTGCCTTCATAGATAGTTTCTGTGATTCAGCTCCCCTTTTTGTGTGTTTTTCTGTACTGCGATCACTACTTAGTTATTAAAGTAACGAGCGCATTACAGAACCTTATCAAAAATAAGAATAGTTATTAATGGTTTCTCTAATGCGAGCGTTACTTTAACAACTAATAACATCACAATCGGGCAGTGGAGAATGCTTAAAACAGATACTTGTATTAAAATAATAAAAATTGCTTACTGGAGATCTTGCTACTGCGGGTCCTGTTGAGATCCTTCAACAAAATAGATGCACCTAGCAACTACAGCGAGCAAATTAGTTCCCACAGATACCCAGGTTTGTTGTTCTATTGGCTGCAATAGCCATATCAAAACTATCTGATGCATATGAAATTAGTAGGGGTGTTGCCAGGGCAAAAGGAACAGAGGAGGGTAGTTTGTGGGTGGTCCCTGGGCAGCAACACAGTAAACAGGGAGAAAAAAAACAAAGAGCATTATTACAGAGACACTGCAGCTCCCATATGAGCTGTACAGCTCTGCGAGAATGCCACAGGCTTAAAGATGGATGAAAGTAGCGGAGTTCTAAGTACAGGGAATGAAAAAAACAGTTGAAAATGCTATTTTTAGTGGCCGTGTGTATGGTCTATGATACAATAGTCAAACAATAAAGAAGAAAAACGTTTTTAAAGTGAGGTAACTTCTGAGGAAGCACGTAGTGGTCCTTTAACTATGTTGGCTACATCATGGCAGCCTAAGTAATTGCCTTCCAGATGTCCTATAAAAAAATACTTTGTTTTATTTGCTACCCTCTAAAAATAAATATATATTTTTTGTAATCTAGTCCATGAAAATGTTTCACATGCCTAGTGTAAAAGTAAAAATGTTTTAATTTTGACCACAAGTCTGTAGACTATAGAAAAATATTAAACATTATAGAATATTGGAGAGCAGGTCAGAGGTGCTGCATTTAACATTAACTGCTTTACAATGTGTGGATCTCTGATTTGGTCAGCATGCCCATCCTTTGTCGATGTGGATGATAGCTCATTGATCCTACTTCCCACATTCTCAAAGGTGATGTAGTGCAGATTGCCTGTCTAGATGTGTGCATATCTTATGGACTAATGTCTATTAAAGGATTAGTTGTATGTGCCTTTTCCCGACTGAATAGGGTCCAGCTCCCCCATATCCCTAAAGAGGACAGTAGAATACAGCTTGTATTGAGGAATAATGGCATTTTGGAGTATTCCTAAGCTTGCTAGTACCATCTTGCATTAAAAATGATGAGTCTGTGACTTTGGTGCAGGCATCAAAGACTCTAGCATAAGTATTAAAAGAGAGGGATGCACTTCAAGCTCTAGATTCCTTGGAATTGCCAATTTAAAGATATTTAGTACATAGGTGATTTCTAGTTCAGTGACCCCAGGGGACTTTTTTAAGCCTAGGCATGATTTCTAAGATGAGAATCAAAACTCTGTACTTTGTGTTTGCAAACCTCCCAACTATTATGCCAATCCCCCTGTGCATTCATAGGCAAGTAACTAGTCTAGCAGTGTTTGTGGCCATTTTAAGCTTAGTCATTTTCTGTTTTGTGAGAATCAAATTCTGCACCTCTTGTCTGGGAGGTAAACACCTTAACCACTCTCCCATCTCCCGCACTACTACTCACCCTGAACTAATCCTGGCATTAAATCCTGAATTATTAACCCTAATCATTTCTCATCACTGGGACTCTCTGCTAGTATACATCTTTTGCTTTTCTGTTGCTTCACTTTTTACATTTCACATGGTAGGGACCAAGTGCTCACTCATTTACCTTTTTCCAAGTAGCCGACATCGTGGAATGCTTGCAAGGAAATAGTGTTCCACCTAGTTGCCATGAGCTTTCTTTTTAGACATTGATGAAGCTAGCACATGCTGAAGTTCCATTTCTTTAATGCAGTATTGTGAGCTTCTCATTTGTGCATCCAGGAGCAGTCTTTAGGACAGCCTCACTGATATAAACTGCTGTAGCCTATGCAGACATTCCAAGCACTGAACAACTGTCATTTGCAGCTTCCTCATAAACCTCATTCAGTTATAATGAACTAAACTTCACCTTCTCGACAGCAATGCCGAGGAAGGACACTGAAATGCTTTAGATCACCTTTTGCTTAATCATGGCAACTAATGTTTGAGTTGGGAAACCTAATGTAATAAAAGACTGTAGGAAGAATACTTTGATTTGTCATCTCACCACTGAACACCAGTAAAATTTTACAACATAGTGGTGCATATGTGGGCTGACTGGGTAACATTTCTGTATGTAACTTTAGCCTTCAAGTCCTAATGACTATGCCTTGATCTCAGCTATTCCCCCTGCTGCATATTAGCATCCTGTTATAAAGGAGTAACAAACTCAGAATTCAGCATAGCAGAAAGATTTTTGTTACACACTATAGTGGATGACGAAATAAATCTGATTGCATCTCCTAGAACAAAGGAAAAACATTGATATTTTATGTAGGGTAACTAAAGCACTTATCAGACTATGACTACTGACCAGTTAAATGAATAACACAGTTGAACAGTTAATGCTAACAGTATATTCCCAGACCTTTTATCACATCCTTGCTTATGAAAAAAAATGATTTTCATTTTAACTGAACTAACCACACTTAAGTACAATAAATGTTATGCCATCTTGACGTAATGAAACTTAACTCAGACATACACTTGCTCCATCTTAAATCAAGATGTGTTTTGACCAAATCTGTATTGAATAACAAAATACTTATACACATCACCACTTTCTCCCTTAATGGGAAGAGGTTTCCTCCATCCAGGAGGAACTGGCATTATAGGTTGATGTCCTTCCACCCCTGCCAGGGGGGCCTGACATACAGCCACTATACCAAAGCCTTTGGATTGCTTAAAGGTATGCTGTATGTTATTTGTATGCTCCTCACATAGCTTAGGGCATAAAGGTGATGTTTGGACGTACCATCCCCAGAACTACTTTGCCGACAGTCCAAGTGCCATCTCTTGATCATCAGTCTGAATGCCAGTTTTGCTGGTTCACCAAGCCATTGGAGATAACTGGGGTTTTGTTTTACTTTCCTTTTATTATATTGTTGCTTGTGGGATTTCATGTCATCCAGGAAAGGTAAATGCCAGTGTGGGAGATAGATTCCCCATAAAGACTGCCACAAACACTTCTGTTTTGCCTTGGCACGACTGTACGTCCTGCTGTATTTGTCAGGCCTTTGTTCCTAAGACCCTTCGTAGTAGACTTTCTTCTTTGGTGCCTTGTATTGAAAACCAGCATCTTCACCTTCTTTCTAAGGATACGATGGATGGAACTTCCCACATTGAGGGTCAGCCGTCTGTGAAGGCGGCCTAGAAATCTAGGCCAGAATATTCTGCTGTTAAGCCTCTGCCTAATATCTCTCTTGTGGCGAGTGAATGCCCAGAGGTTCACCCAGCATTACTGTTGGATTCCTCTACCATGACTGAGTTGGAGGGCTGCAGGGATTCGACTCTAAGCATGTCCAGGGAGATATTGCAGACATCAACTTCAGACATTCGCGGGGGGAACCGTGGCTGATTTTCACAGAGGGACCGGGGGGGGGGGGGTTCCTTCCTCAAATCTTAGTCAGAGAAGTCATCCCTACTACCATTATTGAATGCCGTCCTGGTTCAGAGCCTTCTACATCCTATAAGGCAACTGACCCTTTGAGAGAAGAAAAAAAAGGCAGAAGACTATAAACATATTTCTCCTGTCCCTAAGGATCTACAGACTGAGTGGCAATTCTTTACTTGGGGCTTGTTTACTGCTTTTATGGCTTTAAAATCTCCATGGGGAGTTTCTTTTCTAACTCCCCTTTGTCCTCTACCCCCCTTTAAAGATGCAGAGAACAGCATTCCTCTAAGGAGGAGGCAGATTCGGATGAGAAATCCCTTCCTTACTCCTTTCAGATTCCCTCTCCTTTGGATTAAGGAGTGGAAGAAGAGGAGGCCTACCAGTCCTGATACTCCCTTTGAAGAGATTTCTTATGGGACATTATCTCGAGGAAGATGGAGTTCTTTAAACGGGATTGTGCTCAGGTTTTTGAGATACAAAAAGGGTATTATGAGTTGCTGCAGATGGATTTGCCAAGACCTTCTGCTGTTCTTCCTGCTTTGGCTGCCTTGTTGAATGCATTTTCTAATGCTTCTATGGCTCCAGACTCTCTACCTCCAGGCCCCAGGAAGCCTGATAGATTCTACAGGGTGCCTGATGACTGTAAATTCTTGTACAAGTGTCCTGTTAACTCCTCGTGGTATCTGTAGCTTCTGACAAGCTATCTCAATTGCTTCCTTTTCCCAAGTTACTGCCCTCTGATAAAGGCAAGAAGGTTTATACCTCTTCTACCTTGGTTTTTAGGGCCATTAGTTATCAGACTCATATGTCCAGGTATTTGTTGGCTCTCCTATCCCAGGCCTGTCAAGTTATTTCCGATCTTCCTGACTTTGAAGGTAAAAGTTCTGCTCTTTCTCTTTTGGGGCTGCTGCTTTTGGGTCAGTGATGAGAAGGTATTCTTGGCTTCGGCTTCAACCTTTGCCTGATGATATTCAAGGATAAGGTGATGGATGCCCCTGTAGATTATAAGCACTCGTGTGGTGAGGTTGCTGCTGATCTAACTCCCTTCAGGATAAAGCCAAGTCTTTACAGGAACGTAAGCATGTGTTTTGTTTCTCATGAGCCTAAATTTCAGAATAACTACCCCAATAAGCCAGCCTTTGTTCGCAGGCAATCTTGGCCCTCTTCCTGAGGGTAAAAACAGGTGGCAAGTGGGCTATTCCTGCAAAGGCTTCTCAGACTTCTGTGCCAAAAAAGCCTTTCCTAATAAACCAGGTGTTGTCTGACTATCCTGTTCTTCCCAGCCACTTACCTGTTTCTATTTGCCTCTCCCTCTCTCTCTTCCTGTTTGGCTACAGATTACTCGGGATTTCTGGGTTCTGTCCATTATCTAGTCACACAACCAAATGCTGGAAATCAACACTACAAAAAACACCAATCGTTGAGCAAAAACTTTATATAGAGCAAAGCTTTCGGGCAAAACCCTTCTTCAATACTAACACAAACATATTAAAAAAGCAAGATGCTTTAAATAGGAGCCTAAATGGTCATATGACAGCAGCCAAAATCATATGACCTAAACACAATTACACAAATAGATTAAATACAAATATATAACACCTTACAGAATATATGTATATACAAAAATATTATTGCACATCTAGTTATATAATTTAATCCGTTGTATCTTCATCAAAATTGGTTTCAAGCTAACAGTGGAATTCAAACCTGGCAAGCGATCTGCCGCTAGCCTAAGTATCCACTCGTACTCTTTAATTTCTAAAACATTATTAATAATTGGCCAGTCTTGATGGCTTCTCCTGAGATAAGTAAGCTTTTAGGTAGTAAACCTTACTTTTCATACAGGAATATGAGAACAATGAAAAGCTGGTTATGTTATAAGGATTTTAATTCTAGTTTTAACTCTAAATCGATTATAAGTCAATATAGGTTGACTCGTTCTGGTACATTTAGATGTCTAAAATGTTCTTGTTGTGTAGATATTGTTGATAGCCCTAACTGCCTTTATGTCCACCCCACTACAAACAAGAGCTACAAGTTTAAATTTGTAGCAAATTGTGGTAGTATTAATGTTATATATTTAGCTACATGTGTTGCCTGTCCCTCATTTTATGTAGGGAAGACTACGCGTAAGTTAAAAGAGCGAATTATTGAGCATAAGTCCAAAATTAGAAGAGAGAGTGAGAATAATGCTTTATTTAAGCATATTAAATTGCATGGGGTTGACCACAATTTTAAATTTAGGGTTATAGATATGGTCACTCCATCTGTTAGGGGTGGAGATAATAATAATGTTTTAGAAATTAAAGAGTATGAGTGGATACTTAGGCTAGCGGCTGATCGTTTGCCAGGTTTGAATTCCGCTGTTAGCTTGAAACCAATTTTGATGAAGATACAACGGATTAAATTATATAACTAGATGTGCAATAATATTTTTGTATATACATATATTTGAAACAAAGGAACTTTTTAATATTTTTAATATATGTTTAATTGTATTCTGTAAGTTGTTATATATTTGTATTTAATCTAATTGTGTAATTGTGTTTAGGTCATATGATTTTGGCTGCTGTCATATGACCATTTAGGCTCCTATTTAAAGCATCTTGCTTTTTTAATATGTTTGTGTTAGTATTGAAGAAGGGTTTTGCCCGAAAGCTTTGCTCTATATAAAGTTTTTGCTCAACGATTGGTGTTTTTTGTTCTGTTCATGATCTCCCAGGGTTATTTCATAATCATTCCCCCTTTTATGAGTATTCCTCAACCCCCTCAGGAAAAACTTTCCTCCTTTTCAGAGGTGTTTCAGGAACCTTTTGACTCTGGGTACTATTTAGGGGGTATCTGTGTCCCAAAGGGGTAGGGAGTTTTACTCCAGGATATTTCTGGTACCCAGAAAAGATGGTACTTGGAGACTAATTCTTGACCTCTATCATCTAAACTCTTGTCTGAAGTTACCCTCCTTTTGAATATTATCACTTTACACTTTGTTCTCTCTTTTGCTTCCTCAGGCTTTTATGGTGTCTCTGGATCTCAAAGATGCTTATCTTCATATCCTGCTTTGTCCCCATTTCAGGAAGTTTTTACGTTTCTCTGTTGCTTCCTGGCATTTTCAGTTCTCTGCTTTGCCCTTTGGCCTTTCTAGTGCCCCAAGGGTATTCACCAAATGCGTAGTTCCTGTGATTGCTTTTTGCAAGCCTCAGGAGACCTATGTCTTTCCTTCCTTGGACAACAACCTGTTTCAGGCATCCTCTACAGAGATCCTGTTGCAAAATCGTTATTTTGCCTTTTTCCTTCTGCAAAGCCTGGGTTCACAATAAACTTCAAAAAGTCTTTTCTGACTCCTTTTCAAGCCCATGTTTTTCTGGGTTGCAGGATCCAGACTGCGCCTATGCTGGCATCTTTGCCTCATTCCAAGACCTTTACACTCATTTCCATCTTTCAAACACTTCTTCCTCTGGTCTGTATAACAGCCAGGGAGTTTCTGAGAGCTCAGGGATTCATGTCATCCACCATTAGGGGGATTCATGTCATCCACCATTCCTATGCTTCCTCTGGCCAAACTTCACATGAGAAAGTTTCAGTGGATTCTGAAGTTGGTTTGAATTCAACACATTCAACCCATAGAGTTTGTAGTAGTTCTGCCTTGTCTCAAGAAGGAATTTCCGTGGTGGATTCAACAGTTGTCTCTAAATCCAGGGCTCCCTTTTCATCCCCCCTCTTCCCTCTCTGGATCTGTTCAGACACCTCAGATGTGAGATGGGGAGCAGCTTTTGGCTCTCTAAAGGTGCAGGGAGTGTGGTCACCTCATCAACAGAATAGCACGTCAGTGTCAGAGATGAGAGCTCTTCAGGCTTTCCACCCTCTCTTCCCCCCGGGACCTCTCAAGGTGTTTACAGATAGTACCACAGTGATGTGATATGTAAACAAATGGGGGAGGGTGGAGATGAGATCTTATCCTTGCCGGTTGGAAATCCTTGTGTGGGTACTTGCTATTCCATATTAAGTGACTCTTTAGGCTGTTTACATTCCCTCAGGTCAAAATATTGTGGCAGACACTTTGAGCAGTTCCTTAACTCAATCCCACGAATGGATGCTTCACAGGGATGTGTTTCTGGACATTGTCCACTAGTGGGGTGGTACTCTAATAGATCTTTTTCCCTCCCCTTTGAACAGACAACTTCCACTTTTTTGTGCCAGAGTCCCAGCTCCTTTAGTTTGGAAGGTGGATGCCCTATCTTTTTCTCGGAAGAGAATGTTTCTTTATGCTTTCCCTCCCCTTCCTCTCATTCCAAAAGTCCTGTTCAAAATTCAACAGGTTGCTCCCAAAATCTTGTTAGTGACTCCTATCCCTTTTGGCCAACACAGCATTGGTTCCCTTTTCTGCATTTAGCCAAGGGCAGTCATCACAAGTTACCTCACAGGCTGGAACTACTCACATAAGACAAGGGATCTCTCATCCATACCCACCTGTCCATTCTTCAGCTGACACTGTGAGTAATAGGATTTTGATTTCACATAGATACCCTTTTTCCAAGGATGTGCTTGGTGTCCTGCAGGATGCCAGGAAATCCTACTTATCTAAAAGGAAGAGTTTTCCTGTTTGGTGTGTTTCTCATAACCTGGATACACTTTCTGTGGATGTTCCTTTGGTTCTCTCTTATCTGTGTCAATTGCTCAATGCAGGGTTGGCGTATGCCTCTATTAAGGCCCTCTTATCAGCTATCTCTTTGTCTGCCGTTATCTCCTCCTTTAACTTCTAGATTTGAGGCTAAACAATTCCTTAAAGTGTCCTTCGTGTTAGGCCTCCCAAGAAGCCTGTTCCTCTTCTGTGGGATCTTAATTTAATTTTGTTTTGGAAAAAATGGACTCTGGCTCTTTTTGTGCTTCAGCTTCCCTGCAACATTGCTAAGTTTTGTTAGCTCTTACTTCTGCAAGATGGGTGTGTGAGCTTCAGCCCTTATGTTTCTTTTATTTTATTTTTTTTTAAACAAGAAACGTTTATTAAATTATAGGTTCATAGATTAGTACTAAACTAACTGCCATTGTGAGCCATTTTAAGCCTAGCCAATTATCCATTGTGAGACTCAAACCCTGCACCTTGTGTTTGTAAGGCAAACGCTTTAACCGTTAGGCCACCCTCCCAACCCCTCATGTATGACCTAGGAAATCTTACCTGTGCATAAATTAAAATAAACCACGGCAACACAATCTCAGTTGCAAACATTATACATTACAAATTGTGCCAACATGGCTTTAGCTGCAAACATTATACATCACTTGAATACATCCAGTCATTGCCAATCAACTATTACATAGCTCATTCAAATCATGCCTTGCCTTCTTTTAAACCTCGTTCCACCTCTATATGTATTGATCCTATGTTCCCCATTTTTTTCCTATCCAATTTGCTCTTACTCTTTTTCTAAAGATCCCAGTTCTAGATGTTTTATCTCTGTTACTATTTTTGTTACTTTTAATAAAGTTAATTTAGACTTTGATTTTCATTTTCTAGTAATTGCTTTTTGGCAGCCACCAAAATTAGACTCATCAAGGCCTTGCTATGTCTACGCAATTCTGATTCTGTATTATAGCTCAAAAATCATTCCCTAGTTACTCCAATTTGCTCACCCAGCATCTCTGACAGAGCAGTGTGCAGGGAATCTTTAAAGTCTGCCAACTCATTATACTCCCAGAAAATATGTTCCCAGTTATGTCTTTCTTCGCCATCACACTTTCAACATTTGCTGTCTGCCTGAGGAAAATTTTTGTGGAATCTGCGTGGAGTAAAAAAAAAAAAAAAACTATGTAAACAGTTGCAGGCTAAGATGCAAAATCTTCTAGATTTTGTTGCATATTTGGGAGAGAGATTTGTACCCCCTCCCCGTTTTCTTTGTGAATTGCTTATCCAATCTCTTTCCCAATCCTTCCTAACCTCCTCTAATTGATTCTTATAGTTATTGTGCAATATTTTATATGATCTACTAATCATTCCTTTCTTAACAGCACAGTCTGTTCTAGATTCTACTAAAACCTGTACCAGTGCTGGTCTTTCATTTAGGACCCACCTATTTCTTTCTCTTTGCGTATATTCTATCAATCCTTGATATGGAAGGCACTCTCTAAATTGCAGTCCAAATAATTTCTTGGCGCCTTCCCATTCTATTACCTTTCCCTCCTCTGTAGTGGTTTGTTCCCAGTACCTTAATTCCTTTGCTAGTTTTCTCCAATATATTCTTGCCCCCTCTTGCTCATTATCTGTATCCGCAATTGCAGTCATCCCTATCGGTAGAATTTCCTTTCTCCATTCCGATATTGGCTTGGTTCTTACAACACCTTCTCCTACTTTATGAATGTAATATTCTGTATGATTATTGTTCTCCTTAAAGATCTGCATCCAAAATCCCAGTCTGCCCGTTACTTGAGCTAGCCTCTGTTTCTACTTTGAATTATAGTTTTCTGCTTATGTATACGAGCCTTAACTGTGTTGCTGTGAAGTTACCCCTTCAACTTGGGTAATCCCAATCCCCCCTGTTCTGTTGGAAGAATAAGCTTATCCCACTTGACTCTTGCCATCTTCCCCTCCCAGACAAAATCCTTCAGCTCTTTATTAATTGCTATCCACAACTTCTCCTCTGGTGGATAAAAGTATGCTTGACCTGTGTAAGACTAAAAGGACTAAAAACATTTTAACTGCTTATATCGTACTATTGATGGCCTTATTACTTCCATTTTCTCAGTTTTTGTATTATCTTTTGTTTAGTCTCTTCCCACGTATCTTTAGCTGCCACACCAGTATCATTTGTAATCCATACTCCCAAATACTTCATTTTATTGTGTCCCCAAAAGTATGGATACTGCTGAACCAATTTGTACGTGTGTACATAATTTACCGCTATTGCTTTTGTTTTAGCTTCATTTGAGAAAAGGTTTGAAATTGTCTCAATATGTTCCTCAGCACTGTAATATCCCTTTATGGTTGTGCAAGTACACCCAGCTTTTCTTGACTACCATACCAATTATATCCTTGAATTTTCTAAGTCCCTTATTTTCATTGCCTTCACCTAACTTAAGTAACTCTGCTAAGCCAACCAATCATAGTACTGTACCCACTTGGACATTTAATCTACTGCTCATCCCATCTCTCCAGGAGTTAGGGAAAACTACCACAGCAATGTTGTGCTTTCCGTAAGCAACTAAAACCAGGAGAAGACATATTGTAAATCAATTTATTATCCTTCTCAACTACAGCAAGCATGATCTGCTCTCTTGGAACCTTATTGTACATGTCTCTGCTTTTTCTCTGACTGTAAATCTATCACAGGAATCCTAAACTTAGGAATATCTTCTAAAATTTAATAATATATTATAGAAAACTAATGTATCCCATCTGTTAGTTAATATGTATGTCAAAGTCTCTTCTATGGAAATTGTATGTCAAAAGTCTGTCCTTAAAACTATGTTTTGTAAAAAAAAATTGTTCTCTTATAGGTTCATAGGTAGGTACTAGGCTATCGGCCCAAGGGCCTATGTAAGCCTAGCCAACAAGGTTCCCTGGCTTACTCCACCCAAGAAAGTTATTTTCCTGTGCCACTGTCGAGCAGAGACACGGAAGTGATCCCCGGGGTGTATTTCCTATTTCCCATCCACTCATCAAGATTTTTCTTGAAGAGTGCTAATGAAGAACTTTTGTTTGACATAGATGGGTAGCTTGTTCCAGAGTATGGGAAGGCTCTGGGACAGGAATCTATCCCTCCAGCGTGTCTTGTTAATTGTGGTGACAAGTTTTAGGTCCCTAGAGCGTGTAGCTCGGAGGGATTGGGATTTCTTTAGGTGTAGCATGTCCAACAGCTCTGGGTTTGACATAGCTTTATATGTTAG
Source organism: Protopterus annectens (assembly GCF_019279795.1). Lineage (NCBI taxonomy): Eukaryota > Metazoa > Chordata > Ceratodontiformes > Protopteridae > Protopterus > Protopterus annectens. Next base: position 290,797,370 of record NC_056746.1, read on the forward strand.
GCAGAGATCACCTCGGAGTAGGCGATATGCAAAGGAGTAAAGCTGGAGTTTTTTGAGATGGTCAGTGTAGGGCATTTATTTGAGGCCAGTAATCCTCTTTGTGAGGTACTTCTGTGGCCTTTCCAGCTGCTGCAGATGTCTTGTGAGGTACATTCCAAAAGGGGCGTCGTACTCTATAATGGGTCTAATAAGTGTCGAGTAGAGGGGAACAATGACCTCTTTTCCTGGATGAGAACCCTTTTATGATGAGGTGTGCCACAAAGAAGGACTTCCTGACTACTGTGGCAATGTGACTATCAAAGGAGAGACTACTGTTCACCTGGGTTCCAAGGTCTCATCACACATTTGGTGTTAAGTAGATTGCTGCCTCTGTGGTAGTTCATGGGTACAGAGTTTTTACCAAAGGGGATGACACTGCACTTTTTGGCATTGAGCTTGAGGCTATGGCTCTGACACCAGGCATCTGTCTCAGCGAGGCCCTTCTGTAGGATGTCCACATCATTTGGGGACTTGACTATGGCTCCTAGTTTGCAGTCATCTGCAAACTTCATTAGCCAGAGGCCTTCTGTGTTAGCCTGTACTTCAGAGAAGTAAATACCAAACAGGAGAGGTCCCAGGACTGAACCCTGTGGTACTCCACTTGTCACTGGTTTGAGGTCAGACTTGGAGTCTGCAACTTTTACAGTGTGGGTTCTGTCAGTGAGCCAGTTGGCAACCCATCTTATGACTTAGGGATTTATACCTAGTTTAGTGAGTTTAGCTATAATTCCAGAATGGGGGATGGTGTCAAAAGCCTTGGCGAGGTCAAGATAGGCTGTGTGAACCACCTTACCCTCATACATGGCTTTGGTGACTTCCTCAAAGAAGTCGATCAGGTTCAGAAGGCATGATCTGCCTTTCACGAACGCAAACTGGGTGTGATCCAAGGTTTGGAGGTTAACAATGTCTTTGTTTATGAGTTCCATGATGATACATTCCATGGGCTTGCAGACCAAGCTTATCATGCTAATAGGGCAATAGTTCCCGGGATCAGTGGTGGCTCCCCCTTTGTGGAGTGGGATAACTGTTGCTGTGTGCCATTCAGTGGGCACAAGGCCTGATGCGAGGCTATTATTGAACATGGTGCTTAGGTGGGGAGCCATTTAGTTCTGAAGTTTGTGTAAAACGTTGCCTGGGATGTTGTCCGGTCCCATGGATGCTGTGTTTTTGGCTTTAGAGAGTGCAGCTTTTACCTGTGTAGTTGTGATTACAGGGACTCTGCATTCTTCCTGTATAGATCTGGGCCCTTTAGGGGGTGAGGGGGCAAAGTTAGCACTGAACCTATCTGCCAGGGTGTTGGCAATATCAGTTGGTTCAGTAATTTTTGTGCCGTTGTGCTGTAACTCAGAGCAGATCTGGGTGTTGCCATTGAGATTCTTGACATAGCTATAGATTGCTTTGTGGTTGCCCTTAGAATTAGTGGCAATTTTGTTTTTGTAGCTAGCTTTGGAGGATCTTATAAGGGATCTTAGCTTCTTACTGGGGCTGACCAGGGAGCTCCTCCACTCATGGGATTTTACTCTCTTTTGCAACAGTTTCTTCCTTCTGTTGTACAGCTTGTTTAAGGCAGGGGACCACCAGACTGGCTTCCTTTTTTGGAGGATAGCATCTTGGTTCTGTTTGGGATAGTACGATCCATGCACTTATGTAAGTGCTTACAGAGTGCATTTGTGTAGGATTCAGCAGTTGTAACTGTATTGTCCATCTGCATGGGTGTCATGAAGTTCACCACTTCTGTCTTAAGAAGCATGAAGTTGGCTTTGGAGAAATTTTACCATGGCTTCCTTAATGGGGGCGGGATGTGGATATCCAGGGTGATCAGCTTATGGTCGGATCGGACCAACGAGAAGTTGACTTCAGGTGTGTAACACCGGTCACTCATGTTGGTAATGACTAGGTCTAGGATATTGTTGCCCCTGTTGGGGGTGTGGATAAGTTAATTCAGGGCACTGGAGTTTATGAATTCCAGAAAGCATTGAACTAAGGAGTTGGTACATGAGTAGTTTTCCCAGTTAATGGTGGGGTAGTTGAAGTTGCCCATTATTAGGGTGTTTGGTTGAACCCTAATATTTTCCAGTACATCAAGAAAAGAGGAGTGGGAATCCTGGGGCATGGCGGGGGGTCCTGTAGCAAGCTACAATTTGGACTGCAGTTTTGCCCAGAGTTAGTTGCACATGGATAACCTCGGATGCATTATGCTGAGAAACTAGCCTGGAGGTGTGGATATCCTTAATGAATATGGACACACTTCAGCCTTTGGTGTTTCTGTCCAGGTTACATGGCCGAAAAGTGTGGTATGAGTTATAGCCTGGTAAGGCAAGGGTGTTCTCTGGAGCCTTGAACCAGGTCTCAGTCACTGCACAGATATCGATGTTCTCCATTTTAAGGAGTGCCTTGAGTGAGTGCATTTTGAGATTTAGATTTGTAGCATTACCCTCAATTTCTGCTTGCCTGTTCCTGTTACGGTGGTGAATTTGTCATCTGAACCTTGCCTAAAGTTGGAGCTGTTCTTCCCGGGCCTCCACTGAAAATGGACTTGTAATCCAATTGGACTCTCCCAGTCAACAAATGTAAAATAAATACATTTGCCAATGGTTCTAAATATAATGCAAATAAAAGGGAGAGAGGACACCCTTGCCTGGTTTCTCTCTTCAAGCAGAGATTATCACAGAGGACCCCACACACTTAAATATCGCATCCAGTCACTCATATATCCTCCTAATCAACCTTATAATTTTATCAGGGAATGCAAATGCTTCCATTACTCTGCTTATAAAATCCCATCTTACTGTGTCAAATGCTTTCTCTGCACCAAGACCCACCAATAACAATGGTATTTTCTTACATTCTGCTTCCCTCTGGATCATCAGCGTTCTATTAATATTGTCAAATGTTTGCCTCCACTCCACAAAACCACACTGATCCATATCTATCAATTTTGGCATCATATTTGCCATTCTTTTAGTCTTTGTAGACATAAACGCATTATAATTGTGATGTAGTAATGAAATGGGCCTGTATGAAGCTGGATCTGATAGATCTTTACCCTCTTTAGGTATTACAGCTACTACTGGTTTCTTCCAGGAAGTTGGTACTTCTCCTCCTCTTAAAATAATGTTAAACAAAACCTTCCAGATCTTTTATCAGTTTTCCCACCTAGCATCCAAACTTCCACAGGAATACTATCTGTTCCTGGGGACTTTCCTGTAGATTGGCTATGCATCACAATTTTTATATCATCTCCTCCTATCCTGTCAGTAATTGAGCCTCCTCTACCGTTAACCTTGGCATGTTTAATTCTTCCATAAAAATTTCCATTTGTACCTTTTCTTGATTTCAATATTTCTTTGCTTTATACGGACTTTTTCATAGAATTTCTGAGATAGTTCTAATACTTCTACAGGATCCTTTATCTTCCTTGTTATAGGCTGGCTCAGCTTGGTGATAGCCCTTTCTACTTTCTGTTGCCTGAGTCATTGTGCTTAAAGTTTTTGTGCTCTAACGTCATCAGAAAACAGTTGCTTAACAGCAGTCTTTCTCAACTTACACATTATTGAGATAATCCCTTATTTTCTCTTTAGCATTCTGCAGTTGCTCTTGCTCTGTGAGATTCCCCCTACTTTGCAATACTTGTCAGCCCTCTAAAGAATTCTTGTTACTTCTTAACCATATCTCCCTTTCGTTTATTTCCCCCTATTTTGAATTCCACTTCAATTTTATCCCACTTCCTAGCTATATTTTCAGAACAGGTTTCTATCTTTTGTAACAGCTCCTGAATAATTTCCACTACCCATCCTTAAATTCCCTCTTTTCAACAGATAAGTGGGTAAGCACCAGTGTCTCGTTTTTATTTTAGTTATCATTGGTGCCTGATGTGAAATAGTTGGGTGTGTACCAACACCTTCAATTAATGTACATGTTCCTGTGAAATGTAAATTCTGTTTAGTCTAGCCCAGTTTTTGTACCTTGGGGAATATGTAAATTCACTCCAAACTCCTATGCACATCTTCCATGCCAAATATTTTCATAAATTTCTTTAAAAATATACCTTCCTTTGTTATATTTTCCTTTTTGGGCCTCCAGACACATTTTCACTGTTGCAATTCAAATTCCAGTCCCCACCTATAAGTAATAGTCCTTGCTGAAAGCTGATTATTTATCCCAAATTTTTCTTAAGCTCCATTATAGCAGTTTTCAGTGGAATATAAATGCATGCCAATGTAATCTTCCTCCCTTGCCAGTAGCCCCTTAGTACTTCATATCTACCATTATTGTATTTTTATCCTCTTCTATTACTATTGGGAGTTCCTCTTGCAATTAATATAAGTACTTCTGTTTTCCTTTGCCCCAGGTATTCCACTGAATAACTATCCTGAAAAGCTTTCTTTATCAAATTCACACGTTCAGTTCTTTCCAAGTACGTCTCCTGTAGCTTAACTATTTGTACTCTACATTTTTAATATAGTTCACTATTTTTTTTGTTTTTATCTGTGAGCCCATTAACGTTTAAAGAAATTATAGAAAGAATCATATTCTTAAAGGATTATTATTCCCACCATTTACATATTTAACAGCTTTTTTGTTAAATGTCTAGTACCAGCTTTGGTGTTACATGAATGTATTTGTTTGTCAGGTTAATCTTTTATACAACTCTTTCTTGTCGGTCTCCAATTGAGCCTGTGTCACATCTTGCTGAACATTTTGTTTTATTAAAAACCCTCAAACAGAAAAACACATCCTTATTTGGATAAGAGGAAGCTTCTTTGTTCACCAGTGGAAGTGGGGAGCACTGAGCAACCTATTTGTCCCTAGAGGAGTGGTTCCAGCCCAGCAACTTGTAGTTTATTGGCCATTTTCGGTCAATTCCTGGCTCTTTTCAACCCCCTGCTATAAAGCCCGTTTTTGCGTGCTTTTTCACTTGTAAAAGACTCAGCACAGCTCCTCGTGGTGTCCTGCAGAGTTCTACAAGCAGCAGAGAGTGAAAGAGTGACTTTCCTTGATTTCTAAGTATTTTTTCTGGCTTTCGCTTTAATTACTGCATCTCGACTGCATTTCGCCTAAAAAACAGCTCTGCATATTGTTTTTACTGTACCTGTGTAGTTTTGAAACTGATAGCACTTTAAAAAGTTATTTTTGTTTAATTTAACTGTTAGGCTAACACACTCAAGTGCGCTAGCCGTTTTATAGCATTTACTGTTTGCTACTGTATCTTTTTCTCCTGTCTCTGTAAAAAAAAAAGACGAAAAAAATATCCTTGTTTTCCCACTTTTCTGAACTAGAATAGTCCAGTCTTCAGATTTTGCTGATCTCTGGGTTTTGTCTTAGTTCCTGTGCTATCCATATCCTTATTTGGATAAGAGGAAGCTTCTTTGTTCACCAGTGGGAGTGGGGAGCACTGAGCAACCTATTTGTCCCTAGAGGAGTGGTTCCAGCCCAGCAACTTGTAGTTTATTGGCCATTTTGGGTCCATTCCTGGCTCTTTTCAACCCCCTGCTATAAAGGCCATTTTTGCGCACTTTAGAGCAAAGTTGCTCATAGAGCAGCATCGGGCAGCGCCGGTTAATCAAGTTTAAACTATTTCTGGCTCCGTAAAGTCTGCTCTTCAATTTTTCCCTTAGAACTGCTCTACTTGCAATCTAAACAGCCTATACTCTATCTGAAAAGCTCAGCACTTGCTCCTAAAGCATTTTTTATACAGGTAAAGCACTCTTAAACAAAAGAAAGTACTTCATTCACCTAAATTCCCTTGTGTACCCATTTCCCTATAGGTCCTTTCTGACTCAGTTACACAGCAATCTTTCTCACTATTCTAGCATGTCGAAGGGTCAGTTGCTGGTGTCCTATCCTGTTCAGCTGGTGAACCTGGGAATCTTGAGGCAATGTTACAACTGCCTCATGTACACAGACAACCCTCTCCTCCTCCCAACAAATACAAACATATGCGAGAGATGCAACTATATAGCCAAACTGGAGGCTGAGCTCTCTCAATTCAGTACTGGCAAGACCAGTCAGGAGGAGAAGGTAACAACGCACACCACAAACCCAGTCTCACATAGAACTATCACAACTGCAAACCAAACACATAAACACACAAAAACATACTCGGAGGCGCTGATTAAAAATCTACCAAAACAACAGAGGCCTCCAAAGCAGACACCCAAGCAACCGCCACCTCAAGACATAGCACATGCAACACATAGTTCACAAAGTCAGTGTGCTAAACAGTCACAGCCCTTAAGGCCAAACAACACACCAGACACACTTGTAATAGGTGACGCCATAGTCAGACACACTGACGTCCCGCTCACCAGACTGAACAAGGAAAAGGTCACAGTAAGCTGCCTGTCGGGAGCTAGAATCTGCCACATAACACAAGCACTCAGGTCACTCCACAGCAAGTACAAATATGACTCAGTCATTGTACATGCCAGTGTGAACGACCTGAGACGTACCTCCCTGGACTACATGAAAAGAGACATAGAGGAGCTCTCTGATTATGTAGCCCAGGCCGGTATGACCCTGACCCTGAGCAGCATCTTACCCTCACCAAGAATGATGCCACAGTACAAAGACAAAATGATAAGTTTTAACAATTGGCTTAATTACTGGTGTCATTCTAAGGGGATCCAATGTCTGTCTGCTTGGGATGACATGCTCGACAAGCCACGCTGCTTCGCAAGGGATGGCTTGCACCTGTCAGCCCTGGGCTTCCGGATATTGGCCAAGGCTCTTGTCACCCCCATAGTGCCTTTTTTAGGCAAGGCTCAAATGACAAACCTACCTCCCTAGAAAACACAACTGGAAAAAAACTAAGGGTAATACTGCTCAATGCCTGAAGTCTAAACCTCAAGATGCACGGCTTTGAAGCCCTCCTCAGTATGGAGAACATCGATGTCTGTGCAGTGAATGAAACCTGGTTCAAGGCTCCTGAGAGCACCCCAGCACTATCAGCTTTTACCTCATATCATGCTTTCTGGCCCCAAAACTTGGACCGAACCACAAAAGGAGGGGGAGTATCCATATTCATCAAAGATACCCACACCTCCAGGTTAGTGGCAACGCACGAAACATCGGAGACCATCCAGGTGCAACTAACCATAGGCAAAACTGCCTTACAGTTTGTAGCATGCTACAGACCACCCTCTCAAACTCAGGAACCCCACACAGCCTTCCTGAAGACACTGGAGAGTATGAATGTCTCTCAAAATACCATCATATTGGGAGACTTCAACTACCCAAACATAGACAGGGTACATTACTCAAGCCCCAACACCCTAGCCCAAAGGCTCCTAGAATTCATAAACTCAAATGCGATGGAACAGCTAGTCACCATTCCCACAAGAGGAGACAATATACTAGACCTGATCATCACAAACATGGGGACAAAATGCTCCACACCGGAAGTATATCCCTCATTGGTAAGATCAGACCATAAATTAATCTCACTGGAAATCCACATCCGCCCCACCACCTGCACAAAAGACCACAGTGAAGAACTTCTCAAAAGCCAACTTCACACTTCTTAAGACTGAAGTGGTATCCTTCAAGGCCCCTGGGCCAGTGGAAACCACAACCCACACTGCTGAATCCTTTACAAATGCCTTCTACGGGCACCTTCAAGAATGCCTGGATCATGCAATCCCAAATAAAACCAAGACCCATTCCCCCAAAGGCAGGCGCCCGGTCTGGTGGACCCCAGCCATAAACAAACTTTACAACAGGAGGAGGAAGCTACTACATGACAGAGCAAAATCCCTAAAAGGGAAGGCATCTCTGATCAGTACTAGCAAAAAACTACGATCACTCATAAAATCATCCAAGGCCAACTTCGAGAGAAAAATCACAAAAGACACAAAAGACAATCACAAGGCCTTCTTTAGCTTTGTTAGAAACCTGGGTGGAAACTCCCAGATATGCTCAGAGTTAGTCCAAAATGACACAAAATACACTGAACCCACTGACATTGCCAACATTCTGGCAGATAGGTTCTTTGCAAATTTCTCCTTCCCCTCCCCCCCAAAAGGAGAAATAACTATCCCAGCAGAGTGTAGCCTCCCTAACATCTCAGATGCCCAGGTGAGAGCCGCCCTCTCTAAAGTTAAAAACACAGCATCAATGGGACCGGACGGTGTCCCGGGCTGTGTGCTACATGAAATCCAAGAGGAACTAAACCCACACATAAGGCTGCTGTTTAATCTTAGCCTTACTACACGATACGTACCCAAAGAGTGGCGTACGGCAACAGTGGTCCCACTTCACAAAGGCGGTGCTTCTACGGACCCTGGAAATTACCGTCCCAAATCCAAATCCATCAGAGCCATGAGAGCAAGAGACTTAAACCTCAACACAGAAATAAATAGGACGTGCTGGAGGGACAGATTCATAACCCAGAGGCTCCCTACACTCTGGAACAGAATCCCAATCCATGTTAGGCAGAGCCCCTCACTAACTCTATTCAAGAGAAATCTTGATGAGTGGATGGGAGATCGTAGGTTTACCCCGGTGGTCATCTCTGTGTCACTACTAGACAGAGGCACAGTAAACTAGACCCTAAATGGGCGTAGTATTCTCATCCTAAGGGGTGGTGAAAGCCACACACACTCTGGCTAGGCTTATAAATGCCCTAGGGCAGATAGCCTAGTATGAACCTATGAACCTAGCCTATGAACAAACCCAATACCCCCTAACAGGTATTAACTTAATAACACACAAAACTATGTATATCTTCAAATGTTGAAGTTTTACCCTCCTAATAGGAACAAAAGTTCCAAACTGACAGCCACACAAACGGACTCCAGCTAAACAGAAAGAAAGATTATCCATGCTAAGATGCATGTTAGAGCCAGACATTCAATTTAAGTGCTGTCTGGTTTTGCCTCATCTTTGTAGCTCTCACAGCTGGGGAAACACTTGAATGCTTTCAGAAAACATTTTTCCAAGCCATTTCTCTTCATCAGACTGTCTGCTAGTGACATGAAAACCAGATACAAAACTGTTTACTGGAAAAAAAAGGCTTTTTCAATATACTTTTTCATTTACTTGCTGTCTGTTAAAACTTTATGATATATAGCTAATGGCCTTAACCCAGACATCCCCCTATGCAAGAATGAGAAAAAGCACACTATTTCTTTTTACCAGATTATTTTTTGTTATGTTGTAGTGCCTACATTTCTTAAAATGAACAGGGAGAAAGAAACAAAGAAAAAAAAATCATGAGCACCTATTTAGAAAAGTATCCCCATTACACTTAAAAATAATTTAATTTTTTTATTTTATAACATGCAAAAAAAATCATGCACCACTTAATACTATTTAAGAGAGAATTTGTTTTACTTGCAATTAAATTTCTCCCTGCTTTTCCCATATCACGTGTATTTTTCTGAACATTAATGACATGAAGTAGGGCATATGGTTTAAAGTCCCCTACAAGTGTCCAATATTTCCAGATTTTCTTGTTCTATTCCGGTTAATTTCCATCTCCCAAACCCTGTCTCTACTTCATCTCCAGTGCACACTCGGTTCTTGTAGTCGATTCCTGTGCTTTTTTTCCCTCTCTCAAGTGTTTTCCTTTGAAACACTGGGAAAAGTTTCATTGGCACAGTCTCTCTTTGGTCTTTATTACCAGAACAACAAGAAGCAGAGTCTCCTCCTGTTTCACAGCTCACTTTTTCTTGATCAAACTTTTGCATTTCTTACTTACCATGTACTTCATCAGAAAATGTTTTCATTCCTCCAGGGAAAAACATTTTGAAGATAGCTGGGTACAGCAGTTTGAATCTCATGCCTGCTTCTCGACATTTCCTAAATTAAATGCATTTGTTCCTCTTCTGCCTGGTGTATAATGAGTAGTCATTCTCCACAAACACTCTGCTGTCTCCCACTTTTAGTACTTTGTCCTTCTGCCACAGTTTTGTCAGAAAGAATTCCTGCTGGTAAAATTGCATTTTTACTATTAAAGATCTAGGTCAGTGGTGCACCACCTTTTTGTGGGGAGGGCCACTACACAAATTCTTACTGCATCTGTGGGCCACCTCAAAACATAGTAAGTCATTACAAGTTAACAATAGGTACAGGTGACTGCCATTTTTACTTAAGACAGCAGTAAACTGCAACATAGGCTTCACTACACTAAGCAGTTCATCAGTAAAATGAGTCACAGTATTCACATTAAATGTGATTACATTTTTAACACACTTAATGGCAACAGTAGTTACTTCCATGGCTAAAATTAAAGGTGTGCGTAACTGCAGTCAGTTAGGTAAGTAAGTATGTGCTAGAAAGTTTGCATGACTGGAGTAAGGCATAGCATTTTTTCACTTTTTTAAAAAAAATTTGGTTACTCTCTGGGGGCCGGATAGCGTCGCATCACGGGCCGGATGTTGTGCACTACTGGTCTAAGTTGTTTTCTCATGGCCAGGTTTGGAGCATACAGCGTACCCTTTCAATTAAAAGTTCCTGTTGTGAAATACCAGTCCTGTTGCTTGTTTATGCTTTCATGAAATTAATAGTCTGTTCCTTCCGGCTGCTCAGGTACAGCAGAAAATTTCTGGTTTTCCCTACATGCTGTGTCCTCTAATTGTATTATTTTTGAAACATCTCTTCTTGTGCAGTCTCATATTCAGCCAGGCTTTTCTTCATTTTGACCTCTGAATTTTGTCATATGAGTATCTGTTTTAAGCTTATTCCATTTTTCCAGCCTTTTATTGTTTGAGTTGATCTTCTCCATCAGTGTTTTACTTATTTTAGTCAGGTGTGTGTGCAGTTGCTTTATACTTTCCTCACGGTTACTGGAAGTCATGTCTGGAGCTTGCACTTTTTTTGGTGAACAGCAACAGTACTTTTCCCAGTCAGTGTTTTTGTTACCTTTTACAGCTGATTTTCCTTCAGGTCCTCTGTATTTTTTTTCCTGGAATCCAGGCAGTGCAATTACTGAAATTTACTCAGAAATCCAAGTCCACTGGCTTTCTCTGCTAAGTTTCTGTTTTCACAATGGGAGTGCTAAAATTAAGCAGTTACTCAATGTGCAGCCATCTTGAAAGTCCCCAAGCCCTTATGGCTTATCCTCCTTTTTTGTGCTTTATAAGGACAGGGTGTCCTTGCATACTAATTCTTCTTTTATGCCTAAGGTGTTGAATGAGTTGTCTCTTAATCAGTCTATTTATGTTTCCACTTTTTTTCCCTTCACAATCTGCCAGTGAAAAGGTGCTGCACATAGACAAGTCAGATTTTATTTGGATAAGAATAAGACTATTAGGAAATCTGATCAGCTTTTTGTTTCCTTTCATCCTAGGTCCTTAGTCTGCTTGCACACAGCTAATCCTACTTATTCATGGATTACTAAAGCCATTTCTTTTTGTTATTCATTTCATGGTAAGAGCCTTCCTTCTGTTAAGGCTCTTTCTACTAGAGCTCTCACTTCTGGTGCTTTTTTCAAGGGTCTGGATGCTAACTCTGTTCTTGAGACAGCTACCTTGACTTTTGTGCATACATTTACCAAGCACTGCAAGCTGCATGGAATTTCCAGAACTAGAGCTGGTTTTGCTAGGACCATCCTTCATGGTTTCCAATAGAGCTCTGCTGGTCCTTCCTCCTCCCCTCTGTTCTTCCTGAGCTTTGGGTGTTATTCCAATTGTAATGAATACTGCAACAGTGAAATGGAAGGACATAGTACAGTTGTATAAAAGCTTACCATAGTTTCATAGGTGTGTACTAGGCTAATGGCACTGGAGCCTTTACAAGCCTAGCCCATAGGATTACCCTGGCATCGTGTCACCTGACCTTAGTTTCCAGTGCCTCTGTCGAGTAGAGCTACTGGAGTGATCCCTGGGGTGAATTTTCTATTTCCCATCCACTCATCAAGATTTCTGTTGGAAGGGGGCCAGAGAGGTGCTTTGTTTGACATGTATGGGAAGTCTATTCCATAGCATGGGCAGTCTCTGGGTTATGAACCTGTCCCTCCAGCACATTCTGTTGATTGTGGTAATGAGGCTGAGGTCTCTGGAGCGTGTGGTGCAGAGGGATTGGGATTTCTTTAGATGTAGCATTTCTAACAGAGCTGGGTCAGACATGGCTTTGTAAATCAAGCAGAGATAGTCTCTAAGTAGGCGATATGAGACAGAGAATAGTTGGAGTTTTTTGAGTCTGTCCATGTAGAACAAGTGTTTAAGGCCTAGGATCCTCTTTGTGAGGTACTTTTTGCGGCCTTACCAGTTGTTGCAGGTGTCTAGAGAGGTACATGCCAAATGGGGCATTGTACCCGATGACTGGCCTAATGAGGGAAGAATAGGGGGAGACACTGACCTATTTCTTCCTGGATACAAAACCCTTAGTAATGAGATGTGCCACATAGAAGGACTTTCTGACCCCAGTGGCAACGTGGTGGTCAAAAGAGAGGTTGCTGTCAACCTGTGTTCCCAGATCTCTTATAACGCCTTCTATGTTCAATGGACTACCATCAATGTGCTAATTCATGGGAACCAGGTTTTTCCCAAAGGGGATGACAACACATTTTTTGACATTGAGCTTAAGGCTATGGTTCTGACACCAGTCGTTGGTCTCAGTGAGGTCTTTCTGTAGGATGTCAACATCACTTGGGGAGTTAATAATAGCTCCTGACTTGCAATCGTCTTTGAACTTTGTCAGCCAGAGTCCCTTCATGTTAGCTTGGACTTCAGAGAAGTAGATACCAAACAAGAGAGGACTCAGGACCAAACCCTGTGGTACTCCACTCGTGACTGGTTGGCAGTCTGACTTGAGTCAGCTACTTTCGCACTGTGGGTTCTATCTGTGAGCCAGTTTGCAGCACACCTAGTGATAATAGGGGTTGATGCCTAGCTTAGTGAATTTTTCTATGATTACTGAGTGGGGAATGGTATCAAAGGCCTTGGCCAGATCAAGGTAGGCAGTATGAACCACCTTGCCTTCATCCACAGCTCTGGTGACTGACTCAAAAAAGTCGACCAAGTTGAGCAGGCACGATCTACCCTTCACAAACACAAACTGTGTGGGATCCAGAGTTTGGAGATTCCCTATATCCTTGTTTATTAGGTCCATGATGATGCGTTTCATAGCCTTGCATATCAGACTCGTCAGGCTAATGGGGCGATAGTTCCAAGGGGTCTGTAGCCTCTCCTCCTTTGTGGAGAGAGATGACTGTAGCAGTGCGCCATTGGGTAGAGACAAAGCCTGAGGTGAGGCTGTGATTGAACAGGGCACACAGGTAAGGTGCCAGTTCACTCTGTAGTTCATGTAGAACACACCCAGGGATATTGTCAGGTCCCATAGAAGCTGTATTCTTGGCCTTGGGGCAGTGCTGTTTTAACTTGTGCAGCAGTAATACTGGGTGCCTGGCAATCTACTGGCATTGTGATTGGTCCTCTGGGGGGGGAGAGGGGTAACATTGGCACTGAATCTATCGGCCAGTATATTGGCAATATCTGTTGGCTTGGTATAGGAGGTACCATTGTACAGTAGCTCAGAGCAAATCTGGGTATTGCCGTGGAGATTCTTTACATAACTATGGAAGGCCTTGTGGATGTCTTTACTATCTGCTGCAATTCTGTTTTCATAGCTAGCTTTAGAGGATTTGATGAGGGATCTCAACTTTTTGTTGAGACTAAAGGAGTTTTTCCAGTCTTGGGACTTCACCTTATTCCGCATCCATTTCCTCCTCCTGGTGTAGCATTTGTTTATGGCAGGGGACCACCAGATTGGCTTCCTTTTTTTTGGAGGAGAGCATCTTTGTTCTATTGGGTATGGTGAGATCCATGCATTTGTATATGTGTTCATACAGTGCATTGGTGGATGATTCGGCAGCCATGCAACTATTCTCCATTTGCATGGGTGCCGTGAAGTTAGCCACCTCTGTTTTTAGGAGACCAAAGTTAGCTTTCGAGACGTTTTTCATGGTGGTTACCTGTGCAGAGTGGGAGGGATGTGGATTTCCAAGGTGATTAGTTTGTTGTTGGATCTAACCAGGGAGGAGTTGACTACTGGTGTAGAGCAACAGTCGCCCATGATGTTCTTCGTGTTTCACTGTTGTAGTCATTACATTTGGGTAATCTGCTTGCAGGTTGCCCTCAGTTGGCCTGAATTCCAAAGTCTTGGGTCCTGCGTAGGTTGCTGTCTTCTCTTCCATGACGCCAGGTCGTCAAAGGTATAAAACATGCAGCCAACGCCATTTTCTCCAGTCTTTCTTGCCGCACGGTGCCCGAAGCAGAAGCATTTCACAAGTGCCGGTTGGCCGACTACTGAAATATTCGAGTTTGAGTTTCAGAACCGAAGTCTTCACTAAAGCTAAGTACCCCGTTGGGGAAACTTTTTTCATGCTTTTTACCGATGTCAGAAAAAGTTAATTGTATTACTTGTGGGAAGCAAATACCTCATAAGGATTTCCATTTATACTGTATTCCTTGCCTAAGCCCTGATCACAACATGCCTGGCTGTCGGTTTTGTGCTAGATTTAACCAACGCACTATTAAGCGTCGGTATATTTTTGCATCACAGTATTTTGGAAACAGATTTAACTACCCAGAAATGTCGTCGGATAGCTATCCGACTACTGGAGTACATAAAAAACGTCAAGAAAAGGACAGAGAAAGGCAGTCGAGATCCAAAACTGACAACGAAGCTTCTCCTAAGCCAGTCGCCGGTACTCAGTGAGGCACTTTCGCAGCCCCTGATACCTGCTACCTTTGAGTCGCAGGCCTCTACCGACACCCATGTGGAGTCCAGCATGCCGCAAGATACTCAAGGTATTGGACCGACAGATGTATCTCCCTCGGATCGGTCCGGAGCCGCTAAGCAGGCACCAGCTTCTGAGGGTGTATTCAGACCTTAACATTTACATATCAAACCGACAGCTGCAAAACCAAAGACAAAGGCAACTTCTAAAACTAAATCAAGATGCATGAGCCACGTGCACAGGCCTCTATGCCTAAAAAACAGATGATCAAAATGGCTGAAGACCTTATTACCTTGATCAGGGGTACCCATCCCCCTCCAGATAAGAGGCCTAGGCAAGACACTGATTATGAATCTTCAGATCAGGTTTCTATTTCTTCTGCAGAAATTATCTATACATCCCTATGGGGATTCTGATGCTGAGGAGTCTATTCCATCTGCATCTCCACCAGAGGATTATTCATTTGGAGAAACCTTGCATACTTTGAGGGAGCATTTTCACTGGGAGAGTCAAGACTTCTCAGAATCAAAAAAGAGGCTTGTGGGTTTCCTTCTTCTCCCTCAGCACAAGCCTTTAGACATTCTGCCTGTTTTAGACATTGTGGATGATGTGTTTTCGGAGTCAAGCTTGACCTCTGACTCCTTACCTCCAGCTCCCACTAAGCCTGACAGGTATTACAGGGTCCCTGACTCACATACATTTTTATTTAGAAACCCTACTGCTGATCCTGAAACTATTTCACAGGGTCCAAAGGGAGTTAAGGCCTCAACAGCAAAAAATCCTACCACCTCTGACAGAGATTCACGGGCACTAGACAGATGGGGAAAAAAGGTTTATACATCTGCAACCTTGGCAGTCAGTGCCTTAAACTGTCAATTTCATATGCTTAAGTACCAACAACATGTTATGGGATTGCTGAAACAGAAAATGATGTTGATTTCAGAATGTGCAGAAAATAAAGAATTGCAGGAATTACTGCATGCAGCTGAACAAGTTGGAAAGCATACTTTGCAATGTGGTTTTGATTCCTTAGAGGCCTCCTGCAGGGCCACAGTTACTGGATCTGTAATTAGGAGGCATGCATGGTTAAATGAACAAAATTTCCCTGATCATGTTAAAGCTAAATTGCTAGATGCACCTTTACAGCATGATTCTGTTTGGTATTAAGGCAGAAGAGGTTTTAAAGAAAATGGAAGACAAAGCAAAGTCTATGCAAACTGTTAAGACTTCTTACAAGTGCAGCCACCAAGATTCAGTAGACACTGGCCTACAAAAACTTGGTCCTTTCCTGTGTCAGACAGAGCTCAAAGGGGCAAATCCAGACGCCCAAAGGGTTCCAGATACCAGGCACAAGATTCATACAGGTCAAAGCAATGGGGCACATCTACCTCCAAATCAGGTGGAGATAAAGCGCAAACCTACAGAAAACAGTCCCAATGACTTCCCTCTGCCTACACCCAGCACTTATCTTTTGACAGCACCCTTAGAGGGAAAATTAGCACTTTATGCTCAAAATTGGCAGTTAATAACCCAGGACAAGTGGGTACTAAACATAGTATCACAGGGATACAGATTCCATTTCCACACTCTGCCAATGGCAAACAGTTGGCCAGATCTGCCCAAAAAGCAATGGGCAGAGGCACAGAAACAGGTTACGTCCCTCATGGATATGGGGGCCATTCAACCAGAACACGAAAAAGGACAAGGTTTTTACTCGACTGTTCTTGGTACCCAGAAAGGACAAGGCCTGGCGGCCAAACTGGATTTATCAATTTTGAACACATACCTGGACATTCCAAAATTCAAAATGCTGACTTTGCAGCAGCTTCTGCCCATGCTGAGCAAGAATGCTTGTCTGGTGACATTAGACCTAAAAGAGGCATACCTGCATGTCCCAATAAGACAATCGTGTAGAAGATACCTCAGATTCAAGGCTGGCTTAATCCATAACCGATTCTCTGCACTGCCCTTTGGCTTATCTACTGCACCCAGGGTCCTTACAAAGTGCCTGGCACCAGTAATTGCATTTTGCCGATGAAGTATACAAATATATCCTTACTTGGACAACTGTCTCATTCATGCAGAGAACAAGGACACTCTTCTTCGACAGCTGGCATTTGTGAAAAGGCTTCTAACATGCCTAGGGTACACAATAAACGAAAAGAAATCACAACTGGTACCCTCTCAAAAGATAACATTCTCGGGTGCAAGCTTGAATACAACTGCCCAGATGGCTTACCTTACGCCAGACAAACAAAGGCAACTAACTACTTACTTCAAACTGATGGCAACAAAATCCCAGTCTTCTGCTAGACAAATTCTGCAGGCTCTAGGCTTCATGGCATCCTGCATCCTACTAATTCCATATGCAAGACTGCATATAAGGAAACTTCAATGGTACCTAAAAAGTTTATGGAGTCAACATTCACACAGTCTGGAAACAATGATTCCTCTCATTCCCTGCCTGCAACAGGAGTTTCTATGGTAGGCAAAGGCCTGTCACCAAAACATGGGATGGCCCTTCACTCTACCCCCTGCCAGCCAAACCTTAAGAACAGACGCATCAGATTATGCCTGGGGGGCCCACATGGCAGGAAGATGCATTCAGGGCATATGGGCACCAAAACAAATGCATCTACATATCAACCAGAAAGAGATGCTAGCTGTTCAAATGCCCTAACAGCCTTCAAGGACTTACTTCATCCAGGACAACTACTGATAAAGACGGACAACACCACAGTCATATGGTATATAAACAAGCAAGGGGGCACACACTCATACCACCTTTGCAGATTAGCCATGGCACTGTGGGACACAGATTTGACCTACCAAATACATCTTCAAGCTCAATTCCTGCCAGGAAAACAAAACACTCTGGCAGACGATTTAAGCAGAAACCTTATGGATCCTCATGAGTGGAAACTAAATCCACAAGTCTTTAGCATGATAACGGAGAAATGGGGGAGCCCAGACATAGATCTATTTGCCTCTCCTCAAAATTATCATTTGAAAAGATTCTGCACAAGGACTTACCACAGACAAGCATGGAAAGTGGATGCCCTATCCTTCAGTTGGAAAAACCTATCAGTTTATGCCTTTCCTCCTCTGCCTCTTCTACCCAAGGTCCTCCTAAAAGTCTGACAAGAGAAGCCAAAGATGATATTAATTGCCCTGGACTGGCTCCGCCAATATTGGTACCCAATCCTAAGGAACTTGTCTCAATACCCAGCATGGACCTTGCCTCAAAGACCACAACTGCTGTTCCAGCAAAACAATCAGATCCTGCACAATCAACTACAGACTCTAAACCTGGCAGCATGGCTAATCATGTAATACAAACAGCACCTCTCAGTAAAGCTGTGATGGATGTCATTTTGGAAGCCAGAAGGCCTAGTATTAGAAAATCTTATGCTGACAATTGGAAGAGACTGTGCATGGAATCAAGCACAAGGAACTGATACAGCAGAACCAAATATTCCTCAGATCTTACAATACTTAACTGAGATGCTTGACAAAGGCCTACCTTTCTCATCAATCAAAATCCATGCCTCTGCCATTTCGGCTCATTACAACACAGAGCCACCAATATTTTCTCATCCTTTACTAAAGCAGTATCTTAGAAAAGCCAAAAATTTAAGGCCCCCATAGAAGATCACCATTACCTGCACAGGACCTCAACTATGTGTTGGAAAAGCTCACCCTGCCTCCATTTGAAACAGCTGCTACCACTGATATAAAGTTCTTATCATGGAAGACAGCTCTGCTACTAGCAATTACTTCAGCAAGAACAGTTTCAGAGCTACAGGCCCTCATGGCTGTAGAGCCTGTTATCATATTTTACCTGGACAGGGTGTCTCTAAGATTTCCAGTGTGGCTCTTAACCAAACAATTCATCTGCCAACTTTTTATCCAAATCCGCAGAACAAAGGGGAGAGAATTCTGCATTCCTCAGAAGTACACAGACAGCTAAGCTTCTACTTGAACAGGACTAAAGCTCTAAGAAAAACTGAGCAATTACTAGTGTCATATGCTGCAGGATCAGAAGGAAAGGCTATTTCAAAGCAGATAAGCCACTGCATCCGTTTCTGCTACTTACATCATGGTAAACCTGTGCCCAAGGGCATTAGGTCTCATTCCACCAGAGCTGCAGCTTACTTCAGCAGCCTTTCTCAGAGGAGTACCAACCAAAGACATTCTAGAGGCTGCTACTTGGAGTTCTGTTCACACCTTTACCAAGCATTACCATTTGCCTATCTACTCTAAGTCCAGGGCAGGCTTTGCCACTGCAGAGCCTTATAGCCGCACCTAATGCTGTTTAGCTCCAGCCTCCCAACCATAGCTTTGGGATTCTACCCAAATGTAATGACTGCAACAGTGAAACACGAAGAACATAGTACAGTTGTGTACACTTACCATAAATGTAGATGTTCGAGTGTATTCACTGTTGCAGTCCAGGTTACCCTCCCGCCATCCCCCTGTCATTCTGAAGTTTATCTTTCCTTCACTATCTTCTACAACCTATGTGGTGTATTTGCTTGTAGATGAAGGTCAAGTTTATATTGATGTATGTATTTATATATATATATATATATATATATATATATATATATATATATATATATATATATATATATATATATATATAATATTGCTACCTTTTTGGGGGCAAGAAAAACTAAAGAAAATGGGGTCAGCTGCATGTTTTATACCCCTGACGTCATGGAAGAGATGACAGCAACCGATGCAGGACCCAAGACTTTGGAATTCAGGCCGACTGAGGGCAACCTGCCAGCAGATTACCCAAATGTAATGACTGCAACAGTGAATACACTCGAACATCTACATTTATGGTAAGTGCACACAACTGTACTTTAGTAATGACCAGGTCAAGGATGTTTCTACCTCTAGTGGGGGTAAGAACGAGCTGGGTCCAGGGCATTGGAATTAATGAATTCCAAGAAACGTTGGGGAAGTGTATTGGTACATCAGTAGTTTTCCCAGTTAATGGAGGGGTAGTTGAAGTCGCCCAGTATGAGAGAGTTAGGTTGGACTCTAATATTCTCCAGGGCGCTTAGAAATGTGGAGTGTGATTCTTGGGACATGGTTGGGGACCTATAGCAGGCTACGACCTGAATCACTGTATTACCCAATGTTAGCTGCACCTGAAGTATCTCTGCACTATGTTGGGCTACCAGTCTGAAGGTGTGTGCATCTTTTATGAATATGGAAAAAAAATGCCTTTGGAGCTTTGGTCCAAGTTCTAGGACCAAAAGGTGTGGAATGAGTTATAGCCTGGTGGTGCAGGGGTGCTTTCTGCTGTCTTGAACCAGGTCTCTTGTTACAGCACGAATGTCGATGTTCTCCATTTTAAGGAGTGCTTTGAGCGAGTGTATTTTGAGATTTTAGACTTCTAGCATTTGAGCAGCATGATCCTCAGATTGCTTTTGTTTGTAGCTATTACGGTGGTAATTTGGTCTTTGGAACACCACCTAAAAAAGGCACTATAGGGGTGGCAAAAGCCTTGGCCAGTATCCAAAAGCCCAGGGGTGACAGATGCAGGCCATCTCTGGCAAAGCATTGAGGTATGTCAGTCATGTCATCCCAGGCAGACTGATACTGGATCCCCTTAGAATGACACCAGAAACTTGGCCAGTTGTTGGTCAATTTTTTTCTGCTTGTACTGTGGTATCATTCTGGGTGATGGTAGGACGCTGCTGAGGGCTAGGATCATACCTGCCTGGGGTACATAATCTGACAGCTCCTCTTCGTGTAGTCCAGGGAGGTATGTCTCAGGTCATTTACACCCACATGTATAATAACAGAGACATATTTGTACCTGTTCTTGAGGACCTGAGTGTGTACATTATGTGGTGGATCCTGGAACCTGACAGGCAGCTGACTGTTACTTTCTCCTTATTCAACCTAGTGAGTGGGACATCAGTGTGCCTCATTATTGAGTCACTTATGACTAGTGTGTTGGGCATGCTGTTTTGCCTTAGGGGCTTTGGTTGAGTGGCACACTGTTTAGAAGAGTTATATGTCTCGTGATTTGTGTTGTGGTGGTCGAGTGCGCTTCTGCCTTGGAGGTCTCTGTGTTTGGGTAGATTTTTATTGACAGCCTCCGCGAAGATGGGTGTGCCGTTTGTGTTTTTATGTGAAGGCAGTGCTGGTGTGTATTCCATGCAGTGTGGTGCAAGTGCTGACCTTCTCCTCTTGACCAGCTACTTGTAACCTAATAAAGCAGCTGTAACTATTACTCTGACCCTCGCGTGAGCGACAGCAGCCTATCACAGCCTGAATGCTATTCTTCCCCCTCTATACTCTTAGTAGCATTTTTATTTTATTTTGGAGCACACAGGCCCTTCCCTCTTGCCACTAGGTGGCAGCATTCTCCACACCAAATTATCACACACCATATAACTGTAGTACTTCCTATACCAGAATTACAGTAATTACTTAAATCTTACTCCCCTCTTTTCCCTAGCTAGACCTCCCATTTACTCTATTTGCTAAAACTCCCGATTCGTCCCTGTATGAAAAGTGTCTAAACCACACTTATCTTTCAATAGTAACTGCAGCCCATCTTCATTCATCTTTAGGTTTCAGCTGGTGATACTTTTTTCGTGAGTCCTCACTTCCTTTCGGCTCTTCCTGCTCCGCTCCCCTACCTTACCCCCATTTCCCACACACCCCCATAGCTCTATATTTATACTTATCTAACCACTCCTACTTCCTCTCTCCACCCCTTTCACCACCACCCACTTCCTACTCCTTCCCCTACATACCATCTATCACCCCACCCTCCCCTTCCTTTTTAATAAGGCAATACTTACTCCAATACCTTTCTCAACACCATATATCCACCTTAGTAAAGCCTCAACATGCCTACAAAATATACATCCTTCTCTATTCAACTATTACTTCTCCTAGCCCTTACTTACATCCAATACCTTACCCAGCCCAACACCATAACCCACACACCATTCCTTCATACAACCAACTCACTCCCCACAACACACCTACACTCATTTATCTCAATATCCCCTGGTCTTTGTCCCATTAATAACCATCTATTCTTTCACTACAAACTAATCACCACTTATAAAATCTCTACCTCCCCACTAACCTCCAAAACCCTCACAAAGCTAACAGTACACAACCTAGAAACAAAGCAATCTAAACACCTCTTCAGCATAATCCAACATCTAACAACCATACTTCTATCTGGAGATATATACCCCAACCCCGGCCCAAACTCCCCTTGCTCTACATCCAAATCCATCATACTAACTTCTCTAAATGCCCAAAGCACAGCTAACTAAATTCCCAACCTACATGCCTGGCTTTCCACAACAAACCTGACATCTTAGCTATCCCGGAAACCTGGTTAAAACCTCATATAAGAGAGTCTGAAATAATACCACCTAACTACTCCATCATAAGAAAAGACAGAGCACACAAAAAGAGTGGCGGAGTAGCTCTACTCTACTCA
The DNA here is from genome assembly GCF_019279795.1 of Protopterus annectens. Lineage (NCBI taxonomy): Eukaryota > Metazoa > Chordata > Ceratodontiformes > Protopteridae > Protopterus > Protopterus annectens. The sequence continues at coordinate 290,819,584 of NC_056746.1, forward strand.
TCCTCCCTATCCATTACTCCCTACAATAAACCCATTCCCCACTTCACCAATGCAGAATTAATACTAGCTCTATTTCAATTAAATAAACACAAACACATATGCATAGCCTCCCTTCACATTCCCACTAGAAACAATATCTCAGTACTTGAAATATCCTCTCCTGGCTTTCTATTAATATCAGTAATGAAACTATCATCCTGGGAGACACAAACATTAACTGGTCCTCCATTCAGTCCCCTACACACTCCCTAAATATCAACCTATATAATTACTCTCAGCTCATCAACTCCATTACCAGGCCCTCTAAAGACTTCTCCAGTGGTAGCACCCTAGACTGGATCTTAGTCTCTCATCCCCACTACTACCCTGATAGCGGGAATCTTCCTGATTCCATCAGCGACCACCTTCCCATCTTTACAAGACGTCTTCCTTCTCCTTTACAAGTAACTCATAATTACATCACCATTCGCTACCTAAAAAAACTTCAACCCCAAAGCCTTCTCTGATTCCCTAAAATCACTTAACTGGAACCCTCTAAAAACTCTACCCCTGGAAAATGCTGTTGCACACTTTAACGCAACTTTCCTAAAAATGCTAGATAGTTATGCCCCCATAATAACCAAAAGAATAAGAAACAAAACCACCACCTGGCTAACCAAAAACACACTAACCACCATGCGTCTTAGGGACAAAGCCTGGGCACATTACCAAAGAAACAAAACTCCCACCACCCTTATTGAGTTCAAAACACTCCGTAACAGAGTTAAAAAGTTCATCACAGCAGACCGACAGAATTACTTCTCCTTACTTCAAAACAACCATAAAACCAATCCACAAAAATTCTACCCTCCTAAAACGCAGCACAACTGAAAACCCAAGCCCTGACCCAAATGTACTAGATATAGATCTGGCCTCCCAATTCAACTCTTTCTTCATAGACTATTTCCAAACTAACCTCATCCTTCTCTAACAACACTTCTCCCCCTACTTCTGCATCTCCTCTCGTCACCCCCTTCACCTCGACTCTCCCATACCCTATCTTCTCAACCCCCAGTATACTCCATAAAACCCACTCCTACTTCTACCATAAAAAATTATTGCAAAAGCTAAAACCATGCATCAATGCCTCCGATAACATTCCCACAACCTTCCTTAGCATAGCTGCCGAAGCCATTGTCTTCCCCATCAGCATCCTAATCAATAGCTCTATCCAAGAAGGTTTTCTACCCCAACTCTTGAAAAAGGTTTTCGTCATTCCCTTGCACAAAGGAGGCAATAATAACAATATTGTTAACTTCCATCCCATCGCCATCCTCTCTCCCATCTCAAAACTCCTAGAAAAATGTATCCATCTTCAACTCCTTCCCTATCCCTTACATAACTTATTAATTCCCACCCAACACTGATTCGGACCCAGTCACAGCACTATGACTGCCCTCCTATCCTTCCTGGAAACTGTGAATAAAGCCAGAGATTCTGGCTATATTGTATCTACCCTCTTTCTTGACCTCTCTAAGACCTTTGATACCATCTCTCACAACCTTCTCCTTACTAAACTATCTAACCTAAACCTATCACTTTCCTCTCTCAATTGGTTCATCAGCTACCTCTCTAACAGGCAACAAGCTGTCAAGTGGAAAAAAGCCATCTCCTCTTTCCGTATCACCCCCACTGGTGTCCCCCAGGGTTCCATATTGGGTCCCCTCCTCTTCAATATATTCATAAATGATTTCTTCCGCTCAATCCCTTATGTTAACCTTATTCAATATGCAGATGATTCAGTGATAATCTGTGCCACCACATCCATTCCCACTCTCTTAAAGCTAACTCAAGAAGCCTTCTCTACCACAGAACAGTGGATGAAAGACAATCATCTAGCACTCAATGCGTCAAAAACCAAACTCATGATATTTACCCCATCTAAAACTAACACCATTGATAGAAACATATTCTCCATCACCACCAGTTAGAACAACACACCTCTTAAACTGGTATCTGAAACCAAACTATTAGGGGTCCAAATCGATGACCATCTTAAATTCAGTTCCCATCTACAACTAAACATAAAAAAACACACCACAAACTTGGCATGCTGTACCAACATAACCGATTCCTCACTACATCTACTAAGCTCACTCTCTCTACTACATTCCTCATTCCTTCCCTCCTTTATGGTGCCCCTCTCCTAGCAAACCTACATTCATCTCTCAAGACAAAACTCTCCTCTTGTTATAACAAAATTGCCAAATTTGCCACTAGCCACACATCTTCAACCCATCACTGTGCATCTCTCCACAAACTAAACTGTCTCGAACTTCCCAACTATCTCACCTATACTCAGCTTACTTATGCACACAAACTCATTTTTCACCCCTCCCTCTACCTTTAAAATGTACCACCCAGAAAGACTCCTAAGATCTAACAACCAAAACCTCATCATCATCTTCTTTCGGCTGTTCCTGTTAGGGGTCGCCACAGCGGATCATCTGTTTCCATTTCTTCCTGTCCTCTGTATCATGCACTTTCACACCAACCGCCTGCATGTCCTCTCTCACCACATCCATAAAACTCATCTTAGGCCTTCCTCTTTTCCTCTTACCCAGCAGCTCCATCCTTAGCATCCATTCCCAATATACCCAGCATCCCTCCTCAGCACATGTCCAAACCAATGCAATCTCACCTCTCTTGCTTTGTCTCCAAACTGTCCAACCTGAGCTGACCCTTTAATATACTCATTCCTAATCCTGTTCATCCTAGTTACACCCAGTGCAAATCTTAACATCTTTAACTCTGCCACATCCAGCTCTGACTCCTGCCTTTTCGACAATGCTACCGTCTCCAACCCATATAACACTGCTGGTCTCACTACCCTCTTGTAGACCTTCCCTTTCACTCTTATTGGTACCCGTCTGTCACAAATCACTCCTGACACTCTTCTCCACCCATTCCACCCTGCCTGTACTCTGTTCTTCACCTCTTTTCACACTCACCATTACTCTGAACTGTTGATCCCAAGTACTTAAACTCATTCACCTTTACCAACTCTACTCCCTGCATCCTCACCATTCCTCTACCCTCCCTCTCATTTACACACATATATTCTGTTTTAGCCCTGCTGACCTTCATTCCTCTCCTCTCTAAAGCATATCTCCACCTCTCCAGGGTCTCCTCAACCTGGTCCCTACTCTCACTACATATCGCAATGTCATCTGCAAACATCATAGTCCATGGGGCCTCCTGTCTAATCTCATCTGTCAACCTGTCCATCACCACTGCAAATAAGAAAGGGCTCAGAGCTGATCCTTGATGTAATCCCACCTCCACCTTAAACGTATCTGTCACTCCCACCACAGTCCTCACCAATGTCACACTACCCTTGTACATATCCTGTACCACTATTACATACTTCTCTGCCACTCCCGACTTCTTCATACAATACCACAACTCCTCTCTAGGCACCCTGTCAAATGCTTTCTCTAAGTCTACAAAGACACAATGCAACTCCTTCTGACCTTCTCTGTATTTCTCCAATAACACTGTCAGAGCAAACATTGCATCTGTAGTGCTCTTTCCTGGCATGAAACCATACTGCTGATCACTAATCATCACCTCCCTTCTTAACCTAGCTTCCACTACTCTTTCCCATAACTTCAAGCTGTGACTGATCAATTTTATCCCTCTGTAGTTACTGCAGCTCTGCACGTCACCCTTATTCTTAAAGATAGGTACCAAAACACTTTTTCTCCACTCCTCAGGCATCCTCTGACTTTCCAAAATTTCATTAAACAATCTGGTTAAAAATTCCACTACCATTTCTCCTAAGCACCTCCATGCTTCCACTGGTATGTCATCTGGGCCAACAGCCTTTCCATTCTTCATCCTCTTCATAGCTGTCCTTACTTCCTCCTTGCTAATCTGCTTCACTTCCTGATTCACTATCCCAACATCATCCAACCTTCTCTCTCTCTCATTCTCTTCATTCATCAGCCCTTCAAAGTACTCTTTCCATCTACTCAACACTCTCTCCTCATTTGTAAGTTTCCCTCACTGTCCTTTATCACCCTTACCTGCTGCACGTCTTTCCCAGCTCTGTCCCTCTGTCTAGCCAATCGGTACAGGTCCTTTTCTCCCTCTTTAGTGTCCAATCTCTCATACAACTCTCTATATGCCTTATCCTTAGCCTTCGCCACCTGTCTCTTTGCCATGCGCCTCATCTCCTTATATTCATGTCTACTTTCTTCATCTCTTTGACAATCCCACTTCTTCGCCAGCCTCTTCCTCCGTATACTCTCCTGTACTTCCTCATTCCACCACCATGTCTCCTTGTCCTCCTTCCTCTGTCCAGATGTCACACCAAGCACCTTCCTAGCAGTCTCCCTTACTAGCTCTGCTGTAGTTACCCAGCTATTCGGTAACTCTTCATTGCCTCCCAGTGCCTGTCTTAACTCTTCCCTGAACTCCACCTCACAATAACCCTTTTTTAACTTCCACCATTTAATCCTTGGCACTGCTTTCACACTCCTCCTCCGGTTCTTGATCACCAACATCATCCTGCACACCACCATTCTATGCTGCTTAACTACACTTTCCCCAGTCACCACTTTACAGTCTCCAATCTCCTTCAGACTGGCCCTCCTACATAGGATATAATCCACCTGTGTGCATCTTCCTCACTCTTGTACGTCACCCTATGCTCCTCCCTCTTCTTAAAAATATGTATTCACCACAGCCATGTCCATCCTTTTCGCAAAATCCACAATCATCTGACCTTCTGCATTCCTCTCCTTAACACCATACCTACCCCATCACTTCCTCATCCCCTCTGTTCACTTCACCAACATGCCCACTGACGTCCGTTCCAATCACTAGTCTCTCATCCTTGGGTACACTCACCACCACTTCATCCAACTCACTCCAAAATTTTTCTTTCTCATCCATCGCACACCCAACTTGTGGAGCATATGCACTAACAACATTCATCATTCCACCATCAATTTCAAGCTTCATAAACATCACTCTATCAGACACTCTCTTCATCTCCAAAACACTCTTGGCATACTGTTTCGTTAGGATAATCCCTACCCCACTTCTTCTGCCATCCACACCATGATAGAACAATTTGAACCCGCCTACTATACACTTGGCCTTACTTCCCTTTCATCTGGTCTCTTGCACGCACAATATATCAACCTTCCTTCTGTCCATCATATCAGCTAGCTCTCTCCCTATACCAGTCATACTGCCAACATTCAAAGTTCCTACCCTCAGTACTACACTCCTAACCTTCCTCCTCTCTTCCTGCCTTCGGGCATGCCTTTCCCCTCCTCTTCTTCTTCAGCCAACAGTAGCCTAATAGAACTATACAGACCCCTTTGGCCCCTAGAACATAACCTCCTGTCCTTTGACCTAGCATACCTATCGAACTCCCTCCCTACTACTGCCAACCTCCCTTTCTTTAAAAAATCACTTCACTCACATCTAACATTCAAGTGGGAATGCTCCTGCTCCCACACCACATAGCCTTTTCTCCACTTCCTATAGGCAACTATCTCATATATCCCAGACACTAACTTCATATTTGCATCTAGCAAATACGAAGCCAATTTAAATAACTTCTTAAATTCTCAAATAGTACTACTCCATTTCAAGAAACTGTATATTTATTAATGCAATGTTTTGTTTTCTACTAAATGTAACCTAAAATTTTAATTGTAACTGCTGAAACTCTGTGTCTTGTAGCCAAAACTTTAATTTGTAAACTGCTGTAATCTTTGTTTTGTCATGGAGCTTTTCTCCCCAGGACTCCATTGAAAACGGGTTCTCATTGGCCCAATGGACTATCCTGGTTAACCAACTGCAAATAAATAAATATTCTGGTCTTGGCCGGAGAATGCGTGGCTTCCAGTTTGAATATATAAGTGCATATCTCGCAAGTCTGAGTGTTGAGAGGGTTGTTTGTGTACATGAGGCAGTTGCTACATTGCATCAGGATGCCCATGTTCACCAGGTTAATAGGAGAAAGCACAGGGAACTGACCTTTAGACATGCCTGGCAGGGGTGGGCAAGTACTGGAGCTGTTTCCTTGTAGAATGTTTAGTGCTGGTAGCACTTTGTGTGCTACAAGAAGTCTGGTAAAGTGGTAGGCTAATAAGCTAGTAAAAGTGCAGGAGAGGAGAGAACAAGCAGATCTAAAGGAAAAACTGAAGAGTAGACTTTGGCACCAATAGAAGGTTACAAACAGTCCTGGATACAGCAAATATGTATCTTGACTAGACTAGTTACAGTAAAGCAAACAAGCACAAACGCAGGCTTTTAAACCATAATGGTAGATGTCCTTCTCTTCACTGATGCAGTATTCACTCCCTCTCTCCGTCCCTTGGTCCATTTCTCTTCTGGTTGTACTGATTACTTCTCTTTTCCTTGGACTGGCATTCTTACTAGGACTCTCAGTTCTGAGGATTGTACATCCAGATGCTGTCTTTATGCCCTACACTACCCGAGAAGCATGCATGTGGCATACAGCGTACCTTAAAGCACTCCATAAAGGTTTTGGTGTACTGGCCAGATATCAGACCACCCTTGGCAGAGGATCCCTATTGTAATGAATACTGCAGCAGTGAATAGAAAGACATCTACCTTTATGGTAAGTCTTTACACAACTGTACTTTCATGAGTTGCAATGGAAATTAAGGATCTGCTGTTGCAGGCTGACATTAATAACAGTCAGAGCTTCTTGATTTTTATTTTAAAACTACAGCCTTCCCAGATCTGGCAGTGCATAAGCACGCAGTGTAGAGTGTCTGTCTCTTAACCATAAGTTTGTACTACCCATAGTAACCTACTGAATCACTCCCCACACCCCTCTCAAGTTCAATACTTAGGGATAGTCCTCTGTAATCCTTCGCAGTTTGTTTCTGTGGTAGAAAACCCATTCTGAAGTTGAGAGAGCAGGTAGCGAAACACAAAATGTACTGGCTATGTGGTTGGAACAAAACCACAACTAAGTGGAGCTATGTTGACAGAGTGCTTTTCACTCCAAAGAGTATACCTTGGATCACAACACATTTTAATAAAACCTAGAAACCTTCAATGTCTGCAGCCCAGAGGATGGCTGACAGAATAAGAAACCTGAAAACTGCCTGGGCCTTGAGTCTTAACCCTGTTGTCTTAAATATTGTGGCTCTACAGGTTGCACAAAGGTCAGAAGGCTGTGTATTCACCCCTCACATCATGCATTTGCCTCATATTCCAGTACAAATACTACACAGTGGTATGATTTGCTCCTTCACTGCCATCCATTGAGTCTTGGGCCAGTTTATCTGCTTTATTGTAAATTTGTGCAGATGTTTATTAAAAAGTAGATGCTCAAAACATATCACTTACTATTTCAGCTTTTTTTTTTTGTGAAGCTGAAGCAGTGCCTCATTCCAATTTTTCAGAGAAATTGTAATTTGGGGGATTAGACCATATAGGAATCAAGGCTCCTGCCACACAGAGATCACATTGTAAATTCATCAACAGAAAAAAAGTCAGATATAATAAAACTGATCTGTATTCTCATGGTAGTCTTATGAGTTAATGCACCTTTTTACAAAAGAAAAAACTTGTGTCTGGGTGGGGGGGGGCATTCACAGTTTTTGTGCTAAGCAGTAGATCCTTCTTGCTGATTGTCTAGTGGTCCAGCCACCCATTATAAGGCTGTGTGGGACAGCCTAAACTTCAGAAAGTCATTTGTGGTGCAGATTGCATAGGGGATAACTAGTCTGTGGCAGAGCTCCTGTGTTCTCGGAGCAAAAAGTATGCCCATATGTACTTTTACTGAGCATTGGACAAGTACTGAGTATTTAATGCCATTTTATTTGAAGGAAGTAGCTATGTTTTCTTGACTTTCATATGTGATTAGCATGACTTCACTAATGTTTTTATTCATTTTCTGCCCCCAGCCCCACCCCCAGCATGCTTGCCAACCATGTAACATTTTTTTTTCTTGAAAGAACTTCATAAGATCATTCCTGCAGGAGTTAGCCAAAGGCAAGCATCAGTCTACAGCATGATAATTTTTCAGCTTTGACAAATGGAGCTGCAATCTCAAACTGCGTGTCCTTTTGGGCCACCCAAATCATGAAAAGAGTGTACAGCACACCATTACTCCATTAATTTTTGCTGTGTGAATCAGTGATCGATCCAGTCTGCTTTATTAGTTCATCAGTTACTCATAGGCCTTTTGGTTTTAGTCCAACAGGTAATATTCCTAATCTCCCTTCCAACATAAAGACATCAGGTTATAAGGGTCAGCAGCCAGTGTCATTTTCTCAATTCCTTGTTACAGTTAGATCCCAGTACAGATTTGTTGTGTTAGTCCAAAGCCAGAATCTGAATCGCAAATGTTAAGTACCCCACTGGGAAACTGTTTTTCTTATTCCTTTCTACTGTATGGTTAGATTCCATTGTTAAAAATACTTGCTTAAAGTTTGAGAAACTAATCCCTCACTTGGACTGCCACACTTTTGTCTTTTTTTTTGTCTGGGATGGAACACAAACTGTCCCCCAATGTACCTAGTTAAATTCCAGGACTATTAAGCATAGGGTAAAATCAAAAGAAAAATATTTGGAGTAGGAAAATGATTGTCAGTAGCCCACATACATTATGGTGTCTGCCAGTCAAGCTTCCCCATTACAAAAAGGTGAAGCTTCCTAAGCATGTTAGCTTTGTGGATGACAGCCAGTTGGTACTGGTCAGTTCACCCAGGCTCGTGATTTTTGGTGGAAAGACTCCTTTACAGCTCCCTCCACTGACAGAGGGTGACCAAGACCTTTACCAAGATCCTTTTGAAGTCTAATATGCCATTGGTCCCCCCCAACATCTGTATGGGATGAAGGACTTGGATCATTGGTTGAGTCTGGGATTGCTGTGCAGGTTCCGTCTTGTGACTCGCCTTCCAACATTAACAAGGAGGAGGGGCAGACTTCCCTGTTTGACAGAGGAAACTAGCTGACCAGGTCCAGGCCATGGCCACCCATCTGCGACCAGGCCATGTAGTCTCATGACATGCCCAAGAAGGCTGTATCCAGCTTGCCCTAATGTAGCTGTGTGGGCCTCAGTCTCATCAGATCTACCCACAGGGCCTTTCTCAAATGAGCTGATGAATTCAAGGATATCATGAGATCTTAGAAAAGAAAGGGACCTCCCCTAGCAATCCAGTGATTGTTATAACCTGGATGAGGTGGCAAATGTAGACCAAATTTCTTGTGGTTCATATGCAAATTCAGAGTCAAATGATAATCTTGCATCAGCTTCACAACCTCAAATTTTATTTATGGGAAGACACTGCAAAAAAATGAAGTTCTTTAACTGGAAGGCTCAAGATCGCCCTCAATTTAAGAAAAAAGTCAGAGAATTCCATAGGCCTCCTCAACATAAACTTCTGGCATTTCTCCAGTCTTAAAGGTAGTGGACGATGTCATTCTGGACTCTTCCCTTCAGCCTGACTCCCAACCACCTGCCCCTATACAGTCAGGCCATTTTTTATAGGGTTCTGAAGCCCCACAAACATCTTTTTAAGACCCTAGTAGTAGGTCCTGAGGTGGTGGCCTCAGGTCCCAGAGGAGTCAAAGGTAGCACCTCTTAAAAAGTCAAAGGTAGCACCTCTTAAAAAAAAAAAACTTTACCTGCTAAGAAAGAGGGTAGGACCCTAGACAGGTTTGGCAAGAAAGTCTATGCCTCAGACACACTGGTTACCAGAGCTCTCAGTTGCCAGTTCCTTATGATTAAATACCAGGAAACTCTCCTGGACCAGATGAAAGACAAACTGGAAGGGATTGGAAAATAGAGCTCTCACTAAGGAACTGTTAAATCTCTGCAACTCATGCTCTCAGGTTGCAAAACATTCCTTGCATTGTGGTTTTGATGCTTTAAAATTATCCAGTAGGATGGTTGCTTCTGGGTCAGCTATTAGAAGTCATGCCTGGTTAAAGAAAATGTCCTTCCTAAACATGTTAAATCTGAAATCTTGGGTGTTCCCCTTGATAAGGGTTTTCTGTTTGGACCCAAGCTATTTTAAGAAATGAAAACAAAGCAAAATCCCTGCAGACTATAAAAGACTTTTTACAGATTCACCCACTGTGGTTTAGTTGGAACTATCCTACACCAAGCCCTGATTTTTCCTGCCTTCCAGCCTCATAAGCTGGCAAAAAGGAGGACCAAGAGAGACATGTATCAAAGACAGCAAAGGAGATGTCAAGCAGATCAAAGTAGTAGGCAAATGGGGCCCTGACTCCAAAGTTCCAGCAGGGAGCAGCCATGAGTAGGGTTACCACCTGTCCCATTTTGCGAGGAACAGTCCCTCTTTGGGCTGTTGTGTCCTGCAAAAAAATTGAAAAAATGGCAAAAGTCCTGAGATTTTAGTACAAAATTATTTCCTATATTTCATGTAATGGTTGCATAAAACAGTTATTCTGTATCTGAAACACCTAAATGTCATAAGAAACAGAATAAACTAAAATGCTACAAGAATAAGCTTTTATTTGGACAAAAAAGTGAAGTTCTGTCCTTTGTACTGCCCGTGGGTATGTTTCGCCCTGCAAAATCTGACGTTTATACCAAAAATGTCCCACTTTGGGCATTTGAAAAGGTGGCAACCCTAGCCATGAGTCAGCTTGTCCCCTCCCTATCTACCCCAACCTCATCCATTCTTCCAACTTCAAGACTAGGAGGCAGGCTTTCCCTGTTTCTAGACATCACACAGGACCAATCGATCATTCATATAAGACCAGGATGCAAACTTCAGTTTGCATCTCTCCCAAGACACACAGGCATCCCCCTCTGTTCCAAAAGATAAGATCAGAGAGGCTTGGTTACAAAGTAACCTCTTACTGGACTGAGGGACCATGGAACCACTTCCCAAGGAAGAAAGGGGCACTATGTACAATTCAAGGCTTTTTCTAGTACCAAGGAAATAGGGAACATAGAGGCCAGTTCTAGACTTCTCTGCTAAACATGTTCATGAGGATCTCCAAATTCAAAAATGTTAACTCTTCAAACATTTCTACCCATGTTTTCTCCCTAGGCTTACATGGTCACCCTAGCTCTGAAGGACCTTTCCCTCCTTATCCTCACAGCAAAACTTCAAAGGAGCCACCTGTGCTTCAGAACAGGTGGAAGAATCACCAGTTCTGTGCCCCCCCCTTTAAACCAACAAACCTTTATTTCCATTTGCAATTGTACAACTTCTTAATGCAATCCTCATGCATGCTGTGCTCTTAATTCCATCCTACTGTTTACAAACAAAATTCAGCTATAAAATTACCAAAGTAATAATCCCCAATAAGGGTGTGTGTTGGGGGACATGGCATGCACCAAGGGATGTTGGGGTCTGTACACCTCTGGAAAGGCATTATTTCCACAATAACACACACCCTGGAGTACTTAATGTCTTAACACACAAATATTCAGAAAGACAAACAGAATCACACATACACTTTCAAAAACATAAGACAGACACACACAGAGCACTTAACAAACACTTTGTTGTGTGAACACAAATTCAAAAGTCCCATTCTGAGGAAATTAAAATTGAAAGTTAAAAATAAATATATTGGAAGGCATTACCACTGCTCTTCAACCCCCCTTTACTGTCCATGTTTTTGCACCTAATTGATTTTTCAGTTAAGCGTCTGATGATTACAGTCAGTAAATAATGACAGACATTGAGTTATCTGACTCTTACTGTTAATAATAAATCTGTCCTTATAGACTGCCTGTTTCTATATGTCTCATTCAGTGTTACTCCCACAAGAGCACTTGTAAACACACAGGCTTTTCTTTCTTCTTTAATTTATTTTATTTTTACACTCTTTAAAACAGAAACAGTAAAGCACTTATTAGCTAGTGTAACCCCCCCCCAAAAAAAAATGGCGTTAGTTTGCTTACTATGCTGCCATAAAGCAGCAGACTTGTTTTCCAATGGATATTACCTTTTCATTAACTTTCTTTCTCCAGTCGGGGTTTAATGTAGTTTGTCCATTTTCTAATTTGATATTACTAATATACATACCCCTTTCCAGTGCATTCTTTCTAGTATATCAATACAATTTTTCAATCTGATTCTAATTCTCTACCATTAATATAATGTTCATTCCCAGGTAATCCATTGCAATTGCATCCCTTACCCCCCAAGAATCAACTATATACATGTACTTGTTCCCACCCCCTCTTTTTAGCACTACGAGGTTATAGGTTGAGTAATTGTTAAGATGTTTACCTTACAAACATCCTCACCTTTAGGAAGCATGACTTGGCTAAAAAAAAAAAAAAAAAAACCTTCCGAGTTCATTAGCTTAGTAATTACTCATGAAGAACAAGAATGAATGGGAGAGGTCAATTTCTCATATGTAACCCTTTAGTACCGTTTGCATTTCTTTCTGCATTATGTATGGGGGGTTGGCATAATGGTTAAGATGTTTACCTCACAGGAAACTCAGAAGAGAAGGCCAGTAGACTTGTGTTTCTGGGTAAATTTCAGTAACAGGCTAGTACGTGCCCTGCCTGGATGCCAGGAAAAAAGAAATACAGACCACCTGGAAAAATCAGCTTCAAAAACTGAGGTAGAAACACTGCGTGGGTAAAGCTCTGTACCTGTTCAGCAAAAAAAAAAAAAAAAAACAATGCAACCTCCAAACATGATTTCCAGTAACCTAGAGGAAGATATGAGACAACTACACACAGACCTGGTTAAAATAAAACACTGATGGAGTATATCAATGCAAATAAAAGGATGGAAAAAAGTGAAAGAAGCTTTAAACAGGTATTCAGGTGAGGTGATAAAGCTGCAAAAATCAGAGGTTGAAATGAAAAAAGCTGGTTGAATATCAGACTGCTCAGGAAGAGATGTTTAAAAAATAACAGAATTAGAGGACAGAGCATGTAGGGAAAACATGAGATTTTCAGCTATACCAGAGAAGCTGGAAGTACAGACTGCATTAATTTTATGAAAGCACAAATAAGCATCTGGACTGGTATTCCACAGCAGGAGTTATTTGAAAGGGCACACTGTGTGTAAGCTCCAAACCTGGCTATGAGAAAGCAACCTAGACCTTTAATAGTAAAATGCAATCCTACCAGCAGAAGGATTTGATTTTTACAAAACTGTGGCAGAAGAACAAAGTACTAAAAGTGGGAGACAAGCAGAGTGTTTGTGGAGAATAATTACTCATTGTACACCAGGCAGAAAAGAAGCAAATGTATTTCACTATTCAGGGAATGTCAAGACACAGGTGTGAGATTCAAACTGCTGTACCCAGATGTCTTCAAAGTATTCTTCCCTGGAGGGACAATCTCATTTTTTATGAAGTACATGCTAAGGAGGAAATACAAGGGTTTCTCCAACAAAAAAAGAGTTGTGAAACAGAGAGATTCTGCTTCCTGTTCTGGTAATAAAGACTGCAGAGAGACTGTACCTGTGAAATGTTTTCTAGCGTTTCAATGGAAAATGCTGGACCGAAGGAAGGAAACATGAGGGCTGACTATAAGAATTGAGAGTACATTGGAAATGAAGCAGAGATGGGATTTGTGAAGGTGGAAATGAACAGTAATTTAATGTGGGATTACAATGTAATAATTATATGTGTGAAGTGTACCACAACAAGAAAACCTGGCAATATTGAGCATGTTCAGAATTTGCTGGACTTGTGGGGGACTCTAAAGCATATACCCTACTTCCTGTCATTAATGTTAAAAAAACTGCTTTTGGGAGGGGAAAAGGAGGGAGAAAGTTAATTAAGCAAAGAATTTTTTTTCTTACTAGCACTATTTTTGTGGTGTATGGTTTTCTTTGCATGCTATAAAGTAAAGTTTTCTCAGTTATTTTAAGTATAATGGGGATTGTAAATAAGTGCTGCTGTTTTTTTTTTTTTCTTTTCTTTCTGCCTTGTCGGTCCTCTTGTTCAGTTTTAAGAAATGTAGGCAGTGCAAAGGGAAAAAAAGCCTAGTTAAATGAGCAAGCAAAAGAAAAAATAATGTGTTTTTCCTCATTCTAGCATGGGGAAATGACTGGATTAAGGACCTTAGATTGATTCAGTAACAAGTTATAAGAGTAGGCAAGTAAATGGAAAACCATATTGAATATTACAAGGCTTTTTTTTAGCAGATACGTATATGCTCAACAGCAATTCTCCAGCTGGTCTTCATATTTCCTTGGAAACAATCTGATAAAGAGAAACTGGCTACAGGCTGGTGGAGAGTGACTGGCTGAAGAAAAAATTGAGAAGAGAAATTGGCTAGGAGATAATATTCTTGGAAAGCATTCAGGGGTTTTCCCAGCTGGGAGAACTACAAAGAAAAGAAAAAAACAATTAGCACTTAGTAGAAGCACACGCTGCACCATGCGTCTTATGTTTAACCTTTCTTTTAGGTTAACTCAAGTTTGTGAGCGTGGCTGTCAGTTTGGGACTTTTGTTCCTATTAGGAGGGTAAAACTTCAGTATTTGAAGATGTTCATATTAAGTTAATAGGTTTCAGGGGGTATGTTTGTTTTTTTTTGTTTGAGAGTTTTCAATAAAACAATTTTGTAAGATGTGACAGTCTGAAATGGATATACTAAACAACTGTATAAATTTCAACTGTCAAATGGTGTATGCATGTAACAAAAGCTGGAACTAGACATTAACAAAAAGGTGTTGTACATAAAAGGTGGGAATAATAACTTATTAATACAACGAAGCTTTCTGTAATGTCTTTAAAAGTCAACAGTCTCACAGGTAAATACAAAAAAGAAAGAGTAGTGAACTATATTAAAACATGTAGAGTGCAAATTGCTATGTGGCAGGGGAGACAGAATGAAATAAACATGTGAAATTGACAAAGCAAGGTTTTCAGGGTGGTTATTCAGTGGAATATCTGGGACAAAGGAAAAAGGAGCTCCAATAGTGATAGTAGAGGATAAAAAGATAATAATGGCAGATTTGTAGTGCTAAGGGGCTAAAACTTGCTATAATGAAGCTTAAGAAAATTCTGGGAGAAATACCCAGTTTCCAGTAAGGAATATTACTTATATGTGGGGACTAGAATGTGATTTGCAACAATGAAGATGTGTCTAGGGGGCCCAAAAGGGGAAGTATAACAAAGGAGGGTAGATTTTTGAAGAAATTTCTGAAAATATTTACATGGAAGATGTAAATTCAGTAATAGGAGTTTGGGGTGAATTTACATATTATTCCTCAAAATATAAAAACCGGGCTAGGCTAGACAGAATTTCCATTTCACAGGAACATGTGCATCTAATTGAAGGTCTTGATATGCACCCAATAACTATTTCAGATCATGTGTCAATAATCACTAAAATAAAAACACACGGTAAGGAAATAAAAATGAGATACTGGCACTGACAACATATCTGTTGAAAAGAGATGAATTTAAGGAATGAGTAGTAGAGATTATTCAGGCGCTATTAGACAAGATAGAAATTTATTCTGAAAATATAGCTGCAGAGTAGGATAAAATTAAGGTAGAGTTTAAGAATAGGGTGGAAATAAAAGAAAGGGAGCTATGGTTAAGAAGTAAAAAGAACTATTTAGAGGGACTGACAAATGTTAAATTATTGCAGAATATGGGGAATCTCACAGAGCAAGAAGAGGATCAACTGCAGAATGCTAAGCAGAAAATAAGGGATTACTTCGATAATATGCATGTGTTTAGAAAGATTGCTGTTAAACAATTGTTTTTTTTTTATAACAGTAGAGTGCAAAAACATTTATCACAATGATTCAGCTAACAGAAAGTAGAAAGGGCTGTTGCCAAGCTTACTAAGCCTATAACAAGGAAGGTAACAAAAAATCCTGGAGAGTTATTAGAAATATTTTGATAAATGCTATGAAAGTCTGTGTAAAGCAGAGAAATATGGAAATCAAGAAAAGATACAAATGGAAATGTTTATGGAAAAATTAAATAAGCCAAGGTTAGAGGCAGATGAGGCTCAATTACTAACGGTTAGGCTAGGAGGAGATAAGATAAAAGTTGTGATGTATTACCAATCTACAGAAAAATCCCCAGGAGTAGATGGTATTCCTGTGGAAGTTTGAAAGCTAGGAGGGAAAACTGATAAAGATCTGGAATGCTTTGTTTGACAGTATTTTAAGAGGAGGAGAAGAACCAACTTCCTGTAAGAAAACTGAGGTAGCTGTAATACTTGGGTAAAGATCCATCGGACCCAGCTACATACAGGCCTATTTCAATACTAAATCATGATTATAAAGTGTTCATGTCTGTAATGGCTAAAAGAATGACAAAAGTTGTGCCAAAATTGATAGATATGTATCAGTGTGGTTATGTGGAGGGGTGTCAAACATTTGACAACATTAACTGAGCACTGATGATCCAGAGGGAAGCAGAATGTAAGAGGATATCATTGTTGTTGGTGGATCTTGATGTAGAGTAAGGTGGGACTTTATGAGCAGGCCAATGCAAGCATTTGCATTTCCTGAAAAAAAATATAAGGTTGATTAGGAGGATATATGAGGGCTCAGAGGTGAAAGTAAAAGTGGGTGGAGTGCTCTTTGATAATTTCTGCTTGAGCAGAAGAACCAGGAAGGGGTGCCCTCTTTACCCTTTGTTATTTGCATTATATTTAGAACCACTGGCAAAGAAAATAAAGGACTCAGAAATTCAGGGATATAATTGGTATAGTAGTCAAGAAAAGCTGTCTCTATTTGCAGATGATATTATTTTATACCTGACAAAACCAGAAAGAGACATTGCAGTGTTGTGGAACATTTTGAGACCATTTCAAAACTTTTCAGGAAACACAATTAATGAAGCTAAAACAAAGGCAATAGTGGTAAATTATGTACCCACACATGAATTGTTCAGCAATATCCATATTTATGGTGATATGATAAAATAAAGTATTCAAGGGTATGGATTAAAATGATTCTGGAGTGGCAGCTAAGGATATGTAGGAAGAGACTAATAAAAAGATAATACAAAAACTGGATAAATTAAAGCATTGTTATATGGATATGGATAGTAAGTTACAAGCAGTCAAAATGTTTTTAGTCAGTGCCGTCACAACATAGCTGTAACATATAACACAATGTATTAAAACAAGATAAAAATGAGATAAAAGTGGGCGCTTTCACGATAACTAAATCACTTCATCAGACTAATACATACTTTGAAAGCCACTCTTTTAAACAATTCATAAACCAGTTTTGTATGCATTCACAGCCAATCAAAACTGTACTTCAAAAAATGTATTATACATGCAATAAAAAACTGTTCTAAATATGTAAATATATTCAGTAAAACATTGGTAATAGAAACACTGAATTATAGAAATGTTAACATTTAATCTTTAAGTGGCCTTGCTTTAAGGAAGGGTTTAAGTGAAACTATTTAATTTATTCCAGGTGGTTTATC
This sequence comes from Protopterus annectens, assembly GCF_019279795.1. Lineage (NCBI taxonomy): Eukaryota > Metazoa > Chordata > Ceratodontiformes > Protopteridae > Protopterus > Protopterus annectens. Next base: position 290,836,994 of record NC_056746.1, read on the forward strand.
AGCATTAAAATATAAAATCCATTTTTGCTCTGCCGCTTCTGTAATATTCTTTACATCACCACTTCTTATATTTTCTTCTATCACTTCTAATACAAAAAACTTAAATGTATGATTTTGTACCTTCCTTATTCACATGTTGCACTAACGCACTAGTATCTTTATTATCCCTAATGTCCCTACAGTGTTCAAGAATCCTGTCTTTCAAAGAATGATTCATCTTTCCTATATAGAAAGCATTGCAGGTCTGACATAAGCTAAAATAAACAATGTTTTTAGTTTAGCATTCAGTGTAAAACTCAAATTCGGCTTTAACCTTGAGTTGTGGATGAGTAAATGAGGTAACTGAATATATAAAATTGCAAGCAGTACAGTTTCTACATATATATGTCCCAGTTCTACTAAAAACCTTTCCTTTTCTCTGTCTATAAGATTTATAACATAAATGCCTTCTAAGAGATTTATTATTTCTAAATGTAAAATCTGGTACATTTCCAATGACCTCTTTTATCATTGTTAAAATATTCCAGTTTTTCTTTATAATATCACAAAAAATATTACTGTCACTGGAATAAGACAGTGATGTTTTAAGAGTATTATCAATATTAAAATTACCGGGTGGCTGCGGTGGTGCAGCAGTTAGCATTGCCGCCTCACAGCAAGAGGTTCTCTGGTTCGATCCTTGGCTGGGGTGCCTTCTGTGTGGAGTCTGCATGTCCTCCCTGTGGTCGTGTGGGTTTCCACCAGGTGCTCCAGTTTCCTCCCACATCCCAAAGACATGCTGTAGGTGGATTGGACACTCTAAATTGGCCCTAGGTGTGTGTGCATGCGTGTGTGTGCCTTCTGTGGACGTTTGGGCGTCGGGCTGGCAACTCAACACTGTAAAACTCCACTGCCAATCATGAGAGAACAGGTGATCCGCTATGGCGACCCCTAACCGGGAAAAGCCGAAAGAAGAAGCTCAATATTAAAATTACCATAATTGCTATGTTGGCCCTCTTGTTCAGAGAAATATGGTTTACCTTTTCACATTATTAAAGCACCTATCTCTCATTCTCTATAACTGCGGACTAAAATTTCTTCCTTTAACAATCTGATAGCATCATTCAATTGTTTTTCATTGTTGTGTAACCTCATAATTATGAAGAATTGTCCTTTCATCACATTTTTACTAAAGTGTCTTGGGTGCATACTGTTTTTATGGAATAAACAGGAATTGTATGTTAAAACTTCTGTCTTAAATGATCAGTACTATTTTGTAACCTTAGACATATAATCGCTATTCACAGTAATCCCTTATGAATGGGGGATAGAGAAATTGTGGGAATATTTGAGTAGTAGACAGGACTTCAATAATGAGAAAGTGAGTTGATTAGTACATTACTAGAACTGATTCTTGAAAATAATGTCTTTGTCTTTAATGAATAATTTTTTTCTTCAGAAAGTAGGCATAGCTATGAGCACTGCATGTGCCAATAGCTACACCAACTTGGCCCTAGTACAATGGGAAACGATGCAAATACTCAAAGGAAATAGATACACAGTGATTATATCATATGGTGTAAGTGTTTTGTGGATGATATTTTTCTCTTGTGGAGAGGATCACAAGAGATGCTGGAAGGGTACTTTGTATACCTTCATACAAGTTTCTTAAGATTTACACATAAGTATTCCATGGTACAAATAGTTTTTTTGGTTGTAACAGTGAAAAAATCTGATTTAAGTAGGATAGAGACAAGCTTATATAGAAAACAAAGTAGAAAAATGTGTTTACTCCATAAAAACAGTATGCAACCAAGACATGTTAGTAAAAATGTGATGAAAGGACAATTCCTCAGTCTTGTGGGGTTACACAACAATGAACAATTGAATGATGCTATCAGATTATTAAAGGAGGAATTTTTAGTCCGCGGTTATAGAGAACGAGAGATATTTAGGTGCATTAATAATGTAAAAAGGGAAAGAAATGGAAACAGTAAACCATATTTCTCTGAATAAAAGGATCAACATAGTAATTACGGTAATTTTAATATTAATGTTACTCTTAGAATATCACTGTCTTATTCCAGTGACATTAATATTTTTTGTGATATTATAAAGAAAAACTGAAATATTTTAACAACTAAAAGAGTTGGAAGGGGTCATCAGAGATGTACCAAATTTTACATTTAGAAATAATAGATATCTTGGAAGGCATTTACATTATAAATCTTAGAGACAGAAAAAAGAAAATGTATCTAGTAGAACAGGGACATATCTGTAAAAACTGTACTGCTTCCAACTCTACATATTCAGGTACCTCATTTACTCATCCACAACTCAAGGTTAAAACCAAATTTGAGTTTTATGCTGACTGCAAAACTAAAAACATTGTTTATTTTTTTGTCAGACCTGCTATGCTTTCTATATAGGAAAGACAAATTGTTCTTTGAAAGACAGGATTCTTGAACACTGTAGGGACATTAGGAATAATAAAGATACTAGTGCGTTAGAGCAACATGTGAATAAGGAAGGTACGAATCATACCTTTAAGTTTTTTGCATTAGAAGTGATAGAAAAAAATATAAGACGTGGTGATGTAAAGAATATTACAGAAGTGGCAGAGCAAAATGGATTTTATATTTTAATACTGATAAAACACTTGGAATAAATAAAGTAGTTTCACTTAAAGCAAGGCCACTTAGACATTAAATGTCAACATCTCTGTATTTCAGTGTCTCCACTAGCAATGTTTTATTGAACATATTTACATATTTAGAACAGTTTTTTTTATTGCAAGTATAATAGATTTTTGAAGTACAGTTTTCATTGGTTGTTCGTAAATGCATACTAAACTGGTTTATGAATTGTTTAAAAGAGTGGCTTTCAATGTATTAGTCTGATGAAGCGATTTGGTTATCACAAAAGCACTCACTTTCATTTCATTTTTACCTTGTTTTAATAAATTATGTTATTCATTACAGCTGTGTTGTGTCTGCACCGTTTATATTCTTTTTCATATTGTATTGTGTGTTTTGGGGAGCCGTACCATTATCCGGATACTTGTTTTGGTTTTTAAGTAAAATGTTTTTAGTCCCTTTAGTCTTATACACAGGTCAGGCATGTTTTTATCAACCAGAGGAGAAGTTGTGGATAGCAATTAATAAAAAGCTGAAGGACTTTATCTGGGAGAGGAACACGGCAAGAGTCAAGTGCGATAAACTGATTCTTCCAGTAGAACACGGCAGATTGGGATTACACAATTTGAAGGAGTGTTTCAGAGCTACACAGTTAAGGCTCCTATACATAGCACAAGCAGAAAACTATAATTCAAAGTGGAAAGAGATGATGCTGAAATAGGGGGAAGCTCAAGAAACAAGGAGAGACTGGGATTTTGGATGTAAACCTTTAAGGAGTATAACAATAATCATACAGAATATTATAACCGTAAAGTAAAATAAAGTATTCTAAGAACTAAGCCAATATGGGAATGGAGAAAGGAGATTCTGCTGATAGCGATGACTGCATTTAGGAACATATACCATAGACAAGAGGGGGGCTGGAATTTATTGGAGAAAACTGGCAAAGGGACCAAGGTATTGGGAGCAACTACTTCAAAAGGGAAAGGTAATTAGAATGGGAATCATTTATTTGGACTGCAGGTCAGACTCCCTTCCTTATCAAGGATTGATATCAGAGTATAGGGAAAGCGAAATAAATAGGGGGTCCTAAATGAATGATCAGCACTGGTAGAGTTTTAAGTAGAATCTAGAACATAAACTGCCATTAAAAAAGGAATAATTTGTAGAGCATATAAAATATTGCATGATAACTATAAGAATCAATCAGAGGAGATTAGAAAGGATTGGGAAGAGAGACTGGATAAGCAATTCACACAAAAACAATGGGAGGATATATGTATGTCTCCCAAATATGCAACAAAATATAGATGATTTAGGATTTTTGCTTGGAAATGTTTACATAGGTATTTTATAACCCAAGTAGACTCCAGGCAATTTTTCCTCAGGTAGATAGCAGGTTAGGTGTTGGAGGTGTGATGGGGAAGAAAGAGGTACTTGGGAACATATTTTCTGTGAGTGCAGTGGGTGGGCGGACTTTAAGGATACCCTGAAGGATGCACTGTCAGAGATGCTGCGTGGGTGAACTGGTGTGATAAGGGAGATGATTTTTCTGAGCTATGATACAGAATCGGAATTGTCTAGACATGGTAGACCTTGCTGTGTCTAATTATAGTGGCTGCTAAAAAAGGAATTACTAGAAAATGGAAATCAAAATTTAAACCAACTATAGTGGAAGTAGTGAATATAGTAACAGAGATAAAACTGGAATTGAGATTTTTAGAAAAGGGTAGGAGCAAACTGCATAGGTAAAATGGGAATTGTGGGACCAATACATACAAGGTAGTAATGAGGTTTAAAAGAGGGCAGGACTTAAATGAGCTGTCTAATGTTTGAAAATGATTGGGTAGACTATAAGCGATGTGTAATGTTTGCAACTGTGAGTGTGTCAGTATGGTTTGTCATGTAAAATGCTTGCAACTAGGATTGTGTTGGTGTGTTTTGTTTTCATTTATATAAATGTATGATTGCTTATGTCATAAGTGATGGTTTAATAAAGATGTTTTTTTGTTAAAAAAAGGGCAGGAATTGAATAATTTATGTAATGTTACTTAGGTTATATGATATATAGCAATATATGTGAAGTATAATGTCTGTTAATGTTGAATTGTTAATACAGTTTGATTACTTTTGTATAAATGTAAATTTGCCTATGTCATAAGTGATTATTCAGTAAAGGTGTGTTAAAAAAAAGATGTGTACCTCTCAGACAGGGTTTGATATCCACCTTGAGAAGCATGCCTATGCTTAAAAAAGTCCCCTGGGGTCATTAGTCTAGTAATCACCTATGAACTTAATGAATTGGCAATTCCAAGGACTATAGAGTTTGAGCTGCATCCCCCTTTTTGGGGTTAAGAAGGTTAGCATATTGGTTGGAAGGTTTACCTCACAGAGACAAGGTACAGAATTTGATTCTCACCTTTGAAAAAATCAGTTAGGCTTAAACTGGCCCACAAGAACAGCTAGCCTAATACTTACCTTTTGAGTTGGGAATTGGTATAATGGGTAAAGTGTTTACCTTAGATACACAAAATACAAAGTTTGATTCTCACCTTTAGAAATAAAATTGACTAGGATTAAAATAGCCCTCAGGAGCAGCTAGCCTAGTTATTATCTGTGACCCCATGAACCTGTAAATTATTGCCAACATTTAACTTCTTCCATTCAGCATTTCCAGTTCAGTAAAATTCAACAGAAAAACAAGAGACAAAGTAAAGCAGATATTGGTACAAAATATGACAACAACAAAAACAAAACAACATACCAATAAAAGAGCTTTAATGTACAAATGGCAAAGCTTTCGGTCTTTCACAAACCCTTCCTCAGTGTCCATTTAAACATTACAACTTGGTCACACAGTCAATAAAAGTTCCCCATCAATTAATCAATTAAAACAATACACAATTTTCAACCAAGTAACCAAACCCAACAGGGGCAAATACCGTTTTGTGGCTTTGCAGCAGCGTTTTTTTCTTCTTGGAATACACAATTTTGTTAAAAGAGCATAATATCAGATTGCCTGCTTTAGGTTCTATCATAGAACTATTTCAAACATGACTAGCCATGTTTTCTTGGGATATAACTTCATAGCACAGTTTCACTGTACAGGCATCCTACATTCTGTCAGAGCAAAACTGTGTGGCAGACAAGCTGATTAGGACCTGGCAGACACTCGCAAATGGAAAGTAGATCAGGGGTCTTCCAATATTTGATCCATCTCTGGGGAGTTCCCCAAGAAGACCTTGTTGCCTCTAATCTGAACAATCAACTGGAAAGATTCTGTTCCAGGACTCCATGCAAAATGGCATGGAAGACAGATGTCTTTTCTTTACTTTTTCTTGGAAAGGAATGTTCATGCATGCTTTCCACTAATATACAGGGTAATTCTGAGGATTCAGAAGGACTCCCTAAGGTCATTGTGGTGACTCCCTGCTGGCCCAGACAACCATGGTTCTCCCTTCTTTTGGAAATGGCCAGGGGCAATTACCACAAATTTCTTCAGAGACTGGGTTTATCACAAAAGAACAGGGTGTTTAATATACCCTGACATCAATCCACTTCAATTGATTGCCTTGGTGATAGGGTCTTCATTCCTTTTAGGAACCTGTTTACAGCGGATGTGCAGCAGGTACTAATGGAGGCAAGAAAGCCTACTAGTAGAAAATCATATATTAGCAAATGGAAAATGTTTTTCTAGTTAGTGCCAACTAAATAGCCAGGACTCATTCAGGGCTAGTGGTTCTCTGGCTCTACTATATGTGTGAGTTACTATTCTATGGCCTTTTGTATTCCTCTATAAAGATTAATTTATTAGCTATTCCAGTATGTTTGCCCATGGATCATCCTCGTTCAATGCAGTCTTGTCAAAATGTCCTTGAAAGGGGTTTTACATAAGAGGCCTCCAAGAAAACCTGTGACCCCTCCTTGGGATCTTAATTTTGTGTTAGCTTTTCTAACAGTTGCTCCATTTGAAACAGCTCACCTCACTGACTTGAGGTTCTTAACATGGAAAACAGTTTTAATAATTGCTTTGACCTCTGCAAGAAGGTTGTTTGAGTTGCAGGCTCTTTTGGTGAGTCAGTTCTATCTCATTTTCCTTACGGACAAGGGTTTCTTTAAGAATTAATCCTTCTTTTATGCCTAAACTGATATCAGAGTTTAAGCCAAACTATCCATTTCCATGTTTTCATTCCTGAACCTAAAATGAGGGGGAAATGATACTCTGTACCTTGGATGTCCACAGACAACTCAGGTACCATCTTGACAGAACAAAATCTTTCAAATCAGTTCAAGAAGGTAAGAAGAAGGGACAGCTTATGTCAAAACAGACTTCCAAAAGGTTGTCTAAGGTTATTTGTTACCTTTTGTTATACTCGCCATAAAACTATTCCAGGTAGGGTCAAGGCCCACTCTACCAGCGTCTTGGCTTCACCTATGGCTTCTGCTACTTGGTCCACAGTATCAACTTTTACAAAGCACTAAAAGCTTGTCTCATTGTCTAGATCCAGATCAACTTTGCCAGGACCATTCTCCAGGGTTTCTTGGACACTTCTCCTTCCACCTCCCAAATGTAGTTAGTAAGGTAGTCTACTCATATAGCTAAAACTACTGCACCAGTGATCAATATGATGAACTTAACACAGTTATGTTGTTGTTCTTCTTCTTTCGGCTTTTCCCGGTTAGGAGTCGCCACAGTGGAACTCCGGTCCGTTGATTGGCAGTAGATTTTTACGGTGCCGAGGTGCCAGCTCGATGCCCAACCTTCAACGAAGGCAAGCCCATTCTACGCATGTCTTTCAAACCCTACTCGATCGCGGGGAGGACATGCAGACTCCACACACAAGGCACTCCAATCGAGAATCAAACGGGAGAACCTCTTGCTGTGAAGCAACAACGCTACCGCTGCACCACCGCGGCTAAAACTTAGTACAGTTATGTAAGTAAAACTTAACCATAACAGTAGATGTTTGAATGATCATGGCTGCAGTAGCTGCTCCCTCCTTCCATCTCATTTTTTTAATAGTTTGTTTTTTATGCTAGCGTGTGGACATTTTATTTATTTATTTTTTTTGCTGTTGTTTCCAGCATTATCCTTTCAGAGCTCAGCCTCCTTGTCTCTGCTGGCAAGAAAGGAAGGGCTTTGTGCCCAAACTTGTCTTTTAGTCAGCTCATCTTGAGCTGGCTGACAGTTTGGGCAAGTTGAAGGTGCCCTGAAGCTTTGGAAATTGATTGGCTGTTATATCCTTCACTCCTGCCCCTCAACTTCTCTTTCACCTTCCTTTCTGTTTATATAGTATTTTAGTCTTACTTGATTTATCTTGTATCTTGATTTCCTACCAAATGTTTGTAAAATGCCACATAACTTTTTTATATCTGCCTTATAGTTTGAAAGCATAAATCAGCATATCTGCCATAATGAGATGATCTTTTCCTCTGCACACAAATCATACCCTCTTAATTCTTCTTTTATATATTGTTTCTGCTAATAATTCAATATATAATACAAATAATAGCGAGGACAGTAAGCAAACCTGCCTTGTTCCTCTCCCAATCTCAATTTTCTCTAACAATCTAGTCTTTATCTTTTCCTTAGCTTAAGACCCTTCATATGTTCTTTCCATCATACTAGTCTATCTCTCTGGAAATCAACTGTTTCTTGCTGTTTATATTAACTAGCCAAAACTCAGCCTATTAAAGGCCTTTTTCGCATGTAGAGACACTAAAGCTAGTTCTTTCACCTTCATCTGTGCCATATTATCCACTGTCCTTCTACCACTAACAAACCCTGTCTGAGACTTCCAAGATGGCTGCACATTGAGTAACAGCTTGTTTCTAGCTCTCCCATTGTGAAAACAGAAACTCAGCAGAGAAGGCCAGTAGATGTGTGTTTATGGGTAAATTTCAGTAACAAATAAATACTGAAAAAAATGGAAGAAGACTTAAACAGATATTCAGATGAGATGATAAAGCTGCAAAAATCAGAGGTCAAAATGAAGAAAAGGCTGGCTAAATATGAAACTGTTCAGGAAGAGATGTTTCAAAAAATAATAGAATTAGTGGACACAGCATGTATGGAGAACTTGAGATTTTCAGCTATACCAGAGAAGCTGGAAGGAACAGACATAATTAATTTTATGAAAGCACAAATAAGCAACTGGACTGGTATTCTACAGCAGGAGTTGTTAATTGAAAGGGCACATAGTGTGTATGCTCTAAACCTAGCTATAAGAAAGCAACCTAGACATTTAACAATAAAGATGCAATCCTACCAGCAGTAGTTGATTCTGACAAAACTGTGGCAGAAGGACAAAATACTAAAAGTGGAAGACAGCAGAGTGTTTGTGGAGAATGATTAATCATTGTACACCAGGCAGAAGAGTAAATTCATTCCACTATTCAGGGCATGTTGAGAAGCAAGTGTGAGATTCAAACAGCTGTATCCAGCTGCCGTTAAGGTATTCTTCCCTGGAGGGACAAAATCATTTTTTGAAGAAGTACATGCTAAGGAGGAAATACAAAAGTCTGTCCCAACAAAAAGTGACCTGTGAAACAGAAGGATATTCTACTTGTTCTTCTGGTAATAAAGACCACATGGAGACTGTACCTGTGCAACCTTTCCAGTATCTCAATGGAAATGTTGGAGAGAAGGAAGGGAGCTCAAGAGTTGACTAAAAGAATTGAGAGTATGTTGGAAATGAAACAGAGACAGGATTTGGGCTATGGAGAAAAACAGTAATAAACCAGTAACTTACTGTGGAATTACAGTGTAATAATTATATTTGTGAAATATGACAAAACAAGAATCTGGAAATATTGGACTTTTACAAAAGTTGTTGTACTTGTGGGGGGTCTCTAAAGTATATGCCCTACTTCATGTCATTAATGTTAGGAGAAATGCTTTGGGGAAGGGAAGAGAGGGGAGAAAGCTAACTGTAAGTAAAGAAAACAGTTTTTTAAATAGTACTTTCTTTGTGGTGTATAGTTTTCTTTCCATGCTATTTTTAAGTGTAATGGAGATTGTAAACAGGTGCTGTTGTTTTTTTACCTCTTCTCTCTTTTTTCTGCTACAGTTATGAGAAATATATGCAATGCAATGTAAAAAAAAAAAAAAAAAAAGAGCCTGGTTAAAAAGGAATGAAAGTTAAAATTAATGTGCTTTTTCTCATTCTTGCATGGAGAAATGACTGGATTAAGGACTTTAGATTGATTAGTTTTAAGAGAGAGCAAGTAAATGAAAAATAATATGATGAGGCTTTTTTTCCAGCAAATGCATGTATACTTAGTAGCAATTCTGCAGTTGGTCTTCATGTTTCCATGGAGACAATCTGATAAAGAGAAACTGGAGACAGGCTGGTGGAAAGGGATTGGGTGAAGGAAAATGAAAAGAGAAATTGGCTAGGACATAATGTTCTCTGAAAGCAATCATAAGTTTTCCAAGTTGGGAGAACTTTAAAGATAATACAAAACCAATTAGACTTGAAGGAAAGTTTTATCAGTTTTTTTTAAATGCAATGGGGATACTAATATAAAGTTTTTTTTTTTGCTTTTTCTTTTTCTCCATTGTTCTCCCTTTTCTTTGTTCAGTTTTATGAAAGGTAGGTACTGCAATGTAAAAAAAAAAAAAAAAAAAAAAAAGAGGAGGAAGAGAGGGGAGAAACAGAAAATGTTTGGTTACGAGAGTATGACAAAAATCAGTGCGTCTTTTCCCATGCTTGCATACAGAAATGATTGGGTTAAGACCCTAGGTGTTATCCAGTAACAAGTTTATTACAAAGCATGTAAATGAAAGGCTTTTTTCTGGTAAACAATGTATCCTAAGCAGTTTTGTGTCTGGTTTGTATGTCACTAGAAGACAATTTGATAGAGAAATGGCTTGAAGAAAGTGCTTACTGAAAACATTCAAGTGTTTTCTCAGCTGGGAGAACTATAAAGAAAATAAAACCATACTTAACTAATAGCACAGGCTGTACCATGCATCTTAGTATGACTAAAGTTTCTTTTTGGTTAAATCTAGTCTGTCTTGGTCGTTATCAACTTTGATCTTTTGTCCTTATTAGGAAGCAAAAACTTCAATATTTGAAGCTGTACATAGTTTGTGTGTTATTAAGTTGATAGGTTTTAGGGGGAGTTCGGGGGGTATTTGTTCTGTTTGAGGGTTTTCAAAACAACAAAAAGTTATGTAAGATGTGGCATAGACTCAAATGGCTATGACAAAAAAAGTTATGTACTCACCATAACTTTCCATGTGAGTTGTTCATCTCGCCTTCATTCTTACAGATGGGTTCGGAGCCAATCCTCGGCTCTGAGTCAGCCAACTACACAGCTTAAGGTCTTCACACAGCTTGAGGCCAAGTCCTTATCCCGTGCTGCATCTTGAGTTACCTCAGATCTTGTTTGCTGCCTCTAATACCATTCTGTCACTTTTTAAAGTAAAAACCATAGGAAAGACAAAGCAACCTTGATAAAACATGAATCTCGGTCCTCGAAAAAACTTAGACAGGGTAGAAGGGTGGGAAGTAAGAATGACGGCGAGATGAACAACTCACATGTAACATTATGGTGAGCACATAACTTCTTTATGTGAAGTTCTATCTCGCCATTCATTCTTACAGATGGGTACCGTCACAAGCACCATCTTTCTCGGGTGGATCATGGGAGTATGTTTCTCAGGACAGTAGAACCAAAGGAGGCCCTGTCCCTGGAAACCCTATCGACTTTGTAATGAGTGATAATGGTATGAGGCTTTGACCAAGTGGCTGCTGCACAAATACTGTCTATTGGTAGCCTAGCTGAAAATGCAGAAGATGTGGACATAGCTCTGGTTGAATGAGCCTTAATTTTGTGTTGTATAGGTAAATTGGCAGCTGAGTAAGTGAAAGTGATGCATTCAGATAACCATTTTGATAAGAGTTGTTTTTGCCACAGGCATACCTTTTCTGGAATTTGAAAAAGAAACAAAAAGTCGTTCAGATCATCTGAATTCTTTGGTTCTATCTAGGTAAAATCTGAGCTGTCTGTGAACATCAAGTTTGTGCAGCATATACTCCAAACTGTTGTTGAGTTTAGGGAAAAACACTGGTAAATCTATAGTTTGGTTAAGGTTAGCTTCAGTACAAACTTTAGGTAAGAATGAAGGATTTGTTCGCAGTGAAACTCTGTCGGCATGAAAAAACAAATATGGAGGTTTTATGGACAAGGCTTGTAGTTCTGAGACTCTTTGAGAAGGAGTGATGGCTGCTAAAAAGATAGTCTTCCAAGACAAAAATTTCAAATCGCATGAAGAACCTGGCTCAAACGGTGGAAGAATAATGCATGAGAGCATAAAATTTAGGTTCCAGGGGGTATAAGGGGATTTAACTGGTGGTCGAAGGTGGAAAGTTCCTTTGAGAAAGGCTTTGGATAGCGTTGTGTGACATTATGTTAAAGCCTTCAGTACGAAGATGAAAATTAGAGATGGTAGCAAGCTGCACATGAATTGAGTAAGTTCCGGATCCTATCTGGTCCACTGGGACTGGTTGGATGACTCTTTTTCTAGCAACCTTTGGACCGCTACTGTTGCTTGTTCCCTGTAACTGGGTAGAACATCCAGGATTTCTGTTATCAAGTGGGGAGAAGTGGCAAATGGAATAAAATATCCTCTGGAAATTATGCTTTGTACCCAGTTGTCATTTGCTATTTTTAGCCAGGCATCTGTATGCAAAGATAGGCGACCCTCGACTGCCTCCAGAGTAGGACAGTCAGGCCTCATTTCAGGAGTGCTGGTAGGGCTTCGCAAAGAACTGGTCTCTGTCGCCCTGATTTTGCGGACCCCCTCTGCCGCGAGGGCATCTGCAATTATTGGTCCCTCCTCTGCCCCTGGAGGGGGATTCACCACGTGTGTTCAGAAAGGCTCCTTGGGCTGTTCGGAATCACATTTTTCCTCCCTTTTGACCCTTGGAGTAGGGTCTAGAAGGGGTGGAAAAATGGACTCCGACTGCAGACAGTCTTTCCTTCCTGCTCACACCTGGTCAGAGTTTCCTTAACTTTGGGCCCAAAAATAGACGAGCCATCAAAAGGGGTGTTGATAAAGGATGACTTAAAGGGCTCCGCAAAGGAACATAAGCGTATCCAGGAGTGTCTCCTAAGAGCAATTAATGTACCCACCTCCCTACTTGTTCCATCAGCTAAATATGAAATCAGACGCATGGAAGAGTTCACTATGGAATTAAAGGCAGCAAGCTGGGATGCAACCTTGTCTGTAGCTCCCTCAGCTACCATACCCTGTAGAGTATCTCCAAGCTCTTTTAGGAGGTCTCTTTGCAGTCTTGTGAAATGTGTGGGGTAGTTCAGTGAATGCATGGCAAAAGACGCTGAAATAAACATGCGTTTCCCATATCTATCCATGATCCTAGAGTCTCTGTTAGGAGGATGGACAGAGGAAGAAGTTTCCGACATCACCTTTTTGGTGGCTGCCACCAGCACCATGGCAGCAACATCACTCCCTCTGTGAGAAGGTCTTATCATGAGGGGCAGAAATAAATTTAATGGGCCTCCTAGGAACAGGCTCCATGATGTCCAGAGACTCCCACACCCTTCGTGAGACCAGGACCATAAGCTCATCGAAGGGCGGAGACACCCATGAGGTGGAGGGCTGAGATCCAAAAGCTTTCAGAACTGACTCATCCTCAGTAGGGTTGGTGGGCTTCCAGCCACCCCTCTGCTTTAGGATTTCCAAGATATCTGTAAATGACATATCTTCAGAGGGGGACCGTGGGGACCCTTCTGATTCATCCAAGTCGGTCTCAGATGTGATAGACTCCTGTAGGGAGTCTAGATGCTTCCGCTTGCAAATTCTCTTCTTGGGAAACTCAATAAGTGGGAGCTTCTGGTGAAGTCTCAGAAGAGCAGGGACCACCCGGTGGGGCTTCCTGAGGCTCACGGTCTCTACGCTTCAAAAAGGGCTCTGTGAGGCAGAAGTAGACACAGGTGCTTTTAGGGAGGAGGTAGTTGGTCCTGAAGTTGTGGATGTCCTGGGGGACATTACTCTCCTCATGGCCTCAAAAGCACCCTTACTCCGGTGGGAAGGAACTGCTGGATCCAAAGAAACAGATGACTCCCTCAGCACTGGAACAGTGAGCTCTGATCCAGAGGTAGGAGCTGAACTCATCTGAGCCGAAGCCCCAAGAGGTAAAGTCGGAACCGGAAGGTCGGTCCGACTATCCTCTTTGGACCTGACTGGCGAGTGCCGGCTCCCAGACTCCTCGATGGGCACTGAGGAAGTCTGAGTAATCAGAGCTGATGGCACTGGCACAGGCATCGGTTCCGAAGGCTCCACAATCATCAGGTCCCACTCCTCCAGCTTCGACAGACCGGTATGGCTCGGAGGAGGAAGAGAAGTAGATGGAAGAACAGGTTTTGGTTCTGAAACCACTTGGGTTGGAGACGATAAAAATTTTGCAAACGTCGGTGCCTGTAACAACTTCTGCACCACACGATCCACATCCAAATCAGATAGGCTTATCGAGGACCGAGATGAATGCATCGATGGTGGTACCAACTGTAAGATTGCTGACTTCAGTACTGCAGAGACTGGTTCCAGGACTGTGGACCGGCTCCGAAAGGATTAGACACTTGGCTCCGAAGGCTGTGGGGCCAACGTCAAAGGTTTTCTTGATTTTATTGGATTCACAACTCTCTGTTCCAATGATGAAGACTTAGAAGACCTGGGAGATTTACTAGCTTTATCATGGTCACCCAAAGCTTCTTGAAAGGATGATTTTAATAGCCCTCTGTCAATTAACTTTCTTTTTCTTTCCTGTAGTACATGGCTACTAATAGAATGGCAGATGGAGAAACTCTCTTGCAAGTGCAAAGCACCCAAACAATAAAAGCAATTAACATGACCATCAGTCACAGACATTTTCTGTCCACACTTTGGACAGTTTCTGAACCCAGACTTGGGTTGTTTCTCCTTATCCTGGTCAGCCATGAGACATATCAATATGCACACAATAAAACCTGTGATAAAGGTATATCAAAACCCACACACACATACAAGTGTTAAACAAATTCAATGAACACACAAGTATTTTAAATAGTAAGCAGCCCTTAAAAAACAAATGGGTTCTATAATACTAAATAGAATGTAACTGTTAAAGTTCTAGAAACACACTTTAATAAGCTATAAATGTCTGCTGAAACACACTTCTAAACTACTTAACACTCTTCTAAGCTATAAAAGGCACACCAAAGAGAAGGGAAGGGAGATAATAAAGGCCTGATAAATGAAGACCAACAAGGCTATAAAAGGACTATCAAAAGTTAAGCTACACACTAATTCAAAAGTTTTGAAAATTATTAAATTGAAAAACTATTAATAAAGTTTGTAAAGATAAACTTTTTCTAGAAGAAAAAACTATACTGGCCCAAGCTGTGAGGAAACATCCGATCTGTTGCAGTGGCAAACTAGATCTGAGGTAACTCAAGGTGCATCATGGGACTGGGACTTGGCCTCGAGCTGTCTGAAGACCTCGAGCTTTGTAGTTGGCTGACTCGGAGCTGAGGATCGGCTCTGAAACCATCTGTAAGAATGAACGGCGAGATAGAACAACTTCACATCAACTGTATAAAAGACCAACCTGTCGAACAGTATATGCATGTATCATAAAAGTTGGAACTAGACATTTAACAGAAAAGCATTTATACATAAAAAGTGACAATAATAACTATGTAAGAAAATTATGCTTTCTGTAATGTCTTTCAGTCTGAATGGTCTTACAGATAAATATAAAAAATAAAAAGTAGTAGTGAACTATATTAAAAATGTACAGTACAAATAGCTATGTTACAGGAGACACACCTAGAAAGAACTAAACATATGAATTTGATAAAGAAAGGTTTTCAGGATGGTTAACTAGTGGAATATCTGGGGCAAAGGAAAAGCCGAGTACTTATATTAATTGCAAGAGGAGCTCCAATAGTGACAGAAGAGGAAAACAAAGATAATAATGGAAAATATATAGTACTAAGGGGCTACTGACAAAGGAAGGAGGATTATACTGGCATGCATTTACATTCCACCTAAAACTATTGTAATGGAGCCTAAGAAAATTCTGGGAGAAGTAATCAGCTTTCAGCAAGGAGTATTATTTATAGGTGGAGACTGGAATTTGGTTTGCAACAGTGAAGATGTGTCTGGGGGGCCTAAAAAGGAAAATATAACAAAGGAGGGTAGATTTCTGAAGAAATATATGAAAATGTTTGGTGTGGAAGATGTGCATTCAGTACTAGGAGTTATTCTCCAGGATAAAAAAAAAACTGGGCTAGGCTAGATAGAATTTATATCTCCCAGGAACATCTGCATTTAACTGAAGGCCTTGAAACATACCCCGGAACTATTTCAGATCATGCGTCAATAATAACTAAAATATAAACACAAGGTAATGAAATAAAAATGAGACACTGGCACTTTCCCACCTATCAGTTGAAAAGAGAAGAATTTAAGGAATGTTTTTTTTTAATTGATTCAGGAGCTACTAGAGAAGAGAGAAATGTCTTCTCAAAAATACAGCTAGATAGTAGGATAAAATTAAAGTGGAGTTTAAAACTAGGGTGGAAATTAAGAAAAGGGAGATTTGGTTAAGAAGTAATAAAAATTATTTAGAGGGACTAACAAATGTGAAAGCATTGCAAAGGGGTCTCTCAGAAGAAAAGGAACAACTGCAGAATGCTAAACAGAAAAGAAGGGATTATCTTAATAATAAATTGCTGTTAAGCAACTTTTTTTATAATAATTCTAGAGCACAAAAACTTTTACAACCCAGGGAAAAGAACATGGAAAGGGCCGCCATAAAGCTTAGGGAGCTTATAACAAGGAAGATAACAAAAGATCCTCTGGAAGTATTAGAAATACTTCAGAAATTTTGTGAAAGTTTGTATAAGTTTGTATAAATCAGAGAAATATGTAAATCAAGAAAAGGTACAAATGGAAATGTTTATGGAAGAATTAAATATGCCAAGGTTAGAGGTAAATGAGGCTCAATTACTAATAGGACAGGAAGAAATTAGATAAAAATGACTATGTATAACCAATCTGCAGGAAAGTCCTCAGGAATAGATGGTATTCCTGTGGAAGTTTGGAAGCTAGGAGGGAAAAACTGATAACAGTATTTTAAGAGGAGGAGAAGTACCAGCATCCTGGAAGAAAGCTGTGGTAGCTGTAATACCTAAAGAGGGTAAAGACCCATCAGACCCAGCTTCATACAGGCCCATTTCAATACTAAACCATGATTATAAAGTGTTCATGTCTATAATGTCTAAAAGAAGGACAAAAGTGATACCAAAATTGATAGATATGGATCAGAGTGGTTTTGTGGAGGGGAGGCAAACACTTGACAATATTAACAGAACATTGATGATCCAGAGGGAAGCAGAATGTAAGAAAATACCACTGTTATTGGTGGGTCTTGATGCAGAGAAAGCATTTGACAGAGTAGACTGGGTCTTCATGAGCAGAGCAATGGAAACATTTGCTTTCCCTGATACAATTAAAAGGTTGATTAGGAGTATATGTGAGGTATTTGAGGTGAAAATTAAAGTGGGTGGAATCCTCTCTGGTAATTTATGTTTGAGTAGAGGAACCAGGCAGGGTTGTCTGCTTTCCCCTTTGTTGTTTGCATTATATTTAGAACCACTGGCAAAGAAAATAAGGGATTCAGAAATTCAAGGATATAATTGGTATAGTAGTCAAGAAGAAGCTGGCTCTATTTGCATCTATTATTTTATACATGACAAAACCAAAAAGGAACATTACAGTGTTGTAGAATATTTTATGACAATTTGAAATCTTCTCGGGATACAAAATTAATGAAGCTAAAACAAAGGCAATAGAGGTAAATTATTTACCAACACATGAACTGGTCCAACAATATCCATATTTATGAGGACATGATAAAATGAAGCATTTAGGAGTATGGATTAGAAATGACTGTGTTGTGGCAACTAAGGATATGTGGGAAGAGACTAAACAGAAGATAATACAAAAACTGAGAAATTGGAAGCTCTGTTATATGGATATTATATACTAAGATACAAGCAATTACAATGTTTTTAGTCCCTTTAGTCTTATACACAGGTCAGGCATAATCAAGCACAGGAGAAGTTGTGAGTAGCAATTGAAAAAGAGTTGAAGAATTTTATCTGGGAAGGAAAGACAGCATGAGTCAAATGGGATAAGCTGATTCTTCCAATAGAACAAGGCGGACTAGGATTACCCAATTTGAAGGGGTATTTTAGAGCAACACAGTTAAGGCTCTTGTACATAGCACAAGCAGAAAACTATAATTCAGATTGGAAAGGATGAGGATACAAGGGGAATCTCAAGAAATAAGGAGAGATTGGCATTTTGGATGCAGACTCTTAAGGAGAACAAAAAAAAGCATACAGAGTATTATATTCACAAAATAGCAGGGAGTATTCTAAGAACTAAACTAGCATGAGAATGGAAAAAAGAGATTCTGTTGATAGGGATGACTGTGGTTAGGAAATAGGCAAGAGGGGGCTGGGAGTTACTGGAGAAAACTGGCAATGGAACCAATGTATTGGGAGCAAATAACTAGAAAGGGAAAAAGGTAACAGAATGGTCAGAGGCCAAGAATTTATTGGACTGCAGGTTAGAGATTGCCTTCCCTATCAAGGATTGATATCAGAGTATAGGTAAAGAGAAAGAAACAGGGGGCTTTTAAATGAAAGACCAGCACTGGTAGAGTTTTTAATAGAATCTAGAACAGAAGCTGCCTTTAAAAAAAGGAATAATTAGTAGACCGTGCCTTCGTAGAAGGTTGGGTGTCAAGCTGGCACCTTGGCGTTTCGTAAAAATCTACTGCCAATCATTAGCGGACCGGAGTTCCGCTGTGGTGACCCCTTACCAGGTAAAAGCCGAAAGACAAACAACAACATAGAATACTGCATGATAATGATAAGAATCAAATAGAGGAGGTTGGGAACATATTTTTTGGTTGTGTAGTGAGCTGGCACACTATAGGGATTCTCTGCAGACCGCTGTGTCAGAGATACTGGATGAGTGGACTGCATTGACTAGGGAGATGATTTTTTTGAGCTATGATACAGAATCAGAATTGCCTAATAGTAAAGTGCTGAGTTTAATTATGGTGTTTGTCAAAACGCAGTTGCTAGAAAATGGAAATCAAAGTCTAGACCAACTTTATTAAAAGCAGTGAATATAGTAATAGAGAGAAAACAACTGGATTCTGGATCTTTAGAAAAGGGAAGGACCAAACTACACAGGAAAGATGGGAATTGTGGGAACAATATATGCAGAGAAGGAATGAGGTTTAAGAGGCAGGATTTGAATGAGCAATATGATGCTTAACTGATAATGACTGGCTTGATTATAAGTGATGTATAACGTTTGCAACTACAGTTGTTTCAATGGTATCTGTGATGTATAATGTTTGCAACTAAAGTGGTGTCAGTGTTGGTCATTTTTCATTTATATAACTGTAAGATTGCCAATGTCATGCGTTATAATTTAATAAAGATGTTTATTTGAAAAAAAAAAAAACTGTGTAATCCCTGTGTATCAATTTAGGTAGCATTTTATCCATTCTCTCTTTCTGCTTATATTAACATGAAGCATTTATAATCATGATTCAAGACTGAAATTGGCATATATGAGGCAGGCCATATGTCTGATCATCAGTAGCTCATCTCTGCCTGAGGATTTCCCTTTTGCCATTTCCCCCCAACAGTTCAATATCTCTTTATCTTAATTTTATCTGTTAACCTCAGCTTTTCTTAATATTCCATTTTCATCAGTTCTGGCCACTCCCAACCTTTCCTAGCTACCATTCCCTCTATCTCTTCTTCCTCTTTGTCCTCCTCCTTTGTCCTCATATCACCAATGGCAATCTTGAAATACCTGTGATATCTACTTCTTTCTGACCCTCATACTTCCTAATACACCATCACCTAGCTCATATGGTCCTCTCTCTACTTTATATTAACTCAATCTCATCACCAGAGCCTTATTCGCTTTGGGGCTCTCTTTAAAATATAACCTTTCAACAGCTAATCTTTTATTCCAAATCCTCTCATCTTCCCATCCTTGTATACTATTTTATATTTCCTTTTGTCCTTCTCTTCAAAACTGAACCACCTTCCTTCTTTCCTTCTGTATTTCTATGGGCTCTCTTCTCATTTCTTCAATTTCCTGCCTTCTTTTTCCTCCATAACCCACTGCAACTCCGTTACTTTGTGCTTAATGGTTTCCTTTGCCCTTTCCTCGCTATTCACTGTCCCATGGTGATTATATATATATATATATATATATATATATATATTCCAGTCAAAATTTTACTTGCAATGTTCTTCCTTTCCTGTACATTTTCCACTAAATATATTGAGGCTCCCCAGTGCCTTTCCAACTGTGGACCTTTATTCCCTTCTATTCAAACTCCTTTTAATGTGTGATCTGATAATATCTGGTTTGTTCTCACTTACTTGACCAATGCTTTATATTCATGTGTAATATAACTCCTGTCAATCCCAGACCAGGTCCTGTATCTGGGTGAGAAATAAATTAATTCACTCCCTACTAAACTGTCAGTGGCTGCTTCCCTAATATCCACCCATCCCATTAATCTTCTACTGTCTTTAAGAAATTTCCCTTCCCTTGTTAATTTCCTCTCCCTCTTGGTCCTCTTCCACTTATGCTTTCTTTACCCTCTTCTTCCAATCCCCTATACATATTCATATTCCTTTTTGGAAACTTATGACTTCACCTATAATCCCTTTCAATACTATCACTATTGCTTTAGGTAGAATGTAAGCTGTAACTATGGATAGCTGTATTCCCTCTATTAATCCTTTTATTCTAGCATATCTACCCTTCCAATCTTCCATCTTTCCTTCAATTTTCATTGAGCATGTTCTCTTTAATAGCATCATGACCCCCCTCTGCCTCTTCCTCTCCATGATGAATTTGCTTTAACATCATGTCCTCCATTCTGTAATCTCTCATGCTCTTCTCGTCTAAGATGGATTTCTTGTAGTTCTGTGCTCTTGTTCTCCCTATGTGTGTGCCATTATTCTTTCCCTTTTTACTCCATTCTGGAGCGTCCCCACATTCCATGCTTTAATTTTCAATTTTAAGTTTCCTGCAATTTTCTTCAAATATCTTTATTTCATTCTCCAATTTCAGCTGAGTCTCTCATAATATCCCATTAACCTTACATATGCTTATTTTGTCCACACTTTTTTTTGCTTCTTCCCCTTTTCCAGCACCACTTTTTAATGTTCATCACTCTTCCCTTTCTTTCACCCCCCCTGCCGCTCTTACATCCACACATTCCTTAATAACCCTTCCCCCTTATCCTTCAACCATTCAAATCTGTGTACATATATACAATTAGATGTTATATTTTCATAGTGTTTCCTTCTCTGCAGTGTATGGAGTGCTTCATCTCCCATTTCTCTGTCATTACTATAACAGTGCTTTCATAGCTTTCTGCTCCACACCTATTCCTTCCCATAAGTTCTTTCATCTTACACTTTCTTTACTGCTTTTCTCTTCCTCCACCCTTGCCTCTTCACTTATCCGTTCAACTTCCATAACAAGCTTCCTTTCTTACATTCTATATCCCCTTCCCGCTATTAGGCGCACACTTCTTTGAGTTCCTAAAATCATCAGTTTTCTATTTCTTTCATCTCTCCATGACATATTATTTAGTAAAATTCAACTTTCTTCCCCATGTTCAGCTCTCCATCAGATGTTTCCTATTTTCAACACTGTGTATCTGTTTTCCCTTCTCCCTACTTGTAATGTGTCCCTTTACTTATCCTTCTATACTTTCTAAGTGCCAACAACCTCCATGTATTTCTCTAAATCCTGTCCCTTTTCCTTTAGCATTCATTAACTTTTCCACTTACAAGAATACAGTGTGATTTCAAATATTTTCGCTAAAATATGCCTCCTGTTTATTTCGTTACCTGCTGTACTATCACTATATTCTTATTTTCTACCTTGCTGCTCATCATATCAATTTTCTTATGATCTGCTGACTCCCTCCTCTGACATGCATTTCATTTCTCCTTATGTGTATTATATTTATACAAACACCCCCTCCATCCTTTCACAATTGGTACTGTCCTTTAAGTTGCTGTTTGTCTACCTCTGATTCCCCGTCCTCTCATATTTCTTTTACTTCCAACTTTCTTACTGAACCTTATCACAAAACTCACTGGCCCTGCTACAATTTTAATTCACCTTCATGTTTTACCATATGTTTCCCTTTTTTTTCAGCTCAGGGATCATACAAAAGCATAAAAATGGATATGGCACCTCTCCCCTTCACAGGAAACATGGTACCTTCTGTGCCCAATATTTCATGCTCTGAAGGAAGAAGAAGAAAATAACTTTTATTGGTTTAGCCTCCACATGCAGGTTTTATTAATAAACCTTTAAACCAAGATTCATCTACATATTAAAAAAAAACAAACAGTTTTAATCTGTTCATTTTGTCTTATAGTTCATTACCACCTTGAGTATCATGGGGAATTGCATTGAACTGTCAAAGACAACTAATTATCTGTCAATAGAATTTCTGCTATCACAGCCTCTTTCTGCTCTTATCCCCCACCCCAAAATCAGAGATCATCTATGTATTCTTTAAGTGCTACTCAAATAAAGAAAAAAGAACAGGAAATTATATACCCCCCAGAAGAATTTTTGGTTCCAATGTCCTTAATGGTCTGTTTTATCTTTTATTATTGTCCATTACTGATTGTCTGTTTGCACCTTTTTTTCTTGTCTGACATTTGCTTTCCCCCTTAACTTTAACTGCTTTTGGAACAGTGGGAAATATGTGATTTCTTTTGTGCTGCTTGACTGATTAGACTACTCTCCTTCCGTGAATCTCTCAGGGTCTCTGCATCTGTCCTTTGTCAGTCCTGATCAGTGAATAGCAGGTCTTTGAATATATTCCTGGACCTCTTCTGGTTGCAAAAAAGTTTTGGCTCCTCCATTCAAAGATCCTCATGGTTGCTGGATATAACATGTACCAGTGAATACATCCCTCTTTGCAAGCATGGATCATTGTGAAGAATGGATTTCTTTTCTTTCTTGTATCTTATTAATAATCCCATTCTACAAATACTCTTCCTCCGTAAAAAAAAACAACCTTTTCCCTGGTGTTAAAATAAATAAATAAATAAAATAAAATCTTCTCCTTTCATCTAATAAGTTAAGAATCTAACCTTCTGAAGGCATGGGCAGCCAAGCAGTTTGGTGTACCCTGTTTGTACAGATCTCCCCTTCTGTTAAGGCAGTTCACGAAGCAATCCAGTTTCTTGCTAGTACTGTACATTTTTTGCTGCTCCAACCTCTCTGGGCCCTTATTAATGTTTTTTTCTTTCTGGTCCT
The DNA here is from genome assembly GCF_019279795.1 of Protopterus annectens. Classification (NCBI taxonomy): domain Eukaryota; kingdom Metazoa; phylum Chordata; order Ceratodontiformes; family Protopteridae; genus Protopterus; species Protopterus annectens. The sequence continues at coordinate 290,860,028 of NC_056746.1, forward strand.
ATCTTCCATATCTGTAAGCGTTGCTTCCACGCAGTCCACCTGGGTATCAGCTGCTTTAGTTTTGGCTCTCATTTCAATATTCTCATCAATTGTACTTTGCAGTAAAAGATATAGAAGGTTTTGTTCAATAGTGTTTTAAACGTATGAGAAGCAACAACATATTGGAAGAAAGCTCTGGTAGCTGTGATACTTAAAGATGGTGAAGACCCATCAGATCCATCATCATATAAGCCCATTGTGATTCTAAACCATGTGATTATAAAGTGTTTATGTTTATTATAGCTGAAAGAATGACAAAGGTGATGCCAACATTGATTAATATGGATCAATGTGATTTTGTGGAAGGCAGGCAAACATTTGACAACTTCAGTAGAATACTGATAATCCAGAGGGAAGCTGAATGGGGTCTATATTAGATCAGCGAACGCTGATTGATCAAACTTATGTAAGCGAAAGCTTACAATCTCGAACTGTCAATTGTCCCTAGGAAAAAAATCGCTGATCCAAAACACATACACACAACACAAGCACACCAAACAAACAGCAATCCACACACATACAACTAAAATATGACACCTAACCCTACACTAAACTATACACACACCACTAACTATCCACTTACCTTACCCCAAACCCTACCCCTAAGGTCCATCACTATCGCACACTCACCTCACCTGCTCCCTAACCCTAATGCACCTAACCCGCCCTAATCCTCACATCCACACAATCGCACACATACCTAACCCGCGCCCTAACCATAACTCACCTAACCCATCCTAACACTCACATCCACACAATCGCACACTTACCTGAATCCGACCCGTAACTTTCCACCACAGCACTGAAAATATTGAAGCAACAGAAATGGACAACCAAATTCTTTCCCTAGGAAAAAATTTGGGTTTCTGTCGCTTCGATATTTTAAACATTTGCTTAAATAAGTTCGATCAATCAGCGTTCGGCTGATCTAATATAGACTCGCTGAATGTAAGAAAATTCTACTGTTAGTGAGTTTTGATGCAGAGAAAGCATTCGACAGAGTAAACTGGGGATTTTATGAGTAGTGCAATGGAAGCATTTGAATTCCCTGACATAAGGTTAATTAGGAGGATATATGAGGGATCAGAAGTGTAAATTAAAGTAGGGGAGGTTCCTCTGACAAGTTTTGTTTGAACAATGTCCTTGGTGTCCCCTTTGTTACTGGCATTATATTTGGAACCAATAGCAAAGAAAAGAAGGTACTCAGAAATTCAAGGATATAGTAGGTATGGTAATCAAGAAAAGTTGGCTTCATTTGCAGATGTTATTATTTTGTACCTGATAAAACCAGAAAAGGACATTTCGATGTTGTGGAACATTCTGAGAGTTTGAAGTCTTCTTGGGATACAAAATTAATGAAGATTAAAATGAAAGCTGTGGCTGTACCCACACACAAGGTTCAGCAATGCCCATATTTATGGGGACATAATAAATTAAATACTTAGGAGTACGGGTTAAAACGGATTATGTTATGCCAGCTAAGGAGATATGGGAAGCACCTAAACAAAAATACAAAAACTGAGAAACTGGAAACTCTGTTTTAGGGATATAGATACCTAGACACAAACAGTGAAAATGTTTTCAGTCCTTATAGTTTTATACACAGGTGGGCGGCCACGGTGGTGCAGCGGTTAGGATTGTCACCTCACAGCAAGAGGTTCTCCGATTCGATTCTTGGCTGGGGTGCCTTCTGTGCGGAGTCTGCATGTCCTCCCTGTGGTCGCGTAAGTTTCCTCCGGGTGCTCCAGTTTCCTCCCACATCCCAAAGACATGCAGTAGGTGGATTGGACACTCTAAATTGGCCCTAGGTGCGAGTGTGTGTGCCTTTTGTGGAAGGTTGGGCACCGGGCTGGCAACTTGACACCATAAAACTCCACTGCCAATCATGAGTGGACAGATGATCCGCTGTGGTGACCCCTAACCGGGAAAAGCTGAAAGAAGAAGAAGATAGTTTTATACACAGGTCAGGCATAGTTTTATCAAACAGAGGAGAAGTTGTTGATAGCAATTAATAAAGAGTTGAAGGATTTTATCTGGGAGGGAAAAAGGGCAAGAGTCAAGTGGAATAAGTTGCTCCTTCCAATAAAATGAGATGGTTTACGATTAACTGATTTGAAGGGTTATTTCAGAGCTACACAGTTAAGGTTTCTATACATAGCACAAGCTGAAGTTTATATCAAAGTGGAAAGAGAATTGAAGAAACAGCGAGGAAACTAAATAACTAAGAGGAGACTGTGATTTTGGATGCAGATCCTTAAGAAGAACAACAATAACCATACAGAATATTATACTCATAAAGTAACAAAGTATTCTAAGAACCAAGACAAAATGGGAATGGAGAAAGGAGATTCTGTCTATAGGGATGACTGCAATTAGGGGTACAGAGAATAGGCACGAGGGGTTGGAATTTACTGGAGAAAAATGGCAAAGGAGACAAGGTATTGGGAGCAAATAATTAGAGAGGGGAGGGTAATAGAATTCATTAGGATTGCAGGCTAGAGATTACCTTCCCTCTCAAGGATTGATATCAGAGTAGAGGCAAAGAGAAAGGATGAGGGGGATCCTAAATGAAAGACCAGTACTGGTAAGAGTTTTTAGCAGAATCTAGAACAGAAGCTGATGTTAAAAAGGATATAATTAGTGGAGCATATAAAATATTGCATAACTATAGGAATCAATCATATGAGGTTACTCTCAATCTAAAGCAGTGAAATCTCACCCCCTTTTTGCAGGATAGTTTTCTTAAGAGCTCTTCTAGACACAAATCAGCAGATGGCCTTCCTCCCACAAGAAAAGGCTGCTCTCTTGGCCCTATACTTGCAATACCCGCAGCATCAGATATCTGTGACTGCCAGAAAGATCCTCTGGGTCCTAGGATACATGGCCTCCTGCATCTTAATGATTCTGTTGTCCGGACTAGACATGAGAAAAATCCATTGGTTTCTGAAAAATATGTGGTGCCAGCACCAACATTCCATGGACTGCAAGATAAAGATTCTCCCTTGCAAGAGAAAGGAAATCTGTTAGCGGATAGATGTCAAAACAAATCACTTTAGTAGATAAATGCACTCTGAAGTAATCAAAAAGCCAAATGACTGAAATAATTACAGCTTTTGTGCAAACAAAGTAGGTAGTGATGAGACAATGCTCTGGTAAAAAATGTTTTAATGACAAACAAAATGTTTTGGCAAAACTGCTTCTTCAGGTCAAACAGACATAAACCAATCAACAGACTTATAAAAGTTAGCAGTCAGATGGTACAACTGCACCATCCATTTTATGGAGTAACTTTTAAACATTTAAAGATACTGTACCTTAAATAGTGCATGCAATCAAACAGTATTTATTTCCTAGTAGTAGTAACTATATCTTTGTATATTAGTTAAAACAGTTAAAAACTTACGTTCAATGTATATAAATACATAAAATCATTTGATGACTATTAACTTGTAGAACATCATGTGTGGTCAGCATAAGTTCTTTCATCCTGTTGGTATAAAAACCTTACATTTTTGTGAGACAGTTATTCAGAGCTTCCCTATCCCAGGCTTGGACACCTGTGATTGCAAGACTTGGACTGCTTTTAAAACCATCTGTGGATCTACAAAGCTGATATAATTATTTATTTTTTGCACTTGCTCTCAGTGCTAATTAACACTTCTGTGCTGTATTTATTGATTTTGTTGAATTTATCAGTGTTTATCAGCCTGCACTTGTTAAAGAAATGCCATCTGTTTGTTACTGTACTGCTCTTATGTTGTTTTAACAGTATTCTGATATTTTCTAACATCCTCTGACACTGCAAAAGCTGTGTTGAGTTTTCTAATGTTCTCCTGAGTTTGCCAAATATTTCTAAGTTTTGCAAAGTTTATCTGTGTTTGTAGAAGTTCTCCTAGATTTACGCACTTTTTTCTGTATTTGTAAACATTTCTCAGGATTTGTTAATGTATTTCCAAGGATTCTTGATACTGCAGGACACCTGCCTTTTGTTGTAAAGCATTCGTTACTACATTTGAGCTCAAAACCAGTTTGTTTTAAATTAAGACTTTTTTTCTTCACTCTGGTAGGAGCAGAGGGCTGATTCAACACACCCGAGTTGGGAACTGCTGGTGGAAGGCTTACTGTGTTTTTATCTGATTTCCCTGAGGGTTTAACTGTGTACAGGTCTTTGATCCTGCTAGTATTTCTGTATTTGGGAACATTTCTCAGGGTTTGTGAACTTATTTCCAAGGCTTCCTGATAATACAGGCATTCTGTCTTTTGTTGTAAAGTTTTTCTCTACTGTACTCAAGCTCAAAACCAGGTTGTTTTACATTAAGAGGGTTTTACTTCACTCTGGTGGGACCAGAGGGCTGATACAACCTATCCGTATTGGGAACTGCTGGTGGAAGGCTTATTGTGTGTTTATATGATTGGCCCGCGGGGTTAGCTGTATAAAAGTCTTTCATTCTGCTAATATAAAAGCCTCGCTTTTGTGTGATGTGCAAACAAGGTTACCTGTGCCTTGTATATAAACAAACCTCTCCAGTTTAAAATCCTCTATAGGAAATGCTGTCCATAGTCTCCCACTGTTCAGAGCTGCCAGTTTGTGCAGAGGGCAGCACAACTGCAGGTCATCTAATAGTATACTTCTAAACACTCTCACTTAAACCAAGTGATTCTCCCCTAATCCTCCCCATCAACTAAGGATGTAATGCATAGGTGCTTCCCTGTCATCTCTATTTCTGGTCTGGTGGATATAGGCATCCTGAGGCATGTTCACTGACAACCATTTAATTTTAGAACATACAAACACAGTGTGTGAGAGATGTAGATACACAATGTAATTGGAGGCAAAGCTCTTACATATACACAAGAAAAATGCAAACCAGGTTGTCAGTGTGACACCCAAAACACTCACTACCAACTCTAAGGAACAAACACATAGACCCACATATGTGGAGGTACCCACTTATAATCTACCTAGAGGTCAGCTCTCAGTGGTCCTCTGCACACTCAAAAAAGACAGCACCTAACACAACACATAACTCTGAAAATCACAGTAGCTACACTTCCAAGCCCATAGAGCAACACACCACACAGCCAAACATTCTAGTTATTGAGGATTCCACTGTAAGACGTACTTTGTCCCCCCTACCAGGATAAACAAGGAGACGGTCACAGTGAGCTGTCAGTCTGGAGCCAGGATCTGCCAGATCATGCATGCACTTACGTCTTTAAACTACAAGTACCAGTATGACATGGTCATAGTCCATGTGGAAATAAGCAATCTAAGACATACCTCACTGGACTATATGAAGAGAGACATGATGGAGCTCTCTGAATATGTGTATCAGGCAGGTATGAGTCTAGCCTTAAGTAGCATCCTACCTTCACAGATGATGATGTACAGAGCCAGCAAAAATGTTGGCTTCAACAATTGGCTTAGTTTCTGGTATCACAACAAGGGGATCCAGTATCTGCCAGCCTGGGGAGACATGAGCGACAAACCATGATGCTTTGCTACAGATGGTTTGTACTTGTCACCACTTGGCTTACAGATACCGGCAAAAACTTTATACTTATAGTGCCTTTTTTAGGCTGTGCCAAGTTGCTAAATTGAAAAGCTTTCCTAATAAGAGTTTGTCAGGAAAAAATAACACTTTGGGTAGGATTAAGCATATTATTACCCAATCCCCCATTATTATACAGTGGATATAAAAACTGCAGACATCCCTGTTAAAATGCCAGGTTTTTGTGATATAAAAAAATTAGATCACAATACATTGTTTCAAAACTTTTCCCACCTTTAATGTGACCTATAACTTATACAATTCAATTGAAAAACAAATCTGTTAGGGGAAGAATATAAAAAACATACAATAAGCTGGTTGCATAAGTGTGCACACCTTTAAACTAATACTTTGTTGAAGCACCTTTTGCTTTAATTACAGCATTCAATCTTCTTGGGTAGGAGTCTACCAGCATAGCACATCTTGACTTGCCAATATTTGCACAGTCTTCCTTGCAAAAGTACTCCAAATCTGTCAGATTGCAAGGGCATCTCTTGTTTACAGCCCTTTTCAGGTCAGCCCACAGATTTTCTATTGGATTTAGGTCTGGGCACTGGCTGGGCCATTCCAGAACTTTTTTTGTTGATTTGGATGTATGCTTGGGGTCACTGTCGTGTTGAAAGGTGAAATCCTTCCATCTTCAGCTTTCTAGCAGATGCCTAAAGGTTTTGGGCCAAAAGTGACTGGTATTTGGAACTGTTCATAAGTCCCTCCACCTTAACTAAAGCCCCAATTTCAGCTGAAGAAAAGCAATCCCAAAGCTTTATATTGCCACCACCATGCTTCACCATGTGGATGGTGTTCTTTTGGTGATGCAAAGTGTTGCTTTTGCACCAAGAGTAACTTTTGAAATTGTGGCCAAAAAGTTCAACCTTGGTCTCATCAGACCATAATACAATTTCCCACATCCTTTTGGGAGACGATGTAATGTTTTACAACTTTAAGCTGGCCCTGGATGTTTTTCTGTGTAAGAAAAGGCTTCCTTCTTGCAATCCTACCCCATAGTCTAGACATATGGAGAACACGGGAGATTGTCACATGTGGTACACAACCAGTACTTACCAGAAATTCCTGCAGCTCCTTCAGTGTTGCTGTAGGTCTCTTGGCAGCCTCCTTGACCAGTCTTTGTCTTGTCTTTTCATCATTTTTGGAGGGACGTCCAGTTCTTTGCAATATCACTGTTCCATATTTTCTCCACTTTTTGATCACTGTGTTCCATGGTAAATCCAGTGCTGTGGAAATATTTTTGTACCCTTCTCCTGACTGATACCTTTTAACAATGAGATTCCTTTGATGCTTTGCAAGCTCTCTGGAAACCATGGCTTTTGCTGTAGCAGGCAACCGAGTAAATGTCAGGGAAATCTTACTAGGGCAGCTGAACTTTATTTGGGGCTAATCAATCTCTAATTGATGGCAAGTGTGTACCCAAGAAGACTGAATGCTGTAATTAAATCAAAATGTGCTTCAACAAAGTATTAGTTTAAGAGTGTGTACACGTATGCAACCAGCTTATTGTACATTTTTTATTTTTATATTTTCCCCTAACAGATTTGTTTGTTTTTCAATTGAATTGTACAGGCTATAGGTCACATTAAAAGTGGGAAAAGTTTTGAAATTATTTATTGTGGTCTCATTTTTTTACATCACAAAAACCTGGCATTTTAACAGGGGTGTGTACAGTTTTTATATCCACTGTAGAAGGGAAGGAATATCATTAGATGTCCCTTTGCAAGTCAACCTGCAGGAGAAGAGAAAGTCTGACTCTTCTACTGATTCTGATATACTTTCCACACAAATGCACCCCTTTTGAGAAGTACCAAACCCCGCAGCAGCTATAGGTAGTGAGGCTGAACCTACTATAAGAGTAGTACAGCCATGAACTGCAGTGAATTTTCAAACCATTGTAGATTCTCTACCTGTGTTTTGGACACATTCAGTAAAATGTTCAAAAATTTTAGAAAGGCATGTACAGGTGCAAAACCCTACCATTAAGACCTGGGAGTGATATTAAAAGCCTCCACACCTCATCATATTTTTAGGAAAATATGGGATAATTCTAACATAGGGGACAACATTCAAAAGCATACAGATGATGGATTTCTAGCTACTAGAAATAACCTCTTAAAAGCCATTACCACAGCATGCACCCTACCACTAACTGGGCAAGAATAAAAGCTATTGTGCAGAAAGAGAATGAATCTATTGATGCATATTTGCAGGGCATGACAGATGCATTTGAAGCTCTCCCTAGACATCAGGAATCTATGGAAGGTGCGGCAGCCAGTTGGTTGTCAGCAGCTTTTGTAGACAGTTTGTTACCACCAGTACAAGAAGAGAATAACATGTTTTGTTTAAAATTGGTCAGGCTTAGACATCCATAAAATTGTAGCTTAGGCACAATATGTAGCAAATAATATAAAAAGAAGAAATATACAGCAGATTATGTACTTAAGGAAGAAAATGAACAAAAGAAAACATTAGTAGATATTCAGCTCCAGCAATTCAGTACTGACCCTGGGGAGTGAAGAAGGAGATGAAGAAATTGAGTGGGAAGAGGTAGAGTCTGATTTTTTTTCAGCAACTCCCAGGACAGTATCAGCAAAATGACTATACCCCAGATTCACCACTGTCACCACAAGGTGCACCATGCTTGAATGCTTGTTTTAATTGTGGTCAAACAGGGCACTGGTGTAATGAGTGTCCATTGTCTGGACAACAAAAATTTGCCAAATACCACAACAACCTGGAAGAAACCCTTCTCTATGGAACATTGCTTGGCAGCCACCAGTGTGACAGCAAATTTGTTAAGACAGCCATGAACCACAGTTATTTCCCTTGGTACTTATTGATTATGATGGTCCTTCTGTCACTGTTCGAGTACAAAATACATTTTGCCCGTTTCTCGCTGATACAGGAGCGGTGAGACGTATGATTAATTCAGCAAATGCTGAACACCTTCTAATTTAGCTGGGTAGCAGGAATTTGCACCCCTCCCCACTGTTGTATAACTGCGGTGTTAGTACATTTATATATATATATATATATATATATATATATATATATATATATATATATATATATATATATATGTGTGTGTGTGTGTGTGTGTGGGGAAAGAACAGTCTTACCAACCCCGCCCCCAAAAAATGTTTAAATGTGCAGTGCAGGGTTTTAATTCAGTCAGAAATAAATTGGTTTTGATTGCTACAGTTCTGACTGCTTATGGTCACTTGCTCAGATCACCTGAGCTTTGGTCATACTTGCTCTAGCACTAGAGCACAATGTGGAAGTTTCCTATGTTACACTGCTACCTTCAGAATGGACTGAGACTGTAGGCTGGCATATTAGTGATTAGTGAGTCATCAATGGTTGATGCACCTTAGAGAAAGATCTACAGTGCTTTTTACCATGCACATTTTCTCCAGGGTACAATAACCTTGAACTAAGAATGATAAAGTAAGGGGGAACTGGGGGTGAAGTCTTCCATAAGGGGTGCAAGGGAGGTTTGCCACCTTGCAAAAACAATTTCTGTATGTATCTCAGAAATTCATTAAAATGGCAAGCTTGTATATATGTATTGAGAACCTGTAAACTTAGGCTGTCACCTATGAAATGTTATAGGCAAGCTGTTGTGATTCACACTTGGAGGTGTTGAGAAGTCAGAGTCTACAGATATATGATTCACCTTTGCCTGGCTACTAATTTTTTTATAGCATGCATTCATAACCATTTTTTTTGTTTTGTTTCATGGGTAAGAGTTTTGGAAGAAAGCTAATTTGTATTGTAAAAAACACAAGAAATATACAGATATAAAACAGCAGTGAACATACAAATATACATATTGAGCCAGATTCAGAAAGTTTATTGCAAGGTATAAATAGTGTGTACACCTCGCAAAAAACATTTCCGATTCAGAGATAGCACTACCACAGTGCTTTAACAAAAAAGTGTGCAGAACCAGCAGATGTGATAAATTCTAATGAGGCATTCCAGGGGAGTGGCCTATGGTATGTGCTCTTCCCCAGAAATGCCTGTGGTAAGGCACTGAATTGCTGGGCTGTATAACATAACATGTCCACTTGTGTTAAATGAACACAACCAAAAGCCTGTGTTCACCCATCTTGGCAACAGTGAGTGCTGGGAGAGTTTACTGGACAGGTACAGTTGGGGACTGTATAACAGCACGTGTGCTGTATCTTTAAGAAGGGTTTCAAGGACTGCACGTGCTAGCTTCAGTGCCATTTTGAGAGTGCAGCTAGACAGTCAGCATGTATGAGTGTAATAGCTAGTTTTTATATACGGTTACCATAATTAATGTTATTAAGCCTCAATCCCGATGTGTCTGTACATAATAAAGCTGCTTGAACAGAATCCACAAAGTCTTGTCTATTACATCCTGACTAGACGAGTGACATGGTGTCAAAAGTGGGATTCCAGAGACTGTTTTTCAGAGCTATGATATGCAGAGTTAACAGTGAAGGTAAACTAAGAGAAATGAGCATGAAAAGGGGCCAGAAAAGAACTAAAGGTAATAAAAACTTGCACAGTTTATTTTATAAAAAAAGATAAAACAGAGCATTACAAGGGCACAAACTGCATTATTAAACAAACGACAGGCACAAAATGTTTGTTGATTAAATGAAATGTTTAAAATTAAGAAATGAGCATGTTTAAAGCAAAACAGGAATGTTTAGAGTAACACAAGCACAAGAAAAGTATAATGGGCATGAAAAGAGATTAAACAAGTAAAATGAATATAATAAGAGCAAAAGGGGCAGATAAAGCATAAAATAAAACAAGGCGAATGTATGTGTTTTGGCAAAGTGCTGTGTTTTGGCATAACTACAACTTCGTATTGTATTCAGGGCATAAATAGAGTTATTCAAAGTATCTCAAAGTGTGTAAAAGTGCTTACTGTGTGTGCGTATTACTGTGCATGTATTCTGGAAAGTTTGTGTGCAAAGTGCAGTTATTTCGTGAAGTACAGTCAAAGTACAGCTATTTTGAAAAGTTTCTTGTGCTGGGTTTGTGTTCACAAAGTGGTGCCATTAAAGTGTGTTTCTGGCAATGTAAAGAATTATCTAGCAAAGTACCACCATTTTGGAGAAGTTTCAGTGTGCCATGTGCTGTTTATTTGCAAAGTTATTTTGAAATATTTCTTACACTGATAAGAGGTGATTTCTGCAGTAAAGTAATTTCAAGAGCATTATAGTGCCTGAGAGACTTATTTTGCAAAGTTCAGTTATTCAAAGGCTTGTTCTGCTATTGGGCACAGTTATGAATACTGGCATATATTTCTGGCATATTTATATGAGTTCATGCATATTTGCAAAACTCTTCACTGGTATGTGTTAATATGGAAGACAGATTTTGAAAGCCCTCACCACTTGTGTTTGATCAGAATATTGCAGGGAATTGGAGAATATTTGAGCAAGAGTATGATATTTTTATACAAGGAGTTTAAGAAAGATGCATGCACCAGAGTATTCATTTTGTTAAATCTAGCTGGGTCAGAGGCCACTGAAAGAGAGGGTTCATTTGTGTACGCACCAGCAGTATATGAGGGAGGAGGTGAAAACCACCATATTGTTGTACAGGCTGAATCAAGGGAAGACCCTGAGTGTTTGAAGTGCAAATTCAGAGAAATCTGTAACCCCCAGACAAATATTACATTACAGAGGCATTTGTTTTACACAAGAGATCAGAAACCAGGGGAAACGTTTGCAGCTTACATTACTGACCTGAGGAACAAAGCTAAAATGTTTTGGTTTGGGGACTTAAAAAATGAGTTGATAAAGGATAGGCTTGTGTGTGTTATTAATAGTGCTGCTGTGAGAAAGATTTTGCTTCATGATAGTGATTTAATGCTAAGCAAAGCTATTTAGATTTGTCAAATCCATGAAGTTACAGAAAGGCAGACAAGTATGCTTGCAAGTGACAAGAGCATGACAGGCTCCAGAGCAAATGTAGGCAACATGCAACACATGCCAAACAGAAGCAGGCCTAAGCACATGGCTAAAGGCCACATCCATGCATCTCAAATCTATGACAAGTTCTGATACCCTTGATAAGTGTAAGCATGTGTCTGGGAGGTGAACCATTTACAGGTTACCTCTGTCCATTAGAGACATAGGTGACAAACCAGGGATGAATTTACAGTTTCCCATCCAATTGTCCAAGTTGCATTTGAATTGGGTTAGGGTAGAACTCTGTTTCACATAGATGAGGAGCCTGTTCCATAGATGGGGTAGTCACTGGGATACATACTGTACCTATCTCTCCAGCAGGTCCTATTTATATCACAGGCAAGGTTTAAGTCTTTAGAATGGGTAATTCTGGTGCTGTTTGTTTTCTGGATATGCAGGAGGTCCATCAGAGTGAGGTCTGACAATGCCCTATATTCCAGGTATAGATCTCTCCTCAAAAGCCCGTGGGAGATGGAATACAGGGATAGGGCCTTGAGGCAGTCTGCATAGGATATATTACTTATGCCCTGTATTCTTTTAATGAGGAATCTCTGTGGATGTTCCACTTGTTGGATATGCCTGGTTAGGTACATACCAAAGGGGGCACTGGAGTCAATGATAGGTCTGATGAATGCCGAATACAGTGGAACAATGACTTCCTTGGACTTGTATGCCATACCTTTTTTGCAATTTGTGCAACATAGAATGATTTCCTCAACACTGTAGACACGTGATGATCAAAGGCTAGATTACTATCTATTTGTGTCCTTAAGTCCCGGACTACTGGGTCAGCTCTAAGGGGAATGTTGTCTATATGATAGTTACCAGGGATGGATGACTTCCCAAAAGATACTATTATGTACTTCTTGGCATTTAGTTTTAGTCCATGGCTCTGACCCCAGTTGTTTGTCTGTGTCAGCCCCTCCTGGAGAACATTTGTATCAGTGTGAGATTCAGTGATGGTTCCTAATTTGTAATAATCTGCAAATTTAGTCAAGTCAGAGATCACTGACAATGGCCTTGACTTCCGATAAGTAAATGCCAAAAAGGAGCAGTCCAAGGACTGAGGCAGTCCACTTGTGACTGGCCTCTTTGTAAAGGTGGACTTCCCCAATTCTGTCTTGGATGCAAAAGGTTCATTTTTGGCAAGTTATGCTTGATCGCAAATCCTCATTACTGACTTTCACTACCCAGTTTGGCAGATACAGATTCCTAAGGATGCCATTTGAAATAAATTCTTCAAGTGAAGTCTTTCTACATGTGATGGAGCAAATTTTTTCAGGTTATCCTTGTGCCATAACAGTAGATGATTTATTGGTTGGAGGCAATGGTGAAGCAGAACATGACAGAAACCTTAAGAGAGTTCTAGAAAGAACACTTGAAGTGAACTTACAGCTCAGTCTTCTACAGTGCAAATTCAGACTTGCCAGAAGTTACATAGGTAGATCATTTATTTACCAGCATTGGCTTAAGAATAGACCCATCCAAGCAAACAGCTATTCTTGAGTGGCCAGCACCTGATAATGTTCAAGCTCTACAGGGTTTTCTTGGTATGGTCAGCTATTTAGGCAAGTTTATACCAGACTTCAGTGAGTTGACAGCAGCTTTTAGAGAGCTGACATGGAAAAATGTTACATGTTCTTGGTTGGAACAGCACCAGACAGCATTTGAAGACATTATGCGGAAAATTGCTACCCCATGTACATTAAGATCCTATGCTGTTAATAAACCAGTAACTCTTTCCCGTGATGCTTCAAAATTTGGTCTTGGCACAATTATTCTTCAAGAAGGCAGACCAGTAGCCTGCGCATATAGAACCCTTACCCAAACTGAAATGTAGTATGCTCAGATTGAGAATGAACTTTTGGCAATAGTATTTGCATGTTCAAAACTTCATGATTATATCTATGGTCGAGCTATTCAGATTGAAACTGATCACCAACCTCTAGTTACTATTGTAAAGAAGCCTATGCATTCAGCTCCAGCAAGATTACAAAGAATGATGCCTAAATTGCAAAAGTACAACTTCAAAATGGTCTATACAAAAGGCAAACATCTTTATCTGGGTGATACCTTATCCAAATCACCCAGCAATACAACGGAACAGTTTGACGCAGAGAATTTTAACTCTGACGTAATGGAAGTGCGTAATTTTTCTATCATGAGACTTGACGAGCCGAGGGATCATAAAATAGATCCAATTTTGCAAAAGCTCAACCACTACATTAATGTTGGATGGCCGTCAAAGCAATCTAGTGTACCACCTGAACTGCAAACTTATTTTCCTTACACAGATGAGATGTTGATGGAAGATGGCATTATTTTCAAAGTTCCTAGAATTGTTGTTCCTGCTTCCTTACAACATGACTATATCCAGATTTTGCATCGTGGTCACCCCGGTTCCGAATCTACTAAAAGAAGGGAGAGAGAAGTAGTATTTTGGCCTTTTCTAGTAAAAGACATTGATAAAATACTTTTTCTTCTTGTTCAGTATGCAAAAGTACTAAACCACATTTGCAAAGAGAACTTCAGCTAAGTCAAGTTCCTGAACTACCTTGGTCAACAGTAGCCACTGATATATTCGAGTAGAACAATCAGCATTACTTAGCATTAGTAAAATCTTATTTGAACTGGTTTGAGATCGACTTACTGCCTAACCTAATGTCCACTGCTGTTCTCACTAAGTTGAAACGTCATTTCTCAGTCCATGGTAGTCCAGACATTATTTCTGACAATGGTACTTGATTTACTAGTCAGTTATTTCAGAAATTTGCAAGAGAATGAGACTTAGTACATGATGCTAGTAGTCCAGAATATCTACAGTCAAATGGACTATCTGAAAGTGCAGTAGAAAGTGCAAAGCAATTACTTGAAAGGTCAAAGAGTGACAATACAGCTGTCTTTTTGAATTTACTCAATCTCAGAAACATATCCTGTAATGATATACTTGGCTCGCCTGCTCAGAGACTTCTATCCAGGCAAACCAGAACAACATTGCCTATTAGTTCCAGTTTAGTGAGGACTAAAGCTAATAACAGAACCATTAGAGCCCAATTATTCAGGAAGTGTTCTTTCCAGAAGTCCAACTATGATAAATTGAGCAGATTTCTTCGTCCGTTCAAAGAAGGAGAGACAGTGAGGATACAAACAGCAAAAGGTTTCAGCCAGATTGGTCAAGTATATGTACCGAGCCAAAATTCTACTTCGTAGAACCTGAGGATGGGGAGTACAGGAGAAATCGCAGACATCATCTTCCTGTACCACAATTGATATCACAGCATTGTTCCTGTGATACAGACTCTAGCTCTCAGAGCAATCCAGACAATGTTCCTGTTGCAGAACATGTCTTAATTTCTACTTACATTCCTGCTGATGATGTTCCTAAGGTTGAACATTCGGCAGAGAAAGTCCCAGTTGATAAATCTGATTATAAATTTTACGTCACATTCACACGTTTTGGTCGCATTTCCAGACCTAGTGTGAAATACACAGTGACTTAAAATTGATTGTATATATGTCTATCTAGTTCTGTATAATTGCATGACAAAGAATTATTTGTATTGATTGCATGTCAACTGATGCTGTCAATTTTGCATAACCTATTTCTCAAAGAGGGAGGATGTAGAACAGAGCATGTGTGCTGTATCTTTAAGAAGCATTTCAAGGACTGAACGTGCATTTAAATAGCAAGCACATGCTAGTTTCAGTGCCATTTTGAGAGTGCAGCCAGGCAGTGAGCATGTATGAGTGTAACGGCTAGTTTATATACAAGTTTACCTAAGTTAAAGTTATTAAGCCTCAATAATGATGTGTTTGTACATAATAAAGCTGCTTGAACAGAACCCACAACGTCTCGTCTATTACATCCTGACTAGATGATTGACAGGGTCTGTGCACATGTGTAAGTGTGAGGCTGCAAGTTTAAGTGTATGCGTGATTTTGTGTCTGTCTAGGAGATCACAGTAGAGGGATTATTTAGTGGGTAGGATAGGTTACCATGTGTGTGTGTTTGTGTGGGTGTATGAGTGAATGTGTCCGTGAGTGCAATTGAGGGGACTCTGTGTGTGTGTGTGTGTGTGTGTGTGTGTGTGTGTGTGTGTGTAGATTAATATGTGAATACATGTGTGGGAGAGGGAAATGCCAAAACTACATACTTACTTAGACTAACAATCAAATTCTGTAACATTGGGGTGGGGGAGCACTAGACACCAAAAATAAGTCTTCAGTGAGTGCCATAAAGGCACTTAAAAGTGGAAGAAAAAAATGTTGTAGATGAAAGATGTAGAGCAGGGAGAGCACTAGACACTAAGAATACGTCAAATCTCAAAGCCTTGCAACTCACACACAGGATGTTAGCCCTTTGCATCACTACCAGACACCACCAGATATACTGTAAAATAATGCCTAAGTCTTATGGAAAAAAAAAAAAAAGAGTAAAGTAAAAGGGGATGCATTTCAATAAAAATGTGTCCACTTTTCTCTGCAAATTTTCTCAATAACTTTTGTTGGCACAAACAAATAACAGAAACATTCAATTTAAAAACAATCTTAGCATTAAACTGTCTGGAACTAAAGTAGTCATATGGTCTTCTTCAGAGAATGCAGGTCTGGCTGACTTACAGAAATGGATTAGACAGCAGTGTTTTTCAGGTCAAAACTTTAGTGAGGTCTAGACGGCATAAGGCTGAAAGAGAAGGAACCATTTTTCTCTGGGCCAAATGAGGTTAATGAAAATGATGTCTGTCTTGTAAATTCTATCTGTTAATGAATCCTGTCACCACAGGAAATTGGGGGAAAGGTATAAAGGAGGACATCGCCACAGGTGAGCTAGAACATTCTTTGCCTGATATCTTGCAGATGCTGTATTAGAGAAAATACTTTTTTCTTTCTTTCTTTTTTTTCTCCAGTCCTCATCTGACCGTTACATTTTCCCTTAACCACTCTTATGTCCTATTCATTTCCTCTGTGCAAGAAACATACAATTCATTTGTTCTATGGGGTGAGTCATGTTAACCAGAAGTGTTGCTATTATCTGTGAAGAGGATAGGGTTTATTTTTACTTTAAGAACAAATTCCCAGATGTACTGGCTTAACACCATGCCTCCATGTGTAAGGAGTGCAATGGCCATGAAGGATTGCCCCACCCCTGCAATGACGCATTGCTTATCCAGACCCTACTCACATGCTTGACCCAGCATATGCTATGCTCTGTGAGTCTCTAGCCATACCACCAGCAAACACAGTAAGTGCCTGACTCCCCAGTATACCCTATCCCTCCCCCAAAGAAAGGTGACCAGGCTAAATCTCATTACTCCTCCTCTTCCCCCACCAGTTCCACTAGGAACTTCAGACACTAATCAAACCAAGGTGTCCTGGGTTGTAGTCCAGAGACTGATCCCTCTAAGCAAACATAGAATATTACAGAAAAGAGCTTCAGGCACTGGTGCTGATTTGGGGAGGCAAACAAGTCACATAAAATAAAAACCACAAACCTGAAAGATTATCCTGGCCAATACTGCACTGTGTATTTACTCATGGGCATACTAGAATATGCTCATAATGAATCATCTGCTGTTACACCCTCATGGCATTATGACACAATGAATATGGTCAAATCCCCATTGTTTGTTGATGTGCATAACCACTTCCCTGATTGTCAGAATGAATGGAGAAAACTCTTTTTAGGAGATCATCCTGAAAGGTCATAACAGAGAGAAAAACTACTCTGATCTCCACTGGTATGAAGATTAGACAACTGACGCATTTAGACTACTTTGACTGTCTACCTATCATAACACCCTCTGTGACACCCCGGCCCATTAATCAAGGAGCCTCAATCCTCACCACTGGCAACAATGGGGAATATACACACAGAGGATGACAAGTACACACACAGTAAAGTGCAATTTCCCTTAAGAGCACACAGAGACCACAGTCAGTCTGGGGCTGGTTTCTCTCTCTTTCTCCAGATCCCCAATAAGACTCCCCACTGGCACAGCTATAGGGTTGAGATCTCAGCTAAGTGGCCAAGCCAAAACTTCCAGCACCTTCTCTGTCCAACCAGTGCTTCATGTCCCTGCCCAAGTAGCTAACACACACACACTCTTTCAGGTTTGATTTATATACAAACACACACACACACTCCTGAGAAAGGCTGGCACAGGTTTACTAGCTATGCTCTCTTCTGCCCACGCTATAAGGTAGTTACCACTGCCACCAACCACTCTTCTTGGATACTTTTAAGGTCCTTAAAGGGAATCCAATCCTACTGTGTAATGTTACTATTAATCCATATGGTAGTCCAACCAAGAGCAAGGCTATTTAGGAGTGGCCTGTACAGTGTCACCAAATACATATGCAAATACTCTAAGAGCTTAAACATATCTCACAAATATCAACCACAAAGATAGATTTAAATATATTTAATACTACATAAAAGAACAAGACAATACACAGTAAATCAACACTAACTTCAGAGTTCAAAATCACAGGAAATATTTAAAACAACATTACAGGACAGTCTCAAATAAATACAGAAAACTTCTAAACTAATCTTTACTATATTCCTAACTATATCTAAAAGAGTTACTATGCCCTAAAAACTTACTTACAGCAAGGCAAGTGAAGATATGATGAGTGGATGTTTCCAGGTCAAATACAAAATGCCCAATCTCTCTCAAGAGAGTTCTTAAATTAATATCAAATATTACTGCTGGGTTAGCTTGGATGACATCACGTTCTGCCACCTGACTTTAGTTCCCAGGCCAAACCCATTTTGTCAGACACTAACAGAATTTAGCATCTCTCTATGAAAATACATTGCCTTCAGATGTTTGCACCTGCTAGAAGACATAAAACAATAAAACATAAAACAATGCAGAAGGCACCCTAGTTCTAGACGTCCTGTCTCCTTCCTGCATTGAAACTAACTTTTATTGCGCAGTCGTAAAACAATTCAATTTCAACTTAATTTCTTAACTCTGTATGCAATAGTTTTTACTGTTAAAACATATACATTTGCACAGGTATATGCTTTATATACATTTCTGTTTTTTTTCAGCAGGCTACACAGTGGACAAATCCTTGAAGCTCAGTACTATACAAACCCTGTTTAACACACACTTCTGTACCAGTAGTTTAATATACACATAACATATAGTTCTAATACATTTGGTTACACAAGCAATTGCATCATGCTGGTATTCACAAACAACATATAACTATTTACAAAATTCCAGAAATATGTGCTGGCACTATCTCCTTCTGTCACACTTCTATATAAATCATATTAATATTGACAAATGACATAATTATTTACAAATTTCCAGATAGCAGGGCTGGCAGTGTGACCCCTCCACCCTTGCACAGATGTGTTGGTAGCCACTTTTGCTTGAGAGGTCTGTAGTTGGAAGGAATTCCTTATATCAAGGGTTACACAATCTAGCCATCATGTTACAGAGCAATAACATAACCTAGAAATTTGAATGGAGTGGAGAAGAAAGCTGAAATATTGAGACTCCTGGAAGTCTACTGAAGGAATGTCATGTACAATCTAACACTGTTGCTGCCATCAGTCCTGAAGCTTTGAGATAGCATTCTAATGACAATGTTTGGGAAAATACATTAGGCAGATTGCCTGGACGACAGGCAACAGACCATTTTGGGATCGAAACTAAAACAAAAAAACAAAAATCCTTGTATTGTGGATCAGCTGCTGAATGTTAGGACCTGAACTGGAAGAAAGTGAGATATTGTGAGACTCAATGTGACCCCAATGGAGGAGAACAGACTTCAGCAAAAACTTCCTCTGGTGCATGAGGTTACCCTGTGACAAAGTGACACAGAGACATCCAGGTAGAAAAATCTTGAATCTTTACCATCTGACATATGCTGCCAGCATAGACATTCATTTGGTGAACAGCTTGGGTCAAGCTGAGTTCAAAACAGAACTTAAACTTCAAATTCAACTTCAGGTGTTTTTAGCCCTGCTGATGGAGTAGAGGGATAAAGCTCTGACTACAGCCCAGGAGACCAGAGTTTGATAACTGGCTTGGGTGCTTGAGGGTGGGTATACCTATCCTGGGTGGATATGTGCTAGGCATTTCTCCAACAAGCTCTGGTGGAAGCCAGGATGAGGGGTGGGGGCAGGAAAAGTGACTGCCCTGGTGGCAGAGGAACATGTTCTTGTCCTCTTCCCGTTAAGCACCCAACCTGATGCAACTGTCACTGGCACACTGTGGATGGAGTCAGGATTTAGTGAAAAGCCAGGCTGCAAGCCGAAATGATGCTGCAGGTACCACTCTGCTCAATTCCCAAGAGGCCACTCTGCTAGTCATCTTCCCTTTCTGCTGGCAGTCCTAGCCATAGGATAATACTAGTGCAACACTGATCTTCCCTTCCCCTTCCATCCTCACCAACAACTCCAAAACTGGGGATAGTAGTGGGCTGGGAGTTGGAGCAGTGGTGGTGGTGCCAAGCAACCAATGGTCAGAGTTGCAGTCTGGGCCCAAAGGAAAAAAAAATAACTAAAGTGCTTTTAGCAATACTGAAAGCATGTATCAGAAAATGCATACAACAAAAAGAAGCAGTATGAAAAACAAACAAATGAAACTGAAGGTTCCTAATCTTGTACTGACTGAATGCCTCAGTGCTCCTGATGTGGAGCAAATAGGCTGGAGTTTAAAGTGCACATCCAGCGTCCTCTGTAGGGACACCTTACAACATGAATGGGCTCTTTGAGGACAAAGGAGTTAAGGACTCTGAGATCCACAATGGGTCTAAAGTCCTCTTTTTTGTGGGGACAGTGTACAGAGAAGGGGTCGTTATAAGAAACTTGATACAGAGCCAAACACTTTGAAAATTAAACTGAGATTATGAAACAAATGTTGCAGTTTTTGCAGAGGGGCTATGCCCCAGCCACCTCTCCTACTTACATAGACTAACTCAAATATCACTGTTCCTATGGGTGGGGGTGGGGACACTCCAAGACATTACATTCTCAGACTTTGTATTCTCCAGCATTTCCATCTGCAGTTCTGCAATTCCAAGGATTACAGTTAAGGTCCTCCAGTTTCAAAAGATAGCCATTATTCTGGGCAATTAAAAAAAAGTAATCTGGAATCATGTCCTAGTCCTTTATGGCCTGGTGGGACCTCTTATATGGCCCTATTGTTGAGGAGCATAAGGCACCACTTTCTTTGCCAGCACTTTATGATGGGTTGAGATAATGCACAAGCATAATGATGGGATACGAAGATAGGTGAGTAAAGAGAAAACAAATATCCCCTGGCAATCATCTTCCTTACTGATGAGTTTCTGGAGATTTTTCTCAAGGATGCAGTGTGGATAGAGAATCTTCCCCAGCAGCTTCCCATGAGAGACAGGATGATCTCATGACAGAGGATTGCTGTGATCTGTCCTGGGGTTAGCCACTGCTTTTTGAAAGTGGCCAGGAACCCTGGCCTCTGGGGACCATGACCTTGCTCAAAGCTTAATATGGGTGTCCACCTGCTTCCAACATCCTTCTGTTGCTGTGTATCAGTGGGTGTGGTGGTGGTGGGGGGGTCACTCCAGAACTGTAAGTTGCACAGACTCCTCTCTTTTCTACTGGAAAAATACTGTGAGGGGTAAAGCTTAACATCTACTGTCATCAATGGCCATTACTGCCCATTTCTTTCATGTATGCTGTTTCTTCTTGGTCAGAAATAAAGGGGCCCATGAAGGGAACATGGATTTGTAGTAACTTGTCAAAATCGATTTACATCACAAAAAAAAAGTCAGGAACTGAAAATGTTGACCCCCCCCCCAAAAAAAGCAAGCATCCCCCACATCCCCAGATAGTATCATCTAGCTTGGGAATTTCTGCCCCAATATTCCTTTAGAGATTGGAATATCCATGTTGCTTTCTTAGTGAGTAGTGTGACTGTGGGTTTCCCATATTTTCTGTTTGGCATCCTGCAGATGTCCACAACAGGAGGAACCACCTAAGAGGATTTAAAGGAAGGCAAAAAGTCTTTTCTCTTCTTTTTTGGGAGAAGAGGCTGGTTCATTGGGCTAACCCCCTTGATGTTCTTCATGTTCACTGTTGCAGTCATTACACTTGGGTTATCTGCCTGCAGGTAGCCCTCAGTCGGCACGAATACCAGAGTCTTGGGATTTCTGCATCGGATGCTTTTGCTTCTTCCATGACGTCAGGGGTATAAAACAGGCAGCCAATGCCATTACATCAGTCTTTCTTGCCGAGGAGCCCAAAGCAGAAGCAGTTCGCAAGTGCCAGTTGGCCGCTACCTGAAATTTTCGTTTTTTGAGTTTCAAACCTGAAGTCTTCTAAAGCTAAGTACCCCGTTGGGGATCCTTTTTTCTTGCTCTAACTGATGTCAGAAAAAGTTAATGATTGTCTTGCCTGTGGAAAGCAAATACCTCACAGAGATTTTCATTCTTACTGCGTCACCCGTTTAGACCCAGACCGCAACGTCCCTCACTGTCGGTTCTGTGCCTTGTTTAACACCCGAACCATTCGTCGTCAGGCTATCTTTGTCACTAAATTCTTTTGCTCTTGTTCTCCATATTCCAAAATGGCTTTGATAAGCAATCCAACTACCAATCTTCTGAAAATTGTAAAGATAAAGACAGAGACAGACAGCATAGGTCCAAAACTGCCAAAGACGCTTCCCTTAAGCTAGTCGCCAGTCTGCCAGTACTCAGTGAGGTGCCTTTGCAGCCCCTGATGCCCGCTTCTACAGATTCGCAGGCCTCTGCTGAGACCCATTCGGAGTCTGGTATGCCGTGAGATGCTTCTTCGACTATGGAACCTGCGGATGTCTCTACCTTGGTTGGGTCTGGAGCCAGTGTGCAGGCACTGGCTTCTGAGGGTGTAGTCCAACCTACCGATGTTCGAATTAAACAGACAACTTCGTTTTTAGCTAAAACTACTGAGTTTCTTAGGCCCAGAGTATGGACTATGCCTAGAAAACCGACAACCAAAGCACATGCTCAAGCTCCCTTGCCACAAAAATAAATGTTTAGAATGGCTAAAGACCTTATTACCCTAATTAGGGGAAGCCAGCCTTTTCCTGCTAAGAGACAAAGAATTGAGTTTCATTCTGATTCTACAGACCAGGAGTCCGATGACTTTGACCCTTCTGATTATCAGGACATGCCCTTATCAACCTATGAGGATTCAGATGCAGAGGAATCCATTCCCTCTGCTGCCCCTCCACAGGATTTTTCTTTTTGTGAAACCTTGCATACTTTAAGACAGCATTTCTGCTGTGAATGCCAGGACTACCCACAGTCCAAAAAGAGACTCAGAGAACTTTTAGAGTTGCCTCAGCACAGGCCTATAGCTATATACCCCCTGTCCTGGATGTTGTACATGATGTCTTCATGGAATCCAGTCTTACTCCAGACACTTTACCCCCGGCCCCTAGAAAACCTGACAGATACTACAAAGTACCTGATTCTCACAAATTTCTCTTCAAGAACCCTACTGCGGATCCAGAGAGCATTTCCCAGGGACCTAAAGGTATTAAGGCTACTACAGCCAAAAACCCTACCCCTTCAGACAGGGATTCCAGAGCTTTAGACAGATGGGGTACGAAGGCATATACCTCTGCAAACTCTTGCCATCAGGGCACTGAATTGCCAGTTTCACATGTTAAAGTACCAGCAACATATTATGGAACTAATTAAACAAAAAATGGGGTTACTTCCAGATTGTGCAGAAAATAAAGATTTACAAGAGTTAATACATTCTGCAAACCAGGTTAGTAAGTATACTTTGCAGTATGGCTTTGATGCCCTAGCAGCATCTTGCAGGGCTGCAGTCACTGGGTCTGTACTGAGAATGCATGCTTGGCTGAAGGAACAAACATTGCTAGATCATGTCAAATCAAAATTACTAGACACTCCTTTAAATAAGGACTGTTTGTTTGGCACCAAAGCAGAAGAGGTTTTAAAAAAAATGGAAGAAAGAGCTAAATCTATGCAAACTGTTACAGAATTCTTACAAGTGCAGCCACCTAGATTCAGTAGGCATTGACCTTCTAAAAACTGGTCCTTTCCAGCCCCTTCCAGGCCTTCTCAGTCCAAACCCAGGGGAAATAGACCACCCAGACTACAGTCTCAGGGTATGCAGTGATCTAAACAATGGAGTGCTCCCACCTCATAAACAGGGAATGGTAAGCCGCCCCCTTATGGAAAAAGCTCACAATGACTTCTCAATTATCCTTCCCAGCCCTGCCCAATTGCTTGTGCCCCTAGGAGGAAAACTTGCCCTTCATGCAAAAAACTGGTTGTCCATTACTCAGGACAGATGGGTCCTAAACATTGAATCCCAGGGGTACAGTTTCTACTTCCATTCACTGCCAACCCCAAGCGGGTTTCCAGACCTTCCTCCAAACCAGTGGGCAGAGGCTCAAAAGCAAGTACTTTCCCTGCTCAATATCAGAGCTATTCAACCTGTTCCAGTAGAACAAAGGGGGCAAAGTTTCTACTCCAGACCTTTCCTGGTGCCCAGAAAAGAGGGCTCTCAGCGCCCAATCCTGGATCTATCAATTCTTAATACCTTTCTGGTGTTCCCAAAATTCAAGATGCTTACCCTGCAACAGCTTCTCCCTATGCTAGCATAAGAATGCCTGGTTAGTCACTCTAGACCTAAAAGAAGCTTATCTGCACATCCCCATAAGGGAGTCATGCAGGAAATATCTACGCTTCAGGGCAAGCTCTATGCACTACCAGTTCTCTGCACTTCCCTTTGGCATATCTACTACGCCCAGAGTATTCACAAAGTGCCTGGCTCCAGCCACTGCATATTGCAGGCAGAGAAATATCTAAATTTTCCCATACTTGGACGATTGCATGATTCAGGCGGACAGTCAGGAATTGCTACTTCAGCACCTGACATTTGTAAAAAGCCTTCTCACTTCATTGGGGTACACCATCAACAAAAAGAAATCACAACTGGTGCCCAGTCAAAAGAATGTATTCCTGGGAGCAAGCTTGGACACAACTTCCCAGATGACATTTCTCACTCCAGAAAAACAGGTCTATCTCACCAACTACTTCATACAAATGGCCACCAGTACCCTGCTATCTGCAAGGAAAATACTGCAAGCCCTAGGGTTCATGGCCTCATGTACTCTGCTAATTCCATATGAAAGCCTGCATATGAGGAAACTTCAATGGTACTTAAAAAGTATTTGGTGCCAACATTCTCAGGACCTGGAAACAATCATTCCAATCATACCTTGTCTAACGGCAGAGTTCCTTTGGTGGGCAGAAGCATGCAACCACAACAAGGGACTGCCTTTCACTCAACCCCTCACCACCCAAACCCTGACAACAGATGCATCAGACTATGCATGGGGGGCTCACATGGCAGGCAAATGCATTCAGGGCCACTTGAATCCAGGCCAAATTCTCCTGCACATCAATCAAAAAGAAATGCTAGCTGTACAGAATGCTCTGACAGCCTTCAAATACTAATACTTCCAGGGCAGCTGCTGATAAAAACAGACAACACAGTTATGTGGTACATAAACAAGCAGGGGGGAACCCATTCTTACCCACTCTGCAGGTTAGCCATGGCCCTGTGGAACACAGCCTTGAGCAATCAAGTGCATCTACAAACTCAATTCCTGCCAGGCAAACAGAATTCACTGGCAGATGACTTAAGCAGAAATCTCCTAGACCCACACAAGTGGAAACTGGAGCCCAACACCTTCAACCTTCTAATTCAGAGGTGGGAGACACCGGAGGTGGACCTCTTTGCCTCCCCAGAAAACCACCAGTTGAGCAAATTCTGCACCAGGAACCCTCACAGCAGGGCCTGGAAGGTGGATACCATATCCTTCCAATGGGAAAACCTCTCAATTTATGCCTTTCACCCTCTGCCCCTCCTCTCAAAAGTACTACTCAAGATCAAACAGGACAGGCCAAGGGCAACTCTTATTGCCCCAGACTGGCCTCATCAGCAATGGTACCCACTCTTACGCAGTCTGACAACAGTGCCACCCTGGCACCTTCACCAACTCCTACCCTACTGTCTCAGCAGGAGAGACAGATTTTGCATCCACAGTTGCAAACCCTAAACCTTGCAGCCTGGCTTATCCCCTGAATATACCACCAGCAATCCTCAGAAAATAGGTGCTGGACATCATTCTTGAAGCCAGAAGGCCTAGTACTAGGAAATCCTATGCTGAAAAGTGGAAAAGATATTGTTCTTGGAATCTGTCTCAAGGTAAGGACACAGCAGTGCCCTCCATACCTCTAATCCTGGATTACCTAGCAGAGCTACTCCACAGAGGCCTATCCTTCTCCTCCATTAAGATTCATGCCTCTGCCATCTCAGCTCATTATAATACTGAGCCACCTCTATTTTCTCACCCTCTCATCAAACAGTTCCTGAGAGGGGCTAACAACTTCAGGCCCCCTAGGAGAGCACCCACCCCTGCCTGGGACCTTAACTTTCTACTGGAAAAGCTCATACTTCCCCCTTTTGAACCTGCTGATTCAGCAGAGTTAAAATTCCTCTCTTGGAAAACAGCCTTGCTTTTAGCCATAACTTCAGCAAAAAGAGTGTCTGAGTTACAGATGCTAATGGCTGTGGAACCCTTCATTATTTTCCGTGCTGACAGGGTTTCCCTCAGGACTAACCCATCCTTTATGCCTAAGGTGGTGTCAAGTGTGGCTCTAAACAAATCCATCCATTTGCCAACCTTCTTCCCTAATCCTCAGAATAAAGGGGAAAGGATCCTGCACTCCTTGGACATGCACAGACAGCTCAGGTTCTACATTGACAGGACTAAACCTTTCAGAAAATCTGACCAGCTGCTAGTCAGCTTTGCTAAAGGGGCAGAGAACAAGGCCATTTCAAAACAAACCATTTCCAAATGGATAGCACACTGCATCCATTTCTGCTACAAGCACCATGGAAGACCTACCACACAGGGAATCACACCACATTTCTCTAGGGCTACTGCCACCTCTACAGCATTTCTCATGGGAGTCCCTACCAGGGACATTCTGGAAGCTGCAGCCTGGAGTTCTGTACACACCTTCACCAAGCATTACCACTTACCTATTTCTTCTAAATCCAGAGCTGGATTTGCTACAGCAGTCTTACAAGGCCTGCTAGCCAGCCCCAACACTTCTTGACTGCCTCCACCCTTCCTCTGCTTTGGGAATCAACCCAGTGTGATGACTGCAACAGTGAAACACGAAGAACATAGTACAGTTGTGTACACTTAACCATAAATGTAGATGTTCGAGTGTATTCACTGTTGCAGTCCCGGTTTCCCTCCATCAGCCCCCTGGCTTTCTCTATCCTTTCTACCTCTCCTCTCTATGGCCATTTTTACTGGCAGTGGTATTTACTTTTTACTGGTGGTGTTCCCCACCATATACTAGCTTCCTATTTGGGGGCTCCTGACTTTTGGGGCAAGAAAAACTGATGTAATGGTGTCGGCTGCCAGTTTTATACCCCTGACGACCTGACATCATGGAAGAAGTGACAGCATCCAACACAAAAATCCCAAGACTCTGGTATTCAGGCCGACTGAGGGCTACTTGCAGGCAGATAACCCAAGTGTGATGACTGCAACAGTGAATACACTCGAACATCTACATTTATGGTAAGTGTACACAACTGTACTTTTGTTGCACTGACTACAGATATTTCCTGAACATGGGGTCAATTAAGAGAAGGAGGTGAACTGGCTCTTTCATCATCTAAATCTGCAGCTAAATTGAACTTGGTCTCCATATTTTGCTTTGCAGATTTATTTGTGTGCCTCTTTGTTGGAGGATTGGACTCTGTGGACTCCAAATCCCTCTTAGGAGCTGCAGAACTGGAACATGGTATAATACTAAAGAGAAGGGAGTGGCAAAGGAGCTTTAGGTTTAGAGTGCAAGCTCAGAACATGTGTAGCTGGGAAGACAGAATTTGAGAAGGAAAGTCCTAGGAACTGCTCCATTATAAAGAGAAAGGCACCAGAATCAGGTATAAATAGCACTGGTGACTGTGTTTTTACTGGGTACTAGCACTTAAAATATAAAGACCAGGAAATCAAACATTAAAAAAGGTTAATGTCAGAGGACATGCTAAAGGAGGTGTCTGACCAAATAGCATAAATGATACCAGTACCAGATGCATTGATATTAGGAATGTCAATCTAAAGTACATTATGACTGGCATGATGGATGCCTGAGAAACCATAATAGGTACCAAAAGAGCAGCTTTGGAGCTAGAGATGAAACTACCAGAAACGGAATTGGCAGAACTAGAGAAAAAGCACTGGAGGGAAATTAATGCTGGTGAACCTCTGGAGATCTGAAACAATGGGTATAAGGCAGCAGAGAGTGAGACTGGGCTGGGTAGCAGCCAAAAAAAAAAAAAATCATAGTAAGTTGGTGGAAATGCAAGAGACTGCCTGTTTGGAATAGGAGTAACAGACTGAAGGGGGGAAAAAAGTCCAGACGCAAAGGTAAGCTTAAGCTCCCATGAAAAGCTAGAGGAATCCTTGGGCTCTAAAGCTATACCTAGGCTTCCCTCAGGAGGTCAAATGAGAGGAGAACCCTGAGACTATCCATTGTGAAGTGCAGATCACATAAAAACTATTAGAACTAACTCATTCTTCATGTCAATGGCAAAACAAAAATGGCAGTCCTCAACTGGGGAGTCAGGCCAAATGAAGTCAGTATTCATGGAGAGGTCTGGATTGAGCTAAGCTGTGCTATCCACTCAAGGTCCCTTACTGTGATGTCTCACATCCATAACACTACCCCCCCCCAACCACCAAGACCAGAACAAGTGCTCAAACTCTCATTCCTGGACTGCAGTCCATGATGCAGGGTCACCATGTGGTTCATCCTCTACCAGGGCTGACCAGTTAAGACAAGCTGTGAAAAAAGGTTCCAAGAGACACAGTCTCAGCCAAATGTACCTTTGATCCGGGTCTAGATACCTCCAAGGACTACTCAAAAAATCAGGTTGGTAGACTCAGAACCAGTCAGTCAGAAAGATGGCTTAAACATGCCGGGATGCACCAATGGTGTGGAAAGATGGGGATGTAACTCTTCCTGGCCTTGAGTATAACCAGACCTACCCTTAGTTGGAAATTACTTCAGCCACTATGAGCCCAAAACTGCCCATAGATAATTTGAACCTATCTTTGGGAAGCATAGGTCTCAGCCAGTCTCTGGACAAATTCTTAGCCAGCTATTTTTCTCTCTAAATTCTTACCCAACTATTGTCCACTGAGAGGAATTCTCCCACTGGTGTTCTGTAAGGAGCTTCCTTCCATGTTTATTGAATTAGAAAATACAATTGAAAATTCAAAGGGCATAGGAACAGGGAGTTTTATTTTATTTATTTATTTATTTTTGGCAATTACAGCAAGCAGTGATATCCAAAACTATGTTAATGGTAAAACAAAAATGGCAAACACAGAGGAAAAGCACATTTATCTATCTGATTTGTGACATCATGAAACTCACCATCATAGGCATGTCAGTCTCTGAAAGCAGAAATTTTTGGAAAACATTTTTGAATGCTGATTGGTAGACAGGATAAGCCCAACTATATGACCCATCAGTGTCACTGGTGTTAGATCACTTAAGTAATTTATATGACCAGTCTGTTTTGAAGGTTAGATTAAAAATGGGTACAAATGTCCTACTAGATCCTGTACCTATGGAAGAAGTTGGGTGTGGCAGTGAGGTAAAGCTTCAGCCACTCGGCTGTCCTAGATGCTAAACAGCACAAAAATCTACTGGAGCTGTTCTTAATGTTTAATGGACTACCTCTCACAAAGCATGGGAACTTGTCTGGCAGTTAATGCACAGGATTACGATTATAAGATATTGATGAGCTGCTTTCTGTAGGCCAGAGTGCATGGTTTGACTCCTTCCACCTCCATTTGCCTGTGTGACTTTGAATAAGTCACTTAATCAGGCAGTGCTCCCAAGTCACTCCTGAAAAGGGACGTGTTCAGTGAACTTATCTGGTTAATAACAAATGAATTTAAAAAGTATCTGGTAGCAAGTGTTTTGAGGATTAAATAATATAGCCAAACTTTTATTTTATATTTTCTTTATTTTAATGAGGTGTCATGGATTGTTTTTCAATGTGTTTTGTGTGTGAGGAAATCAGGCAAGGAATGGTCTATGGGGTTATGTTTCTGTATTTCTGAGAACAACTCCTGTGAGTGAAAGCTTTTCACTAAGTGCTTTGAGGCTGAAATACCACATCCAAATGCTTATTTTACACATAAATTTGTAACTAACTTTGTTTTGTAATAAATAATTCATTTTTAACAATAGATTGCTTATCTCTGACTTGGTTATAGTCATTGCTTGATCAGAAAGTGATTTTTCAGTGCTGATATTGCTGCATGTAGAATTTAAGTAGTAACAGTTTTGTCAGTAATGACAGTATGTTATGTGTTACATATAGCTCCCTAGCAGATTTAGAATCTAAAACTGAAGCTATTAGGGAGATTGGTGCTGACAGCTCCAGCATAGTTTTAAGAGTGGACAAATTACTTTTAAATGAAAACCACAGACAGGCATATAACAATATAAGGTATGTAAAGTGTATTAAAAAAGAGACGTGTTGCAATGAGTATGTTCAGACAGATTTGAGCCCGCTTCATGGCAGCTTATCATGCCGCCATGGAGCTCAGACTTAGAAAAACGGAATATTTTACACTCACTAAGCAGCACTTTTGATGTTTAGCAAGCATAAAATAAAAGTAAAATACAAAAAAATGTGTGTATGTGTTAGTGTGTTAAAGTGTATGCCTGTATGAGTGTGAGAGATTGGTTAAGTTGCTATTTTACAGTGGCTAAGCAGTGCTTCTGCTGTTTAGCATGTGTAAAATAAAAAAGTGTGTGTGCACATGAGAGACAGAGAGAGAAAATGAAGAGTGAGAGCGATCGACCATACCTCTTGGCATACCTCAACAATTTCGTGCAAGAAATCTGGACAAAGCCCAACAAAATGGGGGGATAAAGGCCTAAAAATAGGGACATATATTAAATATTGTTCTTAGAAAGTTGCTAGAGCAACAGGGATTGTTTTAACATACATTTTCTGAAGGATTCGAAGTCTGAAACTCAAATGTATGCTATTTTTTAGTGACTTCATTCCTCAGATCATCTCAGTAAATTGCCAGAAAAACACAACTTTTATGAGGAACAGATTAAAAATATGAGCCAAAAATCTGGACAGTTAAGAGGTATGCCTGTCAGTACGAATAATGGGGAAACAAAGGGCTGAAAATAGGGACGGATTTTAAGTATTGCTCTTATAAACATAGAAGGTTGCTAAAATAACACGGTTTTCATTGGCATGCATTTTTCTTTTCTGAAGCAGAGATGTGTGTGTGTGAGAGTGCGTGAGAGGACTACTGGCAGCAGCAGCAGTAAAGAGGTTTACAAACCTCTGCATCTTTCAGCTGAAGAAATCCGGATAAAGCCTAAAATAAAGGGGGAAGAAAGGCTGTAAAGGAGAAACTTAATAATTGCTCTTATAAAATTGCAAAACTGCTAAACTAAAGGAAATCTGAAGCTCAAATGTATGTCATTATATAGTAACTTCAATCTCCAGTGACTGCCAACCAATCGATTTAGGAGTAAGGGACCAAAAAATACAGTAACTAACTTGGTTATTTTTTAAATGTTATATTTTGGCTGTAAAATGCTTCCTCCAACACCATTAACATATACTACAGCAAGTTTGACACATTAGGCGGAAAAACTATTTTACATGAAAAATATGCTAAAAAAATATATAGTGATAAAAATATATATAAGTAAAACACAATTTTACAGATAACCCACTCTCTAAGTGCAATA
Organism: Protopterus annectens; assembly: GCF_019279795.1. NCBI lineage: Eukaryota > Metazoa > Chordata > Ceratodontiformes > Protopteridae > Protopterus > Protopterus annectens. The sequence continues at coordinate 290,891,442 of NC_056746.1, forward strand.
ATGCCCTCCAAAGTATGTGGTAATGTGTAATTAATGCCCTTCCAGGAGTGTAGAGGCCCGATGCCTTATAGCACCCCTGGGAGGGCATTAATTACACATTAACACACACCCTGTCGGGCATTATTGCTTGCATATACTGTCAGGACAGTTTTATTACACCAATTAACTGTAAATAATGACACACATCTATTTATTTCGGAGAACACGAAAACAAACAGTAGCAATGATTCAGGATGCTGTACTGGGGAAAGGTGAAGAAATGACAATAGCAGTGAGGAAAGCCCTGCAAATTTAATCAGGAATATAAAGATGAAAAAAAAAACGTGCTTTGGGAGGTAATTTCCACATTTCACTACTTTTGACAATGAGAATGTACACATTATAATATCACAACAAAGTGGTGTACTCTCCTAAAGGACTCGAATTAGAAAAAAAAAACATTAGACCAGTGTCAAGTATTGACAACGAAAAAAATAACAGTTTCTAGTCTTAGTGGATGTAAGCTTTCTGATATAAAGTACTAAAGAAACAAAAACTTTTATCAATCAAGATATCTTTCGACTCTATTATTCATGCAGGTGTCAATGATTTATCAGGCACTCCATTGTACCACATGTAAAAAAAGCATTGCTGTTATTCACAGTATGTACAAAAGAGATAATACGAGTACCTGTTTTACTGAGATTTTTCCCTCAATTGCCTCTGCCTCTGATTATTAGTATTCAAAGGTTCTCTTATTTACTAAATGGCTACGTAACTTTCGTAGTAGACATGATTTGGAACTTATGAGTCTGGGAGGACTTTCACAGAAAGTAGAGTTGTTTGAGAGCTGGAAGTTTTATTCAAATTATCAGAGTAGCAAACTTTTGACTAAAAAACATAAGGATTCTGTAACCCATTTTGGACTTCAGTTGCCACTTAAAAGTGGAAGACCACTAAGATTATTTCACAAATACCAGCAGTCCAACAAATAAAACAGATGAGTTACAAGCTATACATCGTGAACAGAACTATTCTGTAGTTCTAATCCCTGAGTTATGGCAGTGTGAGAGGGTTTTATCCCTCGTTACATGAAGTTCGAATGCTTGAGATCAGTCAGGAGGGCTGTCAAAGTAGTTATTGACCACCCTTCCATCTAGATTATTATTAGTGGATTATTCCCTTGAAATTAAGTTACTGGAATTTTTAAAGGTACAGACAGGAGAATGGTAAGGATTATGGAGCGTTACTAAAGTCCCAAGTCTTCCTTAGATCAACTAAAATACAAAGAAAGCCTAAACAAAAGCATGGCCTGTGACAACCTGATTATATTAGGAGACTTATTTTTTTGCAACGTAGGTTACATACAAACAGTAGGGGCATTAATGCCCTTCTAGCCTGTCAATATACCATACAGGTTGTTACCATAATAAATATCCAGGCTGTTCTTAAAAATATCTAAACTAGTGCTTTCTGTTCCATGCATCAGCTACTCTGTCGGAGAACCATTAGTACACACTTCTCATTCCTATACATCGTTTACCACAATTGGGAAATTTTTAGGAGTGAAAATGAATACCTAGAAATGGGTGGAAGTAAACCCAAAATAGTGTACAAAAAAGATCTTTGTTTAAAAACCATGTTGGAAAGACCGAACAGAGAGAAGACATTGGGACAAATGAAAAAATGTGGACATTCTAACCAATGTGGTTACATGAAAGAGAGGAATGAGCTGGTTATTCCAAGATGGAGTATTTTTAGATTTTACCAGAAACTGAACTGTCTTAGTAATAATGTAAAGTAATAATTTGTCAGCAATGTCCATCTTTTTACTTAGGTAAGACTAAGAACAACTTTAGGAAAAGGGTGTACCAACACCAATATGACCTTTTGAAAAAGAATGACAAAAACACTCTGGCGAAACATGTAATTAAAACTCTGGCTCATCAATTTAAATATACATGTATAGAAAAAGTTCAGCTAGACCAGAGGGGGGGGGGTCCTTATGAGATACTGCTAGAATATAAAGAACTGATGTGGCAGCTGAGGACTAATGCCACAGACCCACCATGTCTAAATGAAACTATTTCTATAAGTAATGTTCTTAGATTAAAAGCTGAATTTTTTGCAGTCTGAACAAAACTTATATGACTCTGTTCAATACTAATATATATATATATATATATATATATATATATATATATATATAAAGTATTTTTAATATGCATTTTTTTTAAGTATTTTAGATATTGGGTATGAGTTTTTATTAAATACTGTTAGTGTCATGGTTCTTTAAGAACTTAAAGATTATTCATGAAGAGGTGTGTTTTGTAGAAGCATGTGGTGAATTATATATAAGATGTTTTAAATTTTACTTTAATTGTTCTGAAGAAGTTCGAGATTACTCTAACAAAAGCGTCTAATGTACTGTGGTTTATAATAAATTGAATGCGCCTGCCATTTGTTCTCCGTTTTTTACTTTCAATTTCTAAGTTTGTTGGCTTTAAGTGTTTTTCATTCCTATACAATCTTCTACATAGGTTGCCTGATGATTCTCTACTATTCCTTGATAGCCACAAACATTCCCAGAGGTAGCAGTCTCTAAATGTCCTATATACTTGAATAAGTTCTCCTCTTAAATATTTTTATGAGACACTGTACAGGTTCAGATATTTTGGTTTTTCACAATAACTTAAATTTTCACATCCATGGATGCCTTTGGTATATTTCTGAGTTTACTCATACTTGTTTTCTTATAAGGCATCCATATTGCTGTCCCCTATTCAAATTTGGGTCTAGTGTAACTAACAAACAACGACTACTTCATTTCTGATTTCCTACACTTTAAAAATCTTTTTATAATAACTTACAGTTCTAACTCTATCATTAACCACTTGGTTGATAGGATTAGAAAAACTCAGAGCTGGAACTACCCACACACCCAAGTCCTTAAATGAATCCACAGTTTCAATCACTGTGTACTGTATTAAACATTCACCTTTCAATTTATGTCTCCCAAATCTCACATGCTTATCTTTTGATTTATCAACATCTTATTCTCCTGTGTCCCAAATGGTCAATTTAGTCAAGTTCTTTTGCAGACATGTCCTATCCATAACACATATAATTAGTTTACCCAATTTCACATATACTTCATACAGACTGTAGAACACCGGAGGTGAAAAAGATAGCTCTGAAAGATACAATCTAAACACGTATGTACATAGGACAGAGCCCTGTGGGACACCCCAGCTGTAACCTTGAATTTCACCCATCCAAGTGTTGTATTACACTTGCCATGCCCTATTTCTAAGCCATGCAGCTATCCATCTTATCAAGAATACATCAATATCTAGTTGTTCTAATTTATTGATCTTTGTTTTATGTATGATCCTGTCAAATGCTGAAGTTAAATCTATATACATTACATCACAACACAATTTTTCATTCATATCTGTTATTATATTGTTACAGAGCATCATGTTACAGGTGGTAATTGATTTGTTTTCAACATATGCATTGTTACATGTTTTCAAGTCCCAACCTTTCTAATTCTGACAATAACTTATCCAATACAACCTTCTCCATTATTTTTCACAACATAGAAGTAAACTTAAAGGTCTGTATGACTAAAGGAAAGGGGAGTAGGATAAATCCAGAAAGAAAGGTTTAACAAGTGAATGTCTCCAGTCTTGAGGAATCTCCTCATATTTATATGGCCTAGTATATAATAGATATAATGCTAATGCTACTGTAAGTTTTGTTGAAGTGCTTTTAGGTCATTATTACTAATTCTGTCTCCTCCCTGTGCTTTGTTTGGATCCAGTTTGCATAGTTCTTTTTCATTATAATCTAACTTGATTTCAGTATCTTGCTACCTGAATGTCACTGGGACAATTTATCACCCCTTCTATGGAGCCAAACTGCTTTGCATACGATTTTGTAAATATATGTACAATCTGCTGTGTCTGATTGGCAAAATGGTTCTCATTCTTCTGTTGTAGAACAATTCTCTGATCTTTTGTTATTAAGTTTTTGTACAGCTGATTGACCTTCTTATAGAGTCACAGGTCTAAGTACTAGGCTAGTTGCCTGTACGGACCATTTTAAGCCTAACCAATTTCCCTTTTTGTGTTCGAAATAACCTATCACATCTGGTTACAGACTGGCCTTAGCCATTCCATGGTTGACAATTATATATTACCCCTAATGAGAATAACTGGGGTCATACTATACATAATTTGAAGGGACCCATGCATGGGATAAAGCATTTGGGAGCTGCCTTTGTCCATTAGTAGTACAGAGGGTAGTTCTGGAATAAATTTTCTGTTACCCAGCTGTAGATCCAAGTTGCACTTGAATATGGGCAGGGATAAGCTTTGTTTTATGCAGATGGGAAGTCTGTTCCAGAATAACGGTATCCTCTAAAAAATATACCTGCCCCTCTAAACCATTCTGTTGATGTTATAGAAGTTGTTTAGATCCCTAGACAAAGTATTTCTGGTGCCATTTGACTTCATAATGTGCAGTAAATCCATAAGTAATGGGTCGGAGAATGCCTTGATCCCAGACACAGGTTACTACTTAGCAGTCTGTAGGATGCAGAATACAGTGACAGGGCTTTGAGTCTGTCTATGTAGGGCATGTTGTTTAGGTCTTGTATCCTTTTAGTAAGGTATCTTTGTGGGCATTCCAGTTGTTGCATGTGTCTGGACAGATACGTGCCAAGGGGGGGAGGGGGGGTTTATATTCAATGACTAGCCTAATGAGGACTGAGTAAAGCAGGGTAATGACATCCCTAGATCTAGACACAATCCCTCTGTTTATAAGCAGTGCAATATAGAAGTGTTTTCTTACAACAAACACAAGTTGATCAAAAGTTAGGTCACTCTTCACATAAATTCCAAAATCCAGAACAGCTTGGTCAACGTTTAGGGGCATGTTTTCAATGTGGTAGCTCCCTGGGGTAGTGGACTTCCCAAAGGATACAATACATTTTTTTGGCATTCAGTTTTAGTCCAGGAGTTTGACACCATTTATTTGTTTGAGAGAAACCTGCAGGATGGTGAAGTCATTTGGGGATTCATTGACTGCTCCTAACTTGCAGTCATCTGCAAACGTAGTTAGCTAGAGCCCTTGTACTGGCTTTTACTTCAGAAAAGTAGGTGCCAAACAGGAGGCGCCCCAGGACAGAATCCTCGGGGACTCCACTGGTGACTGGTCTCTTTATGCAGTTAACTTCTCCCATTTTGATTATCTGTGTCCTTTCTGTGAGTCAGATGGCAATCCAATGGGTAACATGGTTTATTCCCACTTTGTTTAGCTTTTCTACTATGTCTGAGTGGGAGATTGTGTCAAAAGTTTTGGCCAGGCCAAGGTATGTAGTGTGTACCATTCTGCCCTCATGCATTGCTTTGGTGACCTTAAAAAAATAAATAAAAAAATAAATAACACCCGGTTGAGTAAGCATGACCTGACTTGTTGATTCTAAACTGAGACATCTCCAGTGTTTAGATGTTCTCTGTGTCCTGATTGAATTTCATGATTTGTCTTTCCATGGCTTTGCATATGAAGCTGGTCAGAATTATGGTTCTGTAAGTGCATGGATCTATGGAATATCCTCCATTATGCAGGGCAATGACTGTAGGTGTTCTCCACTCACATGGTACAAAACCTTTATGGAGGCTGAGAATGAACAGTGTTGTTAGGAGTTTGGCTAACTTGTGCTTCATGCTATTTAAGATGCATCCAGGGATACTATCAGGACCCATTGATCCAGTATTTTTAGCTTTTGATAGCACTTTTAGGACTTAGTCTTCTGTGATAGCTGGAGGCCAGCCAGTTTCAGGTTTATCTTGAGGGACAGATGGAGGGGAGAGAGGGGTAACAGAGCTAAATTTATCAGTCAGTAGGTTCTGTACATCTTCAGCCTCAGTGCAGGTAACATCATTTGCAATCAGCTCAGTTCATTGCTGTGTTGTGTTTTCTAGATTACGAACATAGCTAAAAAAATGCAATGTGACTATCTTTGGCTTGGGTAGCTATTTTAGCCTCAAACTTGGCTTCTGTGTATTTTAAGCTTGTGAGTTATTTCAGTGGCAAAGGCTCTAACATTCTTGTTATTAGAGATAAAACATACCAGATTTATTAAAAACAAGTATCCCAAAAAAAGTAAACACTGAATGATTAAACCCACCAGGAGATTCTGACCATATAGCTTTCCATTTCAGTGTATTAGTTGACTGGGCAACACCATAATATATCAAATGTATTTCTGATAAAACTATACTGTGAGGAATTCATAACAAAGATCAACTCATATGGGAATTCAATACAAAATAAAGATAATGTTGCACCGCTGTGGAACTGGTTTGAAGATACTTGTACACACAATGTAAGTAATTGTAGGAAGGTGGCTGTAAGTAAAACAGATAATTTACTCCCTCCATAGTGGAAACAAAACCACTTAAAACTATTGGGAAGAGAAGGGAGGAAATTTGGTGCCATGAGGAAATATAATTGACCATCTCAACCCCCCAACCCCATACTCCACCACATTGCCTTCACATTCGTTTCTTACAAATAAATCTTACTGTTCACTACCCTACATACCCCCTCCATCGCAACATGCCATTCATCACCCACTTAGTACTATACTTACTCTCTCTCTATCCTTCCTCTTTCTACAACTACTTACTGCTGAAACCATACATGAATATTACAAGCCCACTCATGCAACTGCCCCTCTTCTGCCCAAACTCACTCACTTCTCAGACATAGCACCCTCTCTATATGCAACATGCACCCCCATCCTTAAAAAGCTAAAAAATACTAACCTTACTTGTAAAAATTAAAATAAAACTAACTGCTGTACATGAATACAACACAAAGAAAAAACTGCTACCCACTAATCCCATATACACTTAACACAACCTAATACTATGCAGTGATATTCACCCCAATCCCAGACCCACTCACTCCCCTCTTTATCACAAGAACTGTCACAAAACCCTTAACCTCACTACCATCAACCTCCAATGCATCAGAAACAAAATTCCAGATTTCCATGCCTGGATTGAACACTATAAGCCAGATACTGTAGCAGTAACCGAGACTTGGCTAAAACCTTATATTAAAAACTCTGAATTCCTCCCATCAGGCTTCTCTTGCCTGAGACCAGATAGCCCCAGAAAAAAAAGTACTTTTAATATAGTCCCATATAACAAACCTACTCCCACATTTCTTATAGCCAAAATACTAATATCCTACTTGAAAATTAATGGCAACAAAAGCATCTGCGTTATAGTCACATATATTCTCCCAGGTAACAATATCCCAGTACTTGAAGAAATACTAGCCTGGTCATCCAAAAATAGAGAGAATGAAACAATCATATATGGTAATATGAATGCTAACTGGTTAGACATCATGCATCATCACCCAACAAACAGTATCAACCTATTTAAGTACACCCAGCTCATTACTACCATAACCAGACCAAACAAAAACAAAGGCTCAGTATTAGACTGGGTCCTTGTCTCTGACCCTAGTAAAATCTCCTCCACTGGCACTTTACCTAACAGCATTAGTGACCACTTACCAACATACATAATTCGCAAACCAACTCCAGTGCTTAATATACATCACTATGAGCTTGCCAGAGACCTCTCTCACTCCTGCCCAACTACCTTTAATGATACACTGTGAAATATCAAATGGCATCCACTTAAAGTCCTACCACTGAATGATGGTGTTGAATTCTTTAACTCAACATTTCTCCATGTACTAGACAATCTTGCTCCTCTCCAACATAGGAGAGCGAAAGCCAACCAGGCCAGATGGCTTACCAAATCCACCAAACAACTAATGAAAGCTAGGGATAAGGCCTGGAAAACAGTACAGTCAATCTCACTGCCAACCTCCCACTAATCAATCCACTGCCCCCAGACCCATCTGCTACAAGACCAAACTTCTCTCTTGTACCCATACCCACCTCTACCATAAAGAAACTTCTGCTTAAACTTAAACCTAAATCAAATGCAACAGATAACTTACCTCCAGAATTCCTCCAAAAATCAGGAGATGCTATAGCCTATCCTGTTAGTATACTACTAAACAGATCCATTCAAGAGTCCTTCAATCCCACCATCTGGAAAAAGGCATTTATCCTCCCTCTCCACAAAGGTGGAAACAGTAATGATATATCTAGCTACTATCCAACTGCCATCCTCTCTCCCATCTCCAAATTTCTGGAAAAATGTATCTATAACCAACTACTTAATTACATACTGCCACAACCTCCTCTTCCCAAGCCAACATGGGTTTAGGCCTAGTTATAGCAACACCACTGCTCTATCTTTCTTGGACACAGTCAACCATGCTGAGACTCAGGATACCTGGTCTCCTCACTATTTCTCGACTTTTCCACAGCATTCAGTACCATCTCCCACCCATGTCTTCTGACCAAACTCTCCAATTTAGCCACATTTCCCCCTACCCTAGCCTGGTTTTCCAACTACCTTACAGATAGACAACAAGCAACCAGATGGCACCAATCCCTCTCTCTTTTCTTCAACATCAATACTGTAGTCCCACAAGGGTCTATACTAGGTCCATTGTTCTTCAGCATTTTCATTAATGATTTCCATACCAGCATACCCCATGCTAATGTCATCCAATATGCAGATGACTCCATCATCTGCATGGCCAAGTCTACTTCAGAACTACTTACACTCACCCAAAATGCCTTCACCTCCACTGAAACCTGGATGCATAATAACCATTTAGCCCTAAATGCTAATAAAACCAAACTTATGTTGTTCACCCCAAAAGAACAACACCCCTAACCAAAAATGAATTTACCATCAACTCACTCAACAACACTTGCCTCAAAGTAGTACCGTATAACAAACTTCTAGGGGTCATCATGGACGAACACCTAACTTTTGACCAGCATATTAACACAAACATAAAAAAACCCATCAGAAACCTGGCCTCCTGTACAGGCACAAACACGTCCTCACCTATGCAGCAAGACTATCCCTTGCCCCTTTGTACTTCCATCCTTGCTCTATGGTTCACCTCTCCTTACTAATATGTAGTACTCTCTTAAATCCAAACTGGAGTCATGCTACAATAAAATCGCAAAATTTGTAACCAGCGCCAAACACTCCTTCCATCACTGCGTACCACGCCAACGTCTAAACTGGCTAGAACTTCCCCAACATCTAACGTACCTGCAACTAACCACAGCTCATAAGCTAATCTATAAGCCTTCTAGCTGTCCTGCCCTCTCCTCTCTGTTCACCATATATCACCCAAATAGACCTCTGTAATCAATCAGATGCTCCTTAATGTAGCAAAACCTAATCTTTCTGCCAGTCAAATGTGTCACCCATGTGCTACAGCAAAACTATGGAATGCTCTCCCTCCTTCAATTAGGTCTACTAGCAACCCTGAATGCTTTAAGACCTTGCTGAAATAACACCTGTTCTCCCAATGGCTATGTACATGTACCAACACTGACTATAAAAAAAAAACAATATTCTTAGCCTTCCTACTTTTCCTCCCCATCTCACTTACTGCTCAGACTCCTCACATATACATTCCATGCTTTAACTTACGAAGTCCAATATGTGCCACCCAGCCACACAATCTACTTTATCAGTTACCTAACATATCTTCTATTCATTCTTAATGCTTATATAGCAATAGCTCTAAGGCTATACACCTTACTTTCAGAATCTTTAATCTGCTGCTCTACATCTTTCCCTCTCTACTGCAAAACTACAATACTGTATTGTTCACACATTCACTATTATCCCATGTCATCAACTGCATTCTTGTTTGGCTTGCATACTTAATGCTATTACCTACTCTTTAATGTGTTCTGTACCATTAATGATTGATTTCTATATTTTGATTCCGTAGCTTTATCATGTTTGTTTTTGGAGCTTTTTTCCCCTGGTCCTTTACTGAAAACGGGCTTACCCTGACCCAGCAGACCTCCCGGCAAACAAATGCAAATAAATAATACACCATCTGCAAGAATGGCATGAAATTTGGTCAGTAAAAAATTGAAAATATTAATAAGGCCATCTACGCGTTGGTTTGAAAGTAAACTTAAGGTGCCAAGACATTTTTTTATGAATAAATATGGACAAAGCATCTGTCGGTCATGTTGGGCCAGTGACTCACAAATGGAATGAGGGAACTGGATTAACAAATACTTTTACTTCATATTTTGCTGGAATTTGTAAAAAGGCTGAATATAACAACTGGGAGTCATTTATGAAAATTACAGACTATATCTCTTTGCCAGAATTTACTGTAGATTTTGTAGTTAAATCATTAACTAGAAATAAAAATTGACTATAGCCCAGATCGAGATAACATCCCTGATTATTTTGGGTCTGAAATATCAAATGAAATAGCCATTAGTATCACCTCTTTGTTTAGTCTACTAATGTCCTCCAGTGTGATTCCCAAGAACTGGGAACTGGATAATATTGTGCCTGTATCCAAAGGAGGCGGTTCAAATACGATTAGCAACTCCAGGCCCATTAGTTTAACTTCTTTGATAGGTCCATGGGTGTAAAGTACACTAATGTCCACTGGGACCTTTGTAAGCCTAGCCAAGCATCTCAAATATGTTCGCAAGTTTACATGCTGAGCTTTGTAAGTCTAGCTAGGCTTCCCAAATATATCCTGCAAGTTCATGTGCCTTACATGTTATTTTAAGGGGTATATGTATGCTAGTGGAAGATTTGCAGGTTGCCTCTGCCCATTAGTGACACTGGTGATAGACTCTGGGTATATTTCTGATTTCCACTGGTCTAGGCTTCTCTTGAATAGGGTTAGGGAAGAGCTCTACTTCACATGGATGGGAAGCCTGTTCCAGACAAGGGGAATTCTCCGAATCACACACCTGCCCCTGCAACATGTCCTGTTTATGTCAAAAGCAAAGTTTAAATCCCTAGATTGAGTAATTCTGATGCTATTCATTCTGTGAATGTGTAAAAGATAAGTCATAGTGCAATACAAGGATGCCTTGCCTGCCAGGCACAGATAACCTCTCAACAATCTATAAGTAACAAAGTACAGAGATAGGGTTTGAGGCTGCACAGGACATGCTGTTTGCTCCTTGTATTCTTTTTGTGAGGAATCTATGTGAACATCCCAGTTGTTGCATATGCCTGGTCTGGTACATACCAGGGGTTGAACTGTACTCAGTGATGGGCCTAATGAGCGTTGAATACAGTGAAACAATGACTTCACTGGACATAGATGCCACAACGCTGTTTATAAGCTGAGTGACATAGAATTATTTACTTACTACCTTAGACACATGTTGGTCGAAAGCCAGGTAATTTCTACATAAATACACAAATCCCTGATCACTGGTTCTGCTCTTAGAGGTGTGTTATTGATTTTTAAAACACCTTTATTTAATTATCCATTGTGACAAAGGCAAATTTACATTTATATAAAGGCAATCAAACTGTATTAACAAGTTCATGTTTACAAACATTATACTTCACATATATTGCTATATATCATATAACCCAAGCAACATTATATAAATTATTCAATTCCTGTCCTTTTTTTAAAAAAAATAAGAAACAGCTTTATTAAACCATCATTTACGACAGGCAATCATACATTTATATAAATGAAAACAAACCACACTGACACAATCCCAGTTGCGAGCATTTTACATCACAAACTATACTGACACACTCCCAGCTGTAAACATTATACATCACTTTTAATCTACCCAATCATTTTCAGTCAAAAAGTGCACAGCTCATGTAAGTCCTGCCTTCTTTTAAACCTCATTCCTCCCCTGTATGTACAGTTCCAACAATTCCCATTTTTTCCTACGTAGTTTGCTCCTAATCTTTTCTAAAGTTCTCAATTTTAGTTGTTTTATCTCTGTTACGATATTCACTACTTCTATTACAGTTGGTTTAGATTTTGATTTACATTTTCTAGTAATTTCTTTTTGTCAGCAACCATACATAGACAAAGCAAGGCCTTACCATGTCTACACAATTCTGATTCTGTATCATACCTCAGAAAAATCAACTCCCTCATCACACCAATCTGCCCACTCAGCATCTCCGACAGTGCATCCTGCTGGGAATCCTCAAAGTCCAACTCACCACACTCCCAGAAAATATATCCCCAATTACCTCTTTCTTCCCCATCACACCTCCAACATTTACTGTCTACCTGAGGAAAAATTCTCTGGAGTTTACTTGGGGTATAAAAATATCTATGTAAACATTTCCAAGCAAAAATCCTAAATCTTCCAGATTTTGTTGCAATACATATATCCTCCCATTATCTCTTCATAAATTGCTTATCCAGTCTCTCTTACCAAGCCTTTCTAACCTCCTCTGATTGATTCTTATAATTATCATGAAATATTTTATATGCTCAATTAATTATTCCTTCTTTAATGGCAGCTTCTGTTCTCGATTCTACTAAAAACTCTATCAGTGCTGGTCTTTTAATTTTGAACCCTCCCATTTCTTTCTCTTTGCCAATACTTAGATATCAATCCTTGACAGGGATGGCAATCTCTAACCTGCAGTCCAAATAATTTCTTGGCGTCTTCCCATTCTATCAGCTTTCCTTCTCTAGTTATTTGCTCCCAATACTTCCTTTGCCAGTTTTCTCCAATAAATTCCAACCCTCTCTTGCATATTGTCTATGTCTCTAATTGCAGTCATCCCTAATGGCAGAATCTCCTTTCTCCATTCCCATGTTGGCTTAGTTCTTAGGATACTTTCTGCTACTTAATAGATATAATATTCTGCATGATTTTTCTCCTTAAAGGTCTGCATCCAAAATCCCAGTCTCTGCTTGTTTCTTGGACGTTCCCCCTATTTCATCATCACTTTCCACTTTGAATTATAGTTTTCTGCTTGTGCTGTGTATAGGAGCTTTAACTGTGTTGCTCTGAAATATCCCTTCGAATCAGGTAATCCCAATCCTTCGTGTTCTACTGGAAGAATCATCTTATCCCACTTGACTCTTGCTGTCTTCCCTCCCACATGAAGTCCCTTCAGCTCTTTATTAATTGCTATCCACAACTTATCCTCTGGTTGATAAAAATATGCCTCACCTGTGTATAAAACTAATGGGGCAAAAAACATTTTAACTGACAAAAGCTTCCAATTTCTCAGTTCTTGTGTTATCTTTTTGTTTAGTCTCTTCCCAGTTATACTTAGCTGCTACACCAGAATCATTTTTAATCCATACTCCTAAATACTTCATTTTATCATGTCCCCATAAATATGGATATTGCTGAACCAATTTATGTGTGGGTACATAATTTACTGCTATTGCCTTTTTTTAGCATCATTAATTGTGTATCCTGAAAAGATTTGAAACTGTCTCAAAATGTTCCACAACACTGTAATGTCTCTTTTGTCAGGTATAAAATAATATAATCTGCAAATAGAGCCAGCTTTTCCTAACTAACATACCAATGATATCCTTGAATTTCTGAGTCCCTTATTTTCTTTGCCAATGGTTCTAAATATAATGCAAATAACAAAAGGGAAAGAGGACGCCCCTGTCTGGTTCCTCTGCTTAAGGAGTAATTATGAGAGGACCTCACCCACTTTAATTTTTGCCTCCGATCCCTCATATATCCTAATCAGCCTTATAATTTTTTTTTCAGGAAATGCAAATGCTTCCATTGCCCTGCTCCTAAAGTCCCAGCTTCCTCTGTCAAATGCTTTCTCTGTATCAAGACTCACCAACAACAATGGTGTTTTCTTACATTCTGCTTCCCTCAGGACCATCAATGTTCTGTTAATGTAGTCAAATGTTTGCCACCCCTCCGCAAAACCACACCCACACTGATCCATATCTATCAATTTTGGCATTACATTTGCAATTGTTTTAGCCATTATAGATGTGAACAATTTATAATCATGGTTTAGTATTGAAATGGGCCTGTATGAAGCTGGATCTGATAGATCTTTACTCTCTTTAGGTATTACAGCTACCATTGCCTTCTTCCAGGATGTTGGTACTTCTCATTCTCTTAAAATACTGTTATACAAAACCTTCCAGATCTTTATCAGTTTTTCCCTCCTAGCTTCCAAACGTCCACAAGAATGCCATCTATTCCTGGGTACTCTTCTGTAGATTGGTTATACATCACCAATTTTATCTCATCTCCTCCTATTCTAACCATTAGTAATTAAGCCTCCTCTGCCTCTAACTTTGGCATATTTAATTCTTCCATAAACATTTCCATTTGTAGCTTTTCTTAATTTCCATATTTCTCTGCTATTTCCAGACTTTAATGGAATTTCTGAAATATTTCTAATACTTCTACAGGAGCCCTTGTTACCTTCCTTGTTGTAGCTCTCCAAGCTTGGTGACAGCCCATTCTACTTTGAGTCATTGTGGTAAAAGGTTTTGTGCTCTATTGTTATTATCAAAAGACAGTTGCTTAACAGCAATCTTTCTAAACTTGTGTACATTATCAAGGTAATCCCTTATTTTCTGTTTAGCATTCTGCAGTTGATCTTGTTCTGTGAGATTCCCCCATTCTGCAATACTCTAACATTTGACAGTCACTCTAAATAATTCTTGTTACTTCTTAACCACTGCTCCTTTTCTTTTATTTCGACAATATTTTTAAACTCCACTTTAATTTTATTCCACTCCCTAGGTATATTTTCAGAAGTAATTTCTATCCTCCTGAACAGTTTCTGAATAATCTCCACTACCCTTTCCTTAAATTCCTCTCTTTTCAACAGATAGGTGGGAAAATGCCAGAGTTTCAGTTTTATTTCATTACCCTGTGCTTTTATTTTAATTATTGGCTCATGATCTGAAGTAGTTATTGGGTACATATCAAGACCTTCAATTAAATGCACATGTTCCTATGAAATGTAAATTCTGTACAGCCTAGCCCAGTTTTTATAACTTGGGGAATAATATGTAAATTCACCCCGAACTCCTATTACTGAATTCACATCTTCCATGCCAAATATTTTTATAAATTTCTTCAAAAAAATATACCCTCCTTTGTTATACTTTCCCTTCTGGGCCCCCCAGACACATCTTTATTGCTGCAAATCAAATTCCACTCCCCACTTATAAGTAATATTTGTTGCTGAAAACTGATTTCTCCCAGAATTTTCTTAAGTTCCATTATAGGGTCCCTATTACTTTAGTGAACACAATGAATTGCGAACACTGTTTAGTCAAATGTCATTACGCAAAATGGCAAAATACTGAAAGCATGGAACAGCAATTTTTTTCCCTAGGGGAAAAAAATCACTGGGCCGTTTTCGGGACTTTGCCATTTCTGCCACTGTGGTGCGATCTCAGAGTTGGTATATTTAAGTAGGGGGGCACAGCCCCCCCACATCGTGTGGGGCCCCCCACTTTATTTTGTGTTTTTATTTTTTTTTATTTTTATGGATCAGTGATTAAAATCGCTAATCCGTGTGTTTGATATTTTGGGGATTGTGGGTCGACTGTATAACGTTCGCAATTCAGTGCATTCGCTTATATAATATAGACCCCCATTATAGCAGTTTTAGGTGGAATATACATACACGCCAATGTAATCCTTCTCCATTGCCAGTACCCCCTTAGCACTACAAATCTGCCATTATTATCCTCTTCTATCACTATTGGAGGTCTTCTTGCAATTAATACAAGTACTGCTCTTTTCCTTTGTCCCAGATATTGTGCTGAATAACCATCCTGAAAACCTTTCTTCATCAAATTCACATGTTCAATTCTTTCCAAGTATGTCTCTTGCAACATATCTATTTTCACTCTACATTTTTAATATAGTTCACTATTCTTTTTTTGCATTTAGCTGTGAGACCATTAACATTTAAAGACACTACAGAAATCATCAATGTATTAAGATCATAGGAGATTACTAGGCTATCGACCCAGAGGTCATTTCAAGTCTAGCTGTTTCAACCCAATGTAATACCACTGAAACACTAATCAATACCCAAGACTGCATTTAGTAATGAATGCCCATGTCCAGGAGGGTTGTGGGTGCTGTCCTAGTAAGAATTTATGGTGCACCATCCACTCGTCCAGATTCCTCTTGAACAGTGTCATAGAGGTGCTCTGTTTTACACGAATTGGTAGCCCATTTCAAAGATGCAGCAATTGCTGGGAGATAAATCTGTCCCTCCAGCATATCTATAAGTTTCAGGACATATTTTGGTCCCTGGAATGGGTAGTCCTAGTCCCATTTGATTACCAGATATGCAGCAAGTTCATTAGGTTTGGGTCTGAGATTGCTCTGTAAGCCAGACATAAATCTCCCCTAAGAAGTCTATATGATACAGAGTATAGTGACAGGGACTTTAATTGGTCTGTGTAAGGCATGTGCTTGAGTCCCTTAATCTTCTTTGTTAGAAACCTCTGAGGTCTCTCTAGTTGCTGCAGGTGCTTTGTACGGCACATGCTGAACAGGGAGTTATACTCAATTATGGGCTGGATTAGTGCTGAGTATAGCGGGGTTATAACCTCTTTTGCTCTTGAGGTGATGCCTTTACTTATCAAGCGTACTATGTAGAAAGCCTTCCTTACTACAGTAAAGTTAACTTAATGGCAGTTGAAGTTAAGGTCGCAATCAACTTGTGATCCCAGATCCCTTACCACTTTGTGGGTACTTAGGGTATTGTTGTTGATTTGATAGTGTGAAGGGACACTGTTTCTGCCAGAGGGAATGATGATGCATTTCTACGCATTCAGTTTGAGACTGTGACTACACAATAGTCGTCAGTCTAAGACCCTCTTGGAGTATACTGACATAATTTAGGAATTCAATAATTGCACCCGGTTTGCAGTCATCCACAATCTTGATTAGCCACAACCCTTTCATTTTGGCCTGAACTTCTGAGATGTATATACCAAATAGTAGGCAGCCCAGCACTGATCCCTGTGGCACACCACTGGCAACAGGTCTGATGGTTGATGGGGAGTCATCCAGTTTGATAGTGTGCATCTGGTTTGTGAGCCAGTTGGCAACCCATCTTATAACAAGCGGGTTTACAATCAGTTTGCCAAGTTTATCAGTAATGCCCGAGTGTGGGATTGTATCTAATACCTTTGCCAAGTTGAGCTACGCTGTGTGCACATATCTGCCCTCGTCAAAGGCCCTGGTCACATTTTCGAAGAAATCCACCAGATTCAACAAGTAGGATATGCCCTGAACGAAGCAGAATTGAGTAGGATCCAGGGTTTGGAGGTCGCCTATGTCTTTGTATATGAGGTCCATAATGATGCGTTCTGTGTCCTTACAGATGAGGCTGGTCAGGCTTATGGGTCTGTAAATCCCAAGTCTGTTGCCAGGGCACATTTGTGGAGGAGCTCTGCAGGAACAAAGCCTGTGGTTAGGCTATGATTGAAAAGGGTACTTAATGGTTAAGCTAACTTACATTTCAGCCTGTTGAGAAGACAGCTTGGGATGCCATCTGGTCCCATGGAGGCTGTGTTTTTTTGCCTAGACAAGGCTTTGATGACTTGCTCTTCAGATATGTAGGGGGGGGGGTTGGGACAAGTTTGGAGGGGATAAGTGAGTGAAATTTTCACCAAACCTATTCGTTAGCAGGGTCAGTGTGTGTGTGAGATACCACTGTACACTAGTTCTGCACATGCTTGGTTCCTACCTTTTACAGCTACGTACATATATGTAAAAGGCTCTATGGTTATCCATGACTGTGTTTGCTAAGTTTTTCATAAAGAACCCTTAGAGGATTTGACAAGTTGTCTTATTTGCCTGTTGAGGGTGAGAAGGGTGCTTTTCCATTGTTGGGGCCTTGCTTTTGTTTCTTTGATAGCAACTTTTTTTGTTTATTGTAAAGTTTGTTGATGCTGGATGTCCACCATGGTGGCTTGTTTTTATTTGGGGCTCTGGATTTGATTCTTTCTGGAACAACCACATCTATGCACTTATGCAAGTGATTGTACAGGGCTTTAATATAAGCTTTGGTGTACTTATCACTTCCAGCTGGGGGTGGGGCTTGGAATGCATTTATACCTTCACCTAGGCAGGTATAGTTTGCCCTGGTGAAGTTTTTTAGTCTGACTTCACCCTTTGTTAGTGCTAGTTGGAAGGTGGCTGATTTGTGGTCAGATTTAACTAATGAGGGTCCAACAGTTGCAACAGTGCATCTGTTTGACATGTTAGTGAGGACCAGATCTAGTATGTTTGTTCCTCTTGTCAAGGTATGAACAATTTGTTCCAAGGCATTTGAGTTAAAGTCAAGGAACTTTTGCTCTAGCAAGTAAGGGTTAGTATAGGTTTCCCAGCTGATGGTGGGATAATTGAAATCCACCATAACCAGAGTGTTCTGTAATATTTGGTTTGTCTCCAGTTTGGTCAAGTAGGCTTTGTGCACGTCATGACCCATGGATGGGGATCTATAACTGGCTATGACTTGAATGAGGGTCTTACCCACCGTAACCTGAACTTGGAGTAACTCCATAGGGTTGTCCAGTCTAACTAGACAGGAGGTGAATTTATCTCTAATATAGACAGAAACACTGCCTCCTTTGGTTCTCACACATTCGTTTTGGAGTCTGAAGGTGTGGAAGGCATTGTAGCCTTGCAAGGCCAGGGTACTCTCTGAGATCTTGAACCAGGTTTCTGTGACTGCACAGCCAACTACATCTTCCAATGACAGACATGCTTCCAGAAGTGCAATTTTTGGTTTAAGCTTCTAGCGTTAATTAGGATGACCCTTATTTTGTTATGACTGGCAAATTTTCAATTAAGTTTGTTTTTGAGACCTTCCCTAAAAAAGGCACTATAAGGGAGGTAAGAGCCTTTGCCAGCAGCCAAAAGCCTAGAGGTGTCAGGTGCAAACCATCTCTGGCAAAGCATTGAGGTTTGTTGACCATGGCTTCCCAAGCTGACAGGAACTGGATCTCCTTTGAATGACAACAAAAACTAAGCCAGTTATTAACATCAATCATTTTTTGTTTATACTGTGGCATCATTCTAGGTGAGGATAGGATGCTACTCAAGTCTAGGGACATACCTGCCTAGCACACATACTCAGAGGTCAGTCATCTCTCTCTTCACATAGCTCAGTGAAGTACATCTCATGTCATTCATTCCAACATGAACTATGATAAAGTCACAATGGTATTTGTTGCTGAGAGACCCAAGTGCATGTGTGGGTCTGATGAATCCTGGCACTGGACAGGCAACTGACCATGACTTTTCCCTGTCAACCCTGGTGAATGGGATGTCCGTGTGTCTCACTATTGAGTCTCCAATGACAAGAAAATTTGTTTTTGTGAGTGTTGCGCCTTACAGGCTTGGTAGGTGAGACCCTGGTGTTACTGTGTGTCATGGCTGCTGTGAGAACTGTGTTAGTTGTAACAGTCTTGTGTTTTGGAGGTCTCTGGTGTTTTGGTAAGTTTTCTGAGAGAACCTCTGCTTATGTTGATTTTTGTGTTTGATACATACTATGTGTATGAGTAGTGGTACTATGTGCATGAGTAGTGGTGGGTGGGTTGACAACTGCTTCACTGTTACTGTTTTGAGTTCAAGAGAGCATGTATTCAAGATTCTTGGAGTAGACACATCTCTCGCACTCTGTACTAGACTGAGTTATTAGTAGAGGGTTGTCGGTGTACATGAGGCAATTGCTACACTGCCTCAAGAGACCCAAGTCAAAAAGGTTGACAGGAGCAACAAGGCTAGTTCAACTCTTCATAATGCTAGGTTGAAGAATGTTATCACAAAGGGGGGCCTTTCAAGATCAATCAAGGAGGAGCTCAGTGGAAGGATATTTCTGCCGTTTTTTTTTTTTTTTTTTTTTTTGATGGTGGTTTAATAGGTTACAGCTCACTAGCAGTAATTCTTTGCCTGAGAAAGTACTAAGGATGATCATAGGATATCAACCTGGAGATCATTTCATGGCTATCCATTTCATCCCAATGTAATACCATATAAATATTAGTTAATACCCAAGATTGCATTTAATAATGGCTGCCCATGTCCAGAAGGGTTGTGGACGCTACCTCTGGTAAGAATTTACAGTGCCCCATCCACTCGTCCAGATTCCTCTTGAACAGTATCATAGAGGTGCTGTGTTTTACATGAATAGGTAGCCTATTCCAAAGATGCAGCAGACACTGGGAAATAAATCTGTCCCTCCAGCATGCCCTATTTAAGATGTGACATAAGCTCAAATTGATATGAGGACAACGCTAATGTGCTACAGCTGTAGCTAAGGGAAAAATTGTTGAACTTCTGTCTAGCCATGGTGCACAATTTTATGTTTAACACCTTTTTTTGTTAAATGTCTAGTTCCAGCTTTTGTGTCACCTGAATACACTGGTGGGTTGAACTTTTTTATATACTTGTTTCTCATCATATCCATTTCAGCCTATGCCACGTCTTACAAAACATAGTTTTATTGAAAGTCCTCAAACAAAAAAAAAGCCCCAATACCCCCTAAAACCTATTAATTTAATACTAACACACAAAACTATGTGCATATTCAAATACTGAAGTTTTACCTTCCTAATATGAACAAATGTCCCAAACTAACAGCCAGACTCTCAAACTTGAGTTAACCTAAAAGAAAGGTTATCCACGCTAACATGCATGGTGCAGCCTGTACTTTTGTTAAGTGCTAACTGGTTTTATCTTATCTTTATAGCTCTACCAGCTGGGAAACCCCTGAACATCATCTCCTAGCCAGTTTCGCTTTTCTTCTCCCCCCTCCAGCCAGTCACTCTCCACCAGACTGTAACCAATTTCTCTTTATTTCCATGGAGACATGAGAACCAGACAGCCAATTTTGCATTATCAAATTGTCTCCAAGGAGACATGAGAACCAGACAGTCATTTTCTCTTTATCAGATTATTTTCACGGAGGCATGAGGGCCAGATACACAACTGCTACTGAGCATACAATCATCTGCTAGAAAAAAGCCTCATAATATTCAACATTCTTTTTTCATTTACTTTTTCTCTTAAAACTTGTTACTAAATCAATCTAATGTCCATAATCCAGTCATTCATCCATGCAAGAATGAGAAAAAGCACACTGATTTTTCTTTTGTCATGCTCTTTTAAACCAGGCTTTTTTTTACATTGCAGTGCCTACATTTCTTAAAACTGAACAAGAACAAACAGAGAAGGGCGAAAGAAAAGGTAAAAAGAACAGCAGCACATATTTACAATCCTCATTACACTTAAAAATAACTGAAAAAATACTTTATAGCATGCAAAAAAAAAAAAACACAAAAATAGTACTATTAAGAAAAAAAGTTATCTTTACTTACAGTTAACTTTCTTCCCTCTCTTCCCCTCACCAAAGCATTTTTCTGAACACCAACATGAAGTAGGACATATACTTTACAAAGTCCCCCAAAAGTCCAACAAATTCTGAAAAAGTCCACTAGTTCAAGATTTTCTTGTTCTGTTATACTTTACAAATATAATTATTGCATTGTAATCCCACATTAAGTTACTGGTTTTATTACTGTTCATCTCCATCTCTGAAATCCTGTCTCTCCTTTATTTCCAACATACTCTTGATTCTTCTAGTGAACTCTCATGCTACCTTCCTTCTCTCCAGCATTTTCCATTGAAAGAGTGGAAAAGGTTTCACAGGTACAGAATCTCTGTGGTCTTTATTACCAAAAGAAGCAGCAGAATCCCCTCCTGTTTCACAGCTCACTCTTTGTTGGACAAACTTTTGTATTACCTTCTTAGCATGTACTTCATCAAAAAATGTATTTTGTCCCTCCAGAGAAGAATACCTTGAAGACAGCTTGGTACAGCAGTTTAAATCTCACACCTGTATTTCACATTCCCTGAATAGTGGAATGAATTTACTTCTTTTGTGCCTGGTGTACAGTAATCATTCTCCACAAACACTCTGCTGTTTCCCAATTTTAGTAGTTTTTCCTTCTGCACAGTTTTGTCAGACTCTACTCCTTCTGCTGGCAGGATTACATTTATTTATTTATTTATTTATTTAATTTAATTATTACAGTTTGATGACCGGGACAGTCCACTGGGCCTGGAAGAGCCTGTTTTCAATGGAGGCCCAGGGAGAAAAGCTCCACAGGATATAGACAATTTTACAATAGTTATACAAAAGTAAAAGCAGTAGAACTGTGAAAAATACAGAGATAATATACAATTTAAAAAAAGGCATAACATTGCTAATCCTAGGTAATGATTTACAAAAGTGAGAGTCGTGTAGTCTAAACATATTAAAAGTACAAGCATTTCAGATGAAAAAATCTTTACTATTACAGGTCTAAGTTCCTTTCTCATAGCCAGGCTTGGAACATACACACAATGTGCCCTTTCAACTAACTCCTGCTGTGGAAAATTAGTCCAGTTGCATATTTGTGCTTTCATAAAATTAATGGAGTCTGTTCCTTTCAGCTTCTCTGGTACAGCTGAAAATTTCAGGTTTTCCCTATATGCTCTGTCCTCTAATTCTATTATTTTATGAAACATCTCTTCCTGAGCAGTCTCATATTCAGCCAGCATTTTCTTTATTTCAACATTTGATTCTTGCAGCTTTAGCATCTCATCTGAATATCTGTTTAAAGCTTCTTCCATTTTTCCAGCCTTTTGCTGTTTGCGTTGCTATACTCCATCAGTGTTTCATTTATTTTAACCAGGAATGTGTGCAGTTGTCTTATACATTCCTGTAGATTACTGAAAGTCATGTCTGGAGGTTGCATTGGTTTTTGCAGAACAGCTGTAGAACTTTCCCTATTCAGTGTTTCTTCCTCACTTTTTGTAGCTAATTTTTTAACAGGTGCTGTGTATTTATTTTTCTCCTGGCATCCAGGTAGTACACTTACTATCCAGTTACTGAAATTTACCAATAAACACAAAAGTCTAATGGCCTTCTCTGTTGAATTTCTGTTTTCAACATGGGAGAGCCAGGTCAGGCTGTTACTCAATGTGCAGCCATCTTAGAGGTGTGTTATTGATGAAGTAATTTCCTGTGGTGGTTAACCTGCCCAAAGGGTACTATTATGCATTTTTGGCAAGGTTTTGGTACCAGTCATTTGTCTGTTTTAGCACTTTCTGTAGAACGCTAGTGTCTTGGGTGGCAGTGGGTAGGATTCTATGACTGCATGCAGTTTGCAATTATCTGCAAACTTGGTCAGCCAGGGGCCCTTGATATTGGCCTTGACGTCCAAGAAAAAGATGCCAAAAAGGAGCTGACCTAGCATAGAGCCCTGAGGGACTCCACTATTGACCAGTCTTTTTACAGAGGTGGTCTTCTCTGTCCTAACTTCTTGGGTCCTGAGTGCCAGTTGACTACCCAGTATGTAACATAAGGGTGTACACCTATAGCTGTGAGTTTGTTTACAATGCTTAAATGGTGCATTGTATCAAATACCTTACCCAGGCCAAGGTAGGCAGTATGTGCTACTTTGCCCTCATCCATTGCATTGGTGACGCTCTCAATAGTTCACCGGGTTCAGTAGGCATAATCTGTCCTTGATGAAACCAAACTGAGTTGGATCCAGTGTTTGAAGGTTTGCCATGTCATTATTCATCATTTCCATGATGCTTCTTTCCACGGCCTTGCAAATAAAACTAAACTAGTCAGACTTATGGGTTTGTAGTTCCCAGGGTCCATGGCTGGTTGCCCTTGTGAAGAGGGATGACCATTGCCATTCTCCATTCACATGGCATAAAGCCTGTCTAGAGGCTATGGTTAAACAGTGACTCTAGTGGTCCCTACAGGTAATGTTTCAGGGTACTTAGGAGGCATCTTGGGATATTATCGGGGTCCACCTATGCAGTGTTTTTGGCCTTAGAGAATGTGTACCTA
Source organism: Protopterus annectens (assembly GCF_019279795.1). Classification (NCBI taxonomy): domain Eukaryota; kingdom Metazoa; phylum Chordata; order Ceratodontiformes; family Protopteridae; genus Protopterus; species Protopterus annectens. The sequence continues at coordinate 290,915,267 of NC_056746.1, forward strand.
GGACCTGCTCCCTGGTGAAAGTTTGATGGTATTTCCTGGGGGCAGTCACAGGAGGAAAAACTGCAGTTGCATTTGTCAGCCTATTTATTTGCTATATATTCTGGCTCCATGAAGGTGGCTCCATTTACAATCAGTTCTACTCACTGCTGTGTGCTGCCTTTAAGATTTTGGACATAGTTAAAGAAAGCCTTGTGGTTGTCCTTTGCATGGAAGGCTGCCTTTACCTCAAATTTGGTTTTAGTACACTTGATTTGTCCTCTTAGTTATTTAGATTGATGAGTGTTTTTACCAGATTGGGCAAAACACTTCCTACTCTTGACTATGACTTTTATACTTTTGTTGTACAAACCATGTATGTTTGGATTCCATCAGGGTGTTTTTTTTTTTTGAGTTAGTTCTGGGCTTATTTCTACTGTGCACAGCTATCTCTATGCATTTATTGATGTAATTGTACTGTTTTCCTGTGAACAATTCTGCATAGACAGCTGGTGTTCTCAGGGTTTGGGCAGGGCTTGAAATTTTGACAGGTCATCATTTAGTAGGATGTTTGCTTTAGAAGAGTTCCTAAATGTTACAGGGTTTGCTGGGGCAGTCGCTGGCCTAAATGTGTGGAAGGCATTGTAGCCCTGCACTGCTGGGGTGCACTCTGAGGCACTCAGTAACTGCATGGATATCCACATTCTCCAGGGTGAGGACAGCTTGGAAGGAGTGGAGTTTCTTGCTTAGGTTCATAGGTATGTACTAGGCTAATGGCCCTGGAGCCTTTACAAGCCTAGCCCATAGACGTGCCTGGCATCATGCCGCCTGACATTAGTTCCCAGTGCCTCTATCAAGAAGAGCCAATGGAATGATCCCTGGGGTGAACTTTCTATTACCCATCCATGCATCAAGATTTCTCTTGAAGAGGGTCAGCGAGGTGCTCTGCTTGACATGTATGGGAAGTCTATTCCAGAGCATGGGCAGTCTCTGGGTGAGGAACTTGTCCCTCCAGTATGTTCTGTTGATTGTGGTAATGAGGTTGAGGTCTCTGGAGCATGTGGTGCGGAGGGATTGGAATTTCTTTAGATGTAGCATTTCTAACAGAGCTGGATCAGACATGGCTTTGTAAGTCAAGCAGAGATCACCTCTTAAGTAGGCGATATATGACGGAGAACAACTGGAGTCTTTTGAGTCTGTCCGTGTAGGACGTGTGTTTAATGCCTATGATCCTCTTCGTGAGAAACTTCTGTGGCCTCTCCAGCTGTTGCAGGTGTCTAGTGAGGTACATGCCAAATGGGGCATTATACTCTATGACTGGTCTAATGAGGGAAGAGTAGAAAGAGACAATGACCTCTTTCTTCCTGGATGCAAAACCCTTGGTAATGAGATGTGCCACATAGAAGGAATTTCTGACAACAGTGCAATGTGGTGGTCAAAGAAGAGGTTGCTGTCAACCTGCGTCCCCGGATCTCTTGTAATGCCTTCAATGTTCAGTGGGCTCCCACTGATGTGGGAACTGAGTTTTTACCAAAGGGGATGACGACGCATTTTTTGGCATTAAGCTTAAGGCCATGGTTTCAGCACCAGTCATTGGTCTCAGTGAGGCCTTTCTGTAGGATGTCTGCATCACTTGGGGAGTTAATAATGTTTCCCAGCTTGAAGTAGTCTGTGAACTTGGTCAGCCAGAGTCCCTTTGTGTTGGCCTGGACTTCTGAGATGTAGATGCCGAACAGGAGAGGACCCAGGACCAATCCCTGTGGGACTCCACTCATGCCTATCGGCAGTCTGAGTTGGAGTCTGCTACTTTCACACTGTGGGTTCTATCTGTGAGCCAATTTGCAACTCACCTAGTAATATAGGGGTTGATGCCTAGTTTGGTGAGTTTATCAATAATTCTCAAGTGAGGAATTGTATCAAAGGGCTTGGCCAGACTGAGGTAGGCTGTATGCACTGCCTTACCTTCAATCACAGCCCTGGTGGCTTACTCAAAGAAGTCAGCCAAGTTGAGCAGGCATGATCTCCCTTTAACAAAGGCAAATTACGTGGGGTCTAGAGTTTGGAGATTTCCTATATCTTTGTTAATCAGGTCCATGATGATGCACTCCATAGCTTTACATATCAGGCTCTTCAGGCTAATGGGGCGATAATTCCCAGGGTCTGTATTCGTTCCCCCTTTATGGAGAAGGATGGCTGTAGCAGTGCACCATTTGGCAGGGACAAAGCCTGAGGTGAGGCTGTGACTGAACAAGGCACACAGATGTGGTGCTAGTTTGGTCTGTAGTTCATGTAGAACATAGCCAGGGATATTATTGGGTCCCATGGAAGTGTATTCTTGGCCTTGGACAATGCAGCTTCATTAACCTGTACTGCAGTAATGCTGGGTGCCTGGCATTCTTCCGGTACTGTGACTGGTCCTTTGGGAGGGTGTGAAGAGTAAAGTTGGCACTGAATCTGTCGGCCACTATGTTGGCAATATCTGTTGGCTGAGTATAGGAGGTACCATTGTGAAGTATCTCAGAGCAAATCTGGGTATCGCTGTGGAGGTTCTTGATATAGCTACAGAAAGAAGGCTTTGTGATTGTTTTTATTGTCTGCCACAATTCTGCTCCTGACATTCAGAAACAACACCTTTAGATTCCTGGGGGTTGCTTTTACTATGTCACAAGGTTTGTCAGTTTGGCAATGCCTAAAAAAGACACTAAGGGGGAGGGGTCAATTTTTAGCCAATATTTGAAAGCCTAGAGAGGACATGTGCAGACTATCCTTGGCAAAGCAATGTGGTCTGTTGACCACATCCTCCTATGCTGACAAATACTGTACCCCCTTGAAATGACACCAGAAACTAAGGTAATTATTGATCTCAATCATCTTTTGTTTATAATGTGGCATCATCCTTGGTGAAGGTAGAATGTTGCTCAATGCTAGGCACATCACAGCCCAGGATGCATAGTCCAAGAGCTCCATAACGTCTCTCTTCAGATAGTCTAGGGAGGTATGTCTCAGGTCATTTACACCTACATGGACTAGGACCGAATCATACAGGTACTTGTAGTCTAATGACTTGAATCCATGGATGATTTTGTGGATCCTGGTCCTGGATAGACAACTGATCATGATTTACTCCTTATTCATTCTGGTGAGCAGGACAACTGTATGTCTCACAATGGAGTCTCCTATGTGTAACATATTGGGTAGCATATTGGCTTGCCTTATGGATTTTGTATTTGAGGTTCCAAATAGTGTGGCTGTATGTGCTGTACTGGGAGATGTTTTGGTGGAGTGCTTTTGGGGCTACCCTTTTGTAGGACAAATGTCTAGGAGGTCTTTGGGGTTTAGGAAGCTTACTTTTAAACTCTTTAGCATATGTTAGTCTATGTGTTGGGTCAGTACTATGTGAGGTAGATGTAATGCTTACTTTACTGACAACCAGATTCTTTTTTTTTTTTTTAAACAAGAAACATCTTTATTAAATTATTTATGACATAGGGAATCAATCATACATAGATACAAATGAAAACAAACCATTTTGATATATTTTTAGTTGCAAGCATTATGCATCATTTATAATCTATCCAGTTATTGTAAAACATTACATAGCTCATTCAAATCCTGCCATCTTTTAAATATCATTCCTCCTCCAAAATGTTATTCTGTATTGTTCCCAGAATTTCCATTTTTTCTATGTAATTTGCTCCTACCCTTTTCTAAAGATCCCATTTTCAGCTGTTTTAGCTCTGTTACTATATTCAGTATTTCTACTGCAGTTGGTTTAGACTTTGATTTCCAATGTCTAGTAGTTGCTTTTTTTTTGGCAGCCACCATAATTAGACTCAGGAAGGCAACAACCTCATTGTTATCACAAATATTTTTGTGCGAGTCTTACCTACAGTGACTTTTCTGTAATTACATCTCTCACATACTGCATCTGTTTCTCTAAGAGTTAGTTTGTTGTCAGTGAACATGACACAAATCTTCAGATAGTAAGACTTTCACTTCCCAGTCAACCACACCTGATAAGGTCATGGAGCATGTGACATTTATGGTAAATTCCACACAATGTCTCAGATAGGCTCTACATGGGGTCAGGTAGAGCCTATGTGGGCAATCTAAATGAGCACTCAAATTTCTAAACTGCAAACCTCACAAGAACATTTTCTGATCACAATGGGTTTTAATTCTTGGTACAGCTCACATTATATGTGGTTTTGCAGTCATGGGTAGCTGGTGATTTTAATGGAAGATGGATTTGGGGGCTAGAGTGTGTTCACCTCTGAGCTTGATTACAGTTTTAAATAAAATAAAAGTTATGCACTCACCATAACTATGCATCTGAGTTGTCCATTTTCATTCATTACTCAACTGATGGGATTCGGACCTGGCTTTGTAACATTTACTTAAGACTTTTGGATTCGAATCTCAAACTTCTCCCTTTACCCATAATGCCTCAGAACACTGTAATAACTTAGATCGAGTTTGCCGCCCCAAATGCAGAAAGACTAATGAAAGCCAATACAGAAGTAAAATCATTTGGACAGATAGGGGCTCAAACATGAAACAGTGGTTCCGTATTCAGTATCAGGCCACTCCAAGAGGAAAAGGCAGGGGGAAAGAGGGTGGGAAGTTGAGAAAGAATGAAAATGGATAACATAAATAAAGAAGTTATGTACTCACCATAACGTTCCATGTTTGTTGTCCATCTCGCCATTCATTCTTACACACACTAACTACTAAAACTACCAGACCTATAACTAAAACGGGCGATTAGCTCTCTAACTTAAATGAGCTAAATATCAACTACTGAAAAAAAACGACTACAAAAAACTATGGGCTACAACAAGGCCTGCGAAAAAAAACGATGGCCAAAAAGCAGCTACCAACGGCAGAAGGAGATAAGATTAGCTGCACGCTTAATCTATTTAAAAATGCTAGGAAATAATATAAATGCAAAACTACTAGAAATTTTAGCTAATAGAGTGAAAAAGGCAAAAACTTAGCCACGGCCAAGAACAGCACATCCAAACTCGTAAAGCGGCAAACGAGATTTGGAGAGTTGCACCACTGCATCATAGGATACCTACCTGCCAGAAGCCAAGTTTGAGACTTCTAGCTGTGTATTCGGCCGAGTTGGAGCTGAGGATCGGCTCCGAACCCATCCAAGTAAGAATGAAGGTGAGATAGGACAACATAACATGCATAGTTATGATGAGCATATAACTTTCATGTCTGATGTCATTTTCATTAATTCTTCAACTGACGGGACAGTGTCCACAGCTATGTGAATCTGGGTGGCTCTTATGGAAGGATATTCCAGAGAACCGCAGTACCAAAAGCACCACCTACCTCTGGAGATCCAAGGGCTCTAAAATCATCAGACGAATTGGAGGTGGAGAAATAAGCAGATGAGAAACAGGTTGGAAGATCGCTGATCTGATAGGAGACAAATCCGATAACACCCCCTATCTGAATCTGAGTCAGGAGAAACTTCATTATCCTATCCAAATCTTCTTCAGATAGTTTCCAGGTGGACCTGACCCAGGATGAGGTGGATGGGGGATGCAACATCCTCTCTGGTGTTTCCTGTCGAAATTGTGAATGGAGCCATGGGGAAATGGGCTCCGAAGAAAAATGAGGGGATCGGGTTTTAGGAGATTTAAATGTCCCCACAAAGGAGTCGGATCTGATCTTCTCACAATTTTGGCTGAAAGTTCTGAAGCCAGAGCAGGTTTTGAAGAATGGATGGGAGACTGTTTTCTGTGCTCCCTGGACTCCGAGGAAGCAGATTTTTGTTTCTTGGTGGGGGTTTGAGCCCCTGAAACAGATGCAGTAGAAGATGAAGCAGAAGATGGAAGCAACCCTTTCAAAACTAACTTATTGTGGCAATCACTCAGAGCTCTAGTGTTAAACCCAGCACAAATGAATCACAGAGTTTCAAGACTGGCCTGCTCCCAAACAGTATACGCACTCCCTTGGGCATATGAATTTGGTATCTTACACCACAGGAAACACAGTTTTTTCAAACCTGTAGGTTTTACAGCCATGATAACAGCAAGAAAACAGGGAGACAAAAAGAGTTTTTTTTTTTTAAGAAAAATCAAAGAAAAGGAAGTACCTACGATGATATCCAAGCAATAACCTATGAGATGGTAAGAAAAGAGAGATGGAAGGGAAAGATGTACCAATAATGGTATTAACAAATATTCTAGGAAGAAAAGAAAAGAGTGACTGATGCTAGAATCCCAAAACACTACAAGGGAGGAAGAGTGAGAGAGAAACTATGACAGAAAAGAGAATAAGTAATAAAATTAGCAAATTATACTCACAAATCATAAGAGAAACAGCCTATAAGTTTGAGAGAGTGGATCCACGTCTGAAGGGGAAAAAGTAGTAAACGAGTTCCAAGGTATGACACCATTCTGGGGCATTAATGGTAAAAGGAGGAGCTCGAGAGTCAGATCCAAAAGTCTACATAAACGTGGCTGAGCCAGATCTAAGGTAGGACCCTAGAACCATCAGTTGGGGAAGGAATAAATGAAAATGTCAACATCAGATCTAGTCATACGCCACTGTGCATGCCAAGCAGTCTTGTAGCTATAGTTTCCTCTTTAGACTGCATGCTAGAGCTAATCTGATAAAAAATCATTTCAGACATACAAGACAATTGAATAAGTTCCACAAAACCTCTAAACACAAAATCGTTTGGCCTCGATTACACAAAATAAATTACTTGAGCACATATGCAATGGAAAACTATCTCACAACATACAGTGGCATCTCACTATGAATGTGAAAATTTATGCTTATAATGGGAAAAGTAGACATGTACACTGACATGGTTTTTAATACATTTGTTATGTATTTTGAATAATTGTACTCCATTTTTTGAAAGGTATGCCTATTACATGTGGTATTTACTTGAAAAGCTTTTATTAAATCCTTATTCAGCAATGCAGTATGCATCCAATCTACAGAGCGAGTAAATAAAAAAATGAAATACTATAAAATGGTAATACAGAAGCATCATATATAATTATACCTGATAATACACCATGTTCAATCAAATAATTGAAAAAATACTCATCTGAACTATCATACAAACTGCTATATGTTATGTACCTTTACAAGATAAACAAGTAGGCTTCAACAAATCTAGTAGGATTCCTAAACTCTTTCAAACAAAGATACAAATAATAAGCAATGACAGTACAGCTAATCTCTGAAGCAGAGCTACACTGAAGATAAATGAGCACCACTCAGAGCAATAGCTAGGTTAATTGCCTCTCCCGGGTACTACCCCAAACCGGCCTCCCCTCAAACTAAAGCTAATGAACAACAAAAAAAACTCTTCCACCACTTGGATGTCCCCTCATTCAAATCATTTAATTAATTTAAACTCCCATGAGTCATTAAATGAATACCAACATTACATCAGTGCCAAACTACAGTACTGAACGAAATAACGATCCTCCAGTCACATAATCATACCCCCTGACAGTTTATGCCGAGGACCAACTAACCCTTTACCCCACACTAGTTACAGTATCATAATAAAACATAAACTCCGGACTCTGCACGACTTATAATAAAACAAAGAATTTATTAGTGGTGGCCGCTTTTGTGGCATACTCCTGTCACCTCATCAACAAATAAAACAAACAAGCTATTATATACTCATATACTATACTCTTTCCTATAATAAATTAATTAAAAGTAATCAGTTTAAATCATAAATTTTAAATTTAAAACATTGATTTTATTTTAAACCTTGGTTAAGGACAAGTGTATAATTGACATTAAAAAAAAATTCTAAAAAAAATTCATATAGCAACATAATAATCAATAGTAAAATATAATTAATAGTCATGGACTATATATACTATCTATCCAGCTCTCCTCTAGCTTAGAATGATTAAAAAATGTATAAATATAATAGATACATATCAGCATCAACTAGCTTCAACTATATTTAAATTTATGAATATTTAAAAAAAAGGAAAAGGGAGAGGGGAGGAGAGGTGGGAGCTAGAGAGAAGAGAAATGAATCTATGTAAAAATAATATAATGAAAAAAAAGTGTAAATATAAAAAAAATAAATAAATGAAATAAATATAAAAAATTAGTATATAAATATTTATAAATAATAATGCAATAATAAATAATCATTTAACCGCAAATAAAACAATTTTTTAAATCATCATTTCAGGATCTTTATGTCTGCTGCTCTCTGTATTAAAGATGTAGGAATTCTTAAAAACTCTTCTTCAATGTTTTTATTGTACCATGTTTTTAAGGGTCTAATAAGGCAAAAAAAGGTCACAAAAAAAATGAGCAACAAAGAAATAAAAAATATGATATGAGTATGAATTTGATTAGATGAAGAGTCACTAACTTGTTACATTTGTTGGTGACTTTATTCAATTAAAATTGTATGTGCTTTTCTTCTTATATCTATTATTATCTTATACATTTAGAACAACACAAAATCACTTCAGATAAAATACAAGAAAATTATAGAGAAATTTTAACTAATTTTATACAAATTCTAAGAGGTAGAACAATGTTTGTTCTTGTTAATTATGTTTATAAAATTAATTATATAGCTGTTATTGGATGTTTGATATTTTGTACTCTAATTTATATTGATATGTATTCTTTTCCTATATTTTTATAAATTTTTATTTCTAGTCTATTACTAATGGTTTTTCTAATTGTTACATGTATCAATCAGGCATGGGGGACTTTCCGGTATTCTGTTTAAACTTGAAATTTGGGAAAATGAATATTTATCTAATCTTATTTTAAGTATATATTTTTATGATTTGTGTATCTTAACTGGATACACTAATTTTGTTATCAGTTGTGTAACAATAAGGTGTTTATGGGTTTTGTAAGTGTAATTTTTTCATTTTGGTTTTGATATTTGGAAATGATATAGGGTGTATGGTAACTGTTCAGTTCTCAGATGGATAATCTGGATTGTAGCTTTCGGTAATTATTCTTCATTTTAATTTACTGTCGTCTGAAGAGACCTATGCTATAATATAACGTGTTCTTTTGCTTTATACTAGTTACAGTATCACTGATTCCATACTAAAAACAAATCTAACAAGATATTTGTATGCATTAATAAATGACCAAAACACAACTTGGCCTTTAAACTAGGGAAAGGTCAACAAATTAAAAATCCCAGAAACATAGGTACACATATACACATGGGCTTTGTATTAGAACAGTATATCGCAGGATGCACAGTTGCAAGTCCTGCCTAAACCCCACCCACCATCTGTCTTAAAAGTAAAGTAATATTCATATTGATAGTGGCATGAATACTCATTGTCTATTCATAGTTTACCTTTTTCCTCAAGGTAGTGCGATCTCGGAGTTGGTATATTTAATTTGCAAGGGGTGTGGGGGGTGCAGGGGAGGGGGGCTTGCCTCCCTGCAAAAACAAAGAAAAAAAAATACTTGCAGTTATTCCACAGTCAGCAACGAATGTATGCATGATGTCATACTGAAATTTACATGGCTGTCAATCATGCATCTTTTCCATACCATGACATGCCCATTTCACCTGTCAATCACTGAAGCCATGCCCACTTTTGCACAGATCAGCCTGTGAGGTACTGTACTAATCCAAAGCCCACACATGCATACAAAACAGAATTGCAAAACAGAACATAAAAACCCAAACAATTACAGTACAAATGAATGGCTTCACAACAGCAAACTGTTTTACATGGCAATGTTCAGTTTACTAGCATAATCTACAAATTAATAAAAATAACTGCAAAAAATACTAATAATTTCAAAGCAGTGAACTGAAACAACACAACAGTACAAAAGCATATATTTTATTTACAATTTTTTTTAGAACTTACGTCATAATTTATTAAGTCTTACATCAAATTAAAATAAAAAAGTGTGCTGTGTGATTAAAATCAGGCAATAGCATAGAAGTAATGAGGCATATACACTTAATGAAAACATCTACTAAATAAGAAATAAACATTTTTAAATTCTTGCCTGTATTGTCAATGCAAAGCATATCTGTCCCACGCTATCCAAGTAACTTCATTGCGCGAGTTTCATCCCATACTCAAACCAAACCACATTGTTAGGTGACAGCTTATCGCAAATTGCCAGTGAAACAGTCACCAGACAGCCACAGCCAATCATTTTTCTTTTAATGGTTGCTGTGTCTTACAGCCCAAGCAGCCTCAAAGCAATGTGACAGTTTATAAGACTGCAGTGGCAGCTGATAACAACTGGAATAACAACCTGAATTGCAACAGGGTACAGAGAGGTTTCACTGGTTCACTGACAGTTTTTCCCAAGCATTTTTCTCATGTCCACAAGTGCAGTATGACTTATGAGCTGTTTGGGTGCTGCAGCTACAAGAATAAAATAATTACACTGGGACAAGGACAATAAAATATATTCGTTATACAAATATATAGCTCCTGAAAACTGAAGGGTCTTCAGCCCCACAGCACAATATCATATTGTGGTAGCACAAGCAAGTGTCGTCTGTAGAACTAAGCAGCATACATACAAGTAGATTTTCTTCTACAGCCTTCACAGATGGAAAAGCATTCCTGACACTGGCACAAGCTCCAACAGTCATAAACAAGTGTTAAGCTTTTCTTTCCAGAAAGTGACACTCCCTCCCTTTAATCCAGGAATAAGTGAGTCACATACAGAGAAAGCAATATTTAATACTTACTGCATTTGTTTTACACCTGAACTTGTTTCTAATTGACATTCTGTGAAATTTCACATTTTCTTTCCTGTTTCTCTCATCATCTTATTCATGTAGGCTGGGATACAGAGTTGAACTAGTTATTAAAAACTTTTAAACTTGCTTTATTAGTCACAGATAACCAGCACTGCAGCTCAGATAAAAAAAAAAATAGTGTAGCCTGGAGTTACAGTTCTGAACAAAAGTGTGTCGCAACGCTTAGTTTTCAGATGTAAATGAAAACTCCATCCATGAGGCAAGTTTTTTTTTCCTCGTCACAAATTAGCTATCTTTCCCTTTAGTCAAAATCCAGGACTGTCACACTGAATTAGAATGTTTTTATATTACTCTCCTGATTTTTTCAGTATTGAATTTTTGCAGTTTTTTTGTTACAGCACTTTTGCATCACATGCAGTGTTCGACTGATGCAAGTCAATGAGTGGGAAAGGGGTTGTTTCGCCGAGTACATTAATTATAACTATAAGTGTCAAAAATCAGTGAGTAAGGCACAAGTCATACTAGGCAGTACCAAGCAACGCCTTACTGATATTATTAGGGACGAGGGTACAACTTACATGTATACATTATTTGCTATATTCTGCAAAATGACCTCCTTCATAATCAAAAAACTGGTAACATTGCAAACACCTGTACTACAGACCTTAACCTTTCATATAATAGACCAAACCTGAGGGTATGATAGACACCTCATTCACAGAATTTCTCTCCCCTGGAACAGACTCTACCTTCATACTAAGCAGAGTAGTTCATAGGTTCATACTAGGCTATCTGCCCTAGGGCCTTTACAAGCCTAGCCAGAGTGTGTTTGGCTTTCGCCACCCCTTGGAATGAGTTTACTGTGCCCTTTTTAAGGTTAGTTTACTGTGCCTCTGTCTAGCAGTGACACAGAAGTGACTCCCGGGGTGAACCTACGATCTCCCATCCACTCGTCAAAGATTCCTCTTGAAGAGAGTCAGTGAGGGGCTCTGCCTAACATGGACTGGGATTTTATTCCAGAGTGAAGGGAGCCTCTGGGTTATGAATCTGTCCCTCCAGCATGTCCTATTTATTTCTGTGCTGAGGTTCAATTCTCTCGATCGTAGCTCTAAGGGATTTGGATTTTCTGAGGTGGAGCATGTCCATTAATTCCGGGTTGGACATGGCTTTGCACGTCAGGCATAGATCGCCTCTGAGTAGGCGGTATGCAACTGAGTAGAGCTGGAGTTTCTTTAGCCGAGCAGCATATGGCATTTGTTTGAGTCCCTTGATCCTCTTTGTGAGGTACTTTTGGGGTCTTTCTAGTTGCTGCAGGTGTCGGGTAAGGTACAACCCAAATGGGGCATTGTACTCAATTATGGGCCTGATGAGGGAAGAGTACAGGGGCACAATGACCTCCCTTGATCTAGATGTGAATCCTTTCATGATAAGATGGGCTACATAGAAGGTATTTCTAACCACTTTGGCAATGTGATTGTCAAAGGAGAGATTACTATCAACTGGGGTCCCTAGGTCCCTAATTACTTCTTCCGTACTTAATAGATTACCACCTATGTGGTAATTTGTGGGCACTTTGTTTTTCCCAAAGGGTATGACTATACACTTTTTGGCGTTTAGTTTAAGGCCATGGCTCTGGCACCAGTTATCCGTTTCTGAGTCCCTTTTGGAGGATGTGTCTGCTGGAGAGTCAATTATGGCGCCCAGTTTGCAGTCATCTGCGAACTTGGTCAGCCACAGTCCTCCCGTGTTAGCCTGTACATCATAAAAATATATACCAAATAAGAGAGGTCCCAGGACTGAGCCCTGCGGGACGCCACTTGTGACTGGTTTAGAGTCTGACATGGCTCCAGCAATTCTGACCATGTGGGTTCTGTCCTTGAGCCAGTTTGCAACCCATCTTATGACATAGGGGTTTATATTTAAGCTGGAGAGCTTGTCTATGATGCCCGAGTGGGGTATTGTGTCGAAGGCTTTTGCGAGGTCCAGGTAGGCTGTGTGAACTACCTTACCCTCATCAATGGCCTTGGTGACTGTTTCAAAGAAGTCGACCAGGTTCAAGAGGCATGATCTGCCCTTAACAAAGCCGAATTGGGTAGGATCCAGTGTCTGTAGGTCCCCAATGTCTTTGTTTATGAGTTCCATAATGATCCTTTCCATAGCTTTGCAGACCAGGCTAGTCAGGCTTATGGGGCGGTAGTTTTCAGGGTCCGTAGAAGCACCTCCTTTGTGGAGAGGGACCACTGTTGATGTATGCCATTCTTTGGGTACATATCCTGTAGTAAGGCTGAGATTGAACAGCAGCCTTATATGTGGGTTCAGCTCTTCTTGGAGTTCATGTAGCATGCAGCCCGGAACACCGTCTGGTCCCATTGATGCTGTGTTTTTTGCTTTGGAGAGGGTGGCTCTCACCTGGGCATCTGAGATATCAGGAAGACAACACTCTGCTGGGATAGATATCTGTCCTTTTGGAGGGGAGGGGGGGAGGTGTGCACTGAACCTGTCTGCCAGGATGTTGGCAATGTCTGTGGGTTCAGTGTATTTTTTGTCATTATGGACTAACTCTGAGCATATCTGGGAGTTTCCACCCAGGTTTCTAACATAACTAAAGAAGGCCTTATGATTATCTTTAGTGTCTTGTGCAATTTTTCTCTCAAAGCTGGCCTTGGGTGATTTTATGAGGGAACGTAGTTTTTTGCTAGTACTGATCAGAGATGCCTTCTCTTTTAGGGATTTTGCTCTATCATGCAGTAGTTTCCTCCTTCTGTTGTATAGCTTATTTATGGCTGGGGTCCACCAGACAGGGCGCCTGTCTTTGGGGAAATGGGTCTTGGTTTTATTTGGGACTGCATGATCCATGCATTTCTGAAGGTGTCCATAGAATGCGTTTATAAAGGATTCAGCAGATTGGGCTGTAGTTTACACTGGCCCGGGGGCCTTGAAGGATTTCACTTCGGATTTAAGAAGTGTGAAGTCAGCTTTTGAGAAGTTCTTCACTGTGGTCTTCTGTGCTGGGGGTGGAGGCGGGATGCGAATTTCCAGTGAGATTAATTTATGGTCTGATCTTACCAAAGAGGGGTATACTTCAGGTATGGAACATTGTGTCCCCATGTTTGTGATGATCAGGTCTAGTATGTTTTCCCCTCTTGTGGGAGTGGTGACTAGTTGTTCCATAGCATTTGAGTTTATGAATTCTAGGAACCTTTGGGCTAGGGTGTTGGGGCTTGAGTAATGCTCCCAGTCTATGTTTGGATAGTTGAAGTCACGCAATATGATGGTGTTTGGAGAGACCTTCATATTCGCCAGTGTCTTCAGGAAGGCCAAGTGGGGTTCCTGAGTTTGAGAGGGTGGTCTGTAGCATGCTACAAACTGGAAGGCAGTTTTGCCCACTGTTAGTTGCACATGGATGGTCTCCAATGCTTCGTGCAATGCCACTAACCTGGAGGTGTGGGTATCCTTGATGAATATGGATACTCCCCCCCCCTTTTGTGGTTCGGTCCAAGTTTTGGGGCCGAAAAGCATGATATGAGGTATAACCTGGTAGTGCTGGGGTGCTCTCGGGAGCCTTAAACCAGGTTTCTGTCACTGCACAGACATCGATGTTCTCCATACTGAGGAGGGCTTCAAGAGCATGCATCTTGAGGTTTAGACTTCTGGCATTGAGCAGCATTACCCTTAGTTTCTTTCTACTTGTGTTGTCTAAGGAGGTGGGTTTGTCTTTTGAGCCTTGCCTAAAAAAGGCACTATGGGGGTGGCAAGAGCCTTTGCCAATACCCGAAAGCCCAGGGGTGACCGGTGCAAGCCGTCCCTTGCGAAGCAGCGTGGCTTGTCGAGCATGTCATCCCAAGCAGACAGACACTGGATCCCCTTTGAATGACACCAATACATAAGCCAATTGTTGAAATTGATCACTTTGCCTTTATACTGTGGCATCATTCTTGGTGAGGGTAAGATGCTGCTCAAGGTCAGGGTCATACCAGCCTGGGCTACATAATCAGAGAGCTCCTCTGTGTCTCTTTTCATGTAGTCCAGGGAGGTACGTCTCAGGTCATTCACACCAGCATGGACAATGACTGAGTCATATTTGTACCTGCTTTGGAGTGACCTGAGTGCTTGTGTTATGTGGCGGATTCTAGCGCCCGACAGGCAGCTCACTATGACCTTTTCCTTGTTCAGCCTGGTGAACGGGACGTCAGTGTGTCTGACTATAGTCTCACCTATTACAAGTGTATCAGGTATGTTGTTAAGCCTTAACGGCTGTGACTGTTTGGCACACTGACTTTGTGAACTATGTGTTGCATGTGATTTGTTTTGGGGTAGTGGTTGCTTGGATGTCTGCTCTGGAGGTCTCTGCTGTTTTGGCAGATTTTTATTTAGAGCCTCCGAGTATGTTTTTGTGTGTTTATGTGTTTGGTTTGCAGTTGTGGTAGGTCTATGTGAGACTGGATTTATGGTGTGTGTGGTTACCTTCTCCTCCTGACTGGTTACGCCAGTACTGGGTCGAGAGAGCTCAGCCTCAAGTTTGGCTATATGGTTGCATCTCTCACATATATTTGTACTTGAAGGGAGGAGGAGAGGGTTGTCTGTGTACATGAGGCAGTTGTAATATTGCCTCAAGATTCCCAGATTCACCAGTTGGACTGCAGAGGAAGCCAGCAACTGACCTTTCAATATGCTAGAATAGAACAGAATAGGGAACTCCTTTGTAACTGAATCAGAAGGACCAATAGGGGATGAGGTACTCAAGGGGATTATATCAGGATGTAGTGCTTTTTTTTTAGTTTATTAGTGCTTAACTTATAAAAAAATGCTTATATGAGCAAGTGCAGGGTTTTAGATTGAGAAT
This sequence comes from Protopterus annectens, assembly GCF_019279795.1. Taxonomy (NCBI): domain Eukaryota; kingdom Metazoa; phylum Chordata; order Ceratodontiformes; family Protopteridae; genus Protopterus; species Protopterus annectens. The sequence goes on from NC_056746.1 coordinate 290,930,821, forward strand.
AGAGTGTTTAGTTTGAGAGTTAGAGCAGTTCCAAGAGAAAAAGTGAAGAGTAGACTTTGTGGAGCCGGGAATAGTTTAAACCCGATTAAGCGATGCTGCACTATGCGCAAATTCACGCTAAAGTGGGCTTTAAAGCAGGGGGTTAGAAAGCGATAGGAAATGGCCCAAAACGGCCAATAAGCTACAAGTTTCTGGGCTGGAACCACTCCTCAAGGGACAGATAGGCTGCTCAGAGCTCCCCACTCCCACTGGTGAGCAAAGAAGCTTCCTCCTATCCAAATAAGGATATGGGCAACACAGGAACTATGACACAGCCCAGAGATCAGCAATACCTGAAGACTGGACTATTCTAGTTCAGTAAAGGCGGGAAACAAGGATATTTTTTTGAGTTTTTCTCTCTCTCTCTCTTTTTTTTTTTTTTTTTTTTTTTTTACAAAGTAGCAGAAATTAGGTACAGAAACACAGTAAATGCTTTAATTCGGATAGCGCACTTGAGTGTGTAGCCTACTAGTTAAACTAAGCAAAAACAAAGTTTAAAAGTGTAAAAACTCAGGAATACAGTCAGGAATGCAGAAAAATAACTTTATGAATGCAACCTGGATGACTGGATGGATAACTGCAAACACACTCCAGGTTTTACTCCACAAACCCCTACAAAAAAGGGGGTAGTAAGTTATGGGAACTGTAATGACTAAACTACAAATAGTCTTACTGATCAACTGCCTTGTAATGGTCTATTAGTCTATACCAGCTCAGCCTTGGTTAACACGCCCTAATCTCAGGTGTCGGATTTCCCACACTTCAACTATGAAGTACAGTTCTTAGTTTCAAAAAGCAATCAAAATTTTCAAGCCTAACATTCAAATGTTCCTTAAAATGCTATAATCAGGGACAGTAATAAAACTTAGAGGAAGCAAATTAAAGAAAAGGGCAGGCAAAGTGACAGTCAGAAAATAAAGAATTACAGTACTTTCATTGTAAACTGGTTGTGAATCACAGTAAATAATCCTCTCATCACAATGTTGACTCCCTCTGTCTCTATAAAATGACATTAGGGAGGTAGAACCCTTGACAGTAAAACAAAATTATGCAGCACAATAGCACCCTTTCAGGTCATTCCAGAATACAAGGAATTAGAAAATATTACTATTTACATTAACAGGAGGACATATGTGATACAAAAACATTCAAGACACATTGAAAATATATATTTTTAAAGTTTTTTTAATGCAGTTGTATTTTAAGAAATGGATGGCAATATTCTGATCAAGTATAAACTACTCAGTGGATTATGATACTTTTACTTTGCTTGGCATGAAACCAAAGGTGCAGGTGCAGTATCCCCAGCAGTAACTGGATTCCTTCTCTCCGATGTTGGCTTATGACTGCTTTTTCACAAAAAAATGTCTTCCACTCTGGTCTGCTATTACAATCCCTGACACCCTCAACCATCTTCCTTTTGATGGCAACAAACAAATGTCCATACCTCCACTCCCTTAAAAATATCTCTGTTCCCATAAAATACATGAAAAGCATCAGCCCTTTAAATAATGTGGTTTCAGCATAAAGAGTGGTAAACTTGCATTGCATCACCCCTTTAGCAAGAACTCTCCTCAGTAATCACAGTTTAAAAATGACTTCCGGCCTGCTAATACCTTAGTTGAGCAGTACTCTGAAGTTCACTTTTGTGGTATTGAATGATATGATTTTATACTGAAATAGAAAAAAATAAAACTGTACCTAATGAAGAATACACAGAGATATACCCGTGAAATTTCATTAAAAAAATACCAGTAAACATTTTTGACATCTCTTGCCAGTTTTAATAGTCATCCAATGGAGGGCATGCCAAACAAAATAATGTTATGACAGTTTTGAAAATATTCACAACTTCTAACACATTGGGGGCTTTATCTCAGTTTTTAGAAATACTTTTCTCTGTTATGCAGTCACTACTTTCTTTAGATCCTGCAGAATCTTTTGGTGTTCGGTATTTAGCCCACGGGTGTGGTGTTTCTTCTACTGACATCCACTTCAACCATTGGTAGTAATAACCCCGAAAGCCATCAATCTTTTCCAGGTAAGTATTCTTGCATTTATACTGGAAGACCAAGAAATGTGTTATCTGCAGATAGCCCTTCATCCTTTCTGGGTTACCCTAAAATGTTTTAATCAGCAAAGTACTTGCTTCCTAACTTATTTAGCTTTGTTAATCAATAAACTCAACAGAATCACAGAAGAAAAGCTCAGTTATTTTGTTATAAAGATAACACAAAACAGCATTAACAAGGCATTTTCTTATTCCAGATGAGCATGCAAACCTGTCCTAGACTCAAAGGTGTAGAACACATGATTCTGTATTTACAGATTCACATAGTTATAGAATATATTGTACAGATAAGACTGAAAAGTAAACATTTAATTAAGGGAATAGAAATGCATATCAAAACATTATTATTATAAAGCTATGGCCAGCAATTATAAACCTAGCTACTTTAGCAGTTGAGAAAGTAAAACAAAATAGGATTGTGAAAGTAAACTTGCCATAACAGCAGATGTTTAAATAATCCATTGCGGCAGTACACTTGGTTATAAGGGTTATGATGAGGATAACCTGCAAACGGTATAAAACCTGACTAGCTTTCAAAGTTTAAGGGCACTTTCTATGTATCCAAACTGTTAACCAGTTCAAGCAGAGCTAAAGAAAAAGAGTGGTTGGGGCACCAAGACCTTCAGTGCATTCACACTATGAGAGGGAGGCTAAAATCCTGAAAAGGTCAGTGCTAGGACACTAAAAATTCAAGTTCATACCCTGGCAACAAAAATAAGGGGGTGGAGGGAGGCAGTAACTGGTGCAGCAGTGATAATGCAAACATCTACAGTTATGCTAAGTTTAACTTGCACATCTGTACTATGTTCAGCGTTTGACACTGATGCAGTAGCTTTAGTTATATGGTTAAACTATCATAGCTCATACTGATTAGGAGGAGGAAGAATGAGGGTCCAGGACCTGGAGAGTGGTCCTAGCAAAGCCTGCACTAGTCCTGGAAAAGGAATCTAGTTTGTAGTGCTTTGTAAAGGTATGTACAGATGATCAAGTTGCTTCTTCTACTATAATTAAACAACAGGGGAAGTTGCATCCACAAAGAGACCAGTCACCAGTGGAACCCCCAGAGTTCTGTGCTGGGACCTCTCCTATTTGGCAATTATGCATGTGAAGTAAAGGCCAATACCAAAGGGCTGTGGCTGACTACGTTTGTAGATGACTGCAAGCTAGGAAGTTACTGAATACCCAAATGACTTAGCCATCCTGCAGTAAGGCTTGTTATAAATAAATACTACTGCTAAAATCATGAACTGAAACTAAATGTAAAAAAAAAATACATCATCATATCCTTTGGGAAGTCATCTACCCCAGGGAACTACCAGATTGACAACACCCCCCCCCCCCAAGAGTTAATCCAGTTGTTTGGGATTTGAGAACGTATGTGGAAAGTGACCTAACTTTCAACCAACATATATCCATTGTCATCAGAAAGACTTTCTATATTGTACAGCTTCTAAACAAAGGGATTGTGTCTAAATCTAGGGATGTCTTGTTTCCCTTTACTTAGCACTCATTAGGCCAGTCACTGAGAATAATGCCCCCTTTGGCATGCATCTGTCCAGATATATGCAGCAACTGGATCATCATCATCACCACAAAGTACAGTTGTGTACACCTACCATAAATGTAGATGTTCGAGTGTCTTCACTGTTGCAGTCATGACTGTAGGGTTCTCCCCTGCCAGCAGGCAGTCCTCGGTCGGCCAGAATCCCAAAGTCTGGGTCCGGCGTCAGCTGTTCAACCATGCTCCCTGACGTCAGAGCGCAAGGAGTACAAAGCTGACAGCCGACGCCATCTTCTCCAGCTTTTCTTGCCCCAGATGTCAGGAGACCCAAAATGAAAAAGGTCCCATATCCTTTGCAAATACACCTCAGAAGAATGGTGAAAAAAGGAACTACACAAAAGTAAAAATAAGAGGGGACAGGAGGGAGGAAGCAGACTGCAACAGTGAAGACACTCGAACATCTACATTTATGGTAGGTGTACACAACTGTACTATGTTCATCATGTTTCACTGTTGCAGTCATGACTGTAGGGTAGAATCCCAAAGCTGAAAGAAAGGGAGGTGGTCATAAAGAAGAAGGGGCGGCTAAAAGGCCCTGCAAGACTGCAGAGGCAAAGCCTGCCCTAGACTTAGAGTAGAGAGGTAGATTGTAGTGCTTAGAAAAAGTATGCACTGAACTCCAAGTTGCAGCTTCCAAAATGTCTTTGGTAGGAACTCCCCTGAGGAAGGCCGCAGAAGTGGCAGCAGCTCTGGTGGAATGAGTCCATATACTCCCTGGGATTTGCTTTCCATGGTGTGAATAACAAAATCTGATTCCATGAGCAATCCATTTAGAAATGGTCTGTTTTGAAATGGCTTTACCTTGGGAACTAGAAGCATAAGAAACAAACAATTGTTCTGATTTTCTGATGTCCTTGGTTCTGTCCAGGTAAAAACGTAGCTGTCTGTGTACATCCAAGGAATGTAAGACCCTTTCCCCTTTATTTTGAGGAGTGGGGAAAAAGGTTGGCAAGTGGATAGTTTGATTTAAAGCCACTTTGGAAACCACCTTAGGCATGAAGGTAGGATTAGTCCTCAAAGATACCCTGTCTTGATGAAAAATAATATAAGGTTCCACAGCCATAAGAGCTTGTAACTCTGAAACTCTCCTGGCAGAGGTTAGGGCTAACAAGATAGCTGTCTTCCAAGATAAAAACATGATGTCAGAAGAGGCAGCAGGCTCAAAAGGAGGCAAGGTTAGTTTTTCCAAAACATAGTTGAGATCCCAAGCAGGAATGGGAGGAGATCTAGAAGGTCTTAAGTTCTTAGCTCCTCTGAGAAACTGTCTCATGAGCTGGTGGGAAAAGATGGGAGGGTCTGTATTATAATGAGCAGAAATAGCAGAGGCATGTATCTTAATGGAAGAGAAAGAGAGACCGTTATGTAAGAGATCTGTCAAGTAAAGTCAAATTAAAGGAATGTTAGGAAGAAGAGGATCAGAATCCTGAGCCTGCATCCAGGAACAAAATCTTTTCCATTTTCCTGCATAAGATTTTCTAGTGCTAGGACTTCTGGCTTCTAAAATGACATCCATAACCTGCTTGGGTAGGAAAGAAGAAATCAAAGGCCCTGGATTAACCAGGCTGCCAGGCTGAGAGTTCTGACATGAGAGTGTAGAACCTGACCCTGATGTTGGAACAGAAGGTTCGGAGACTGAGGTAAAACCCAAGGGGGCTCCAGACATAGGCTTTTTAGAGGTGGATACCAAAACTGCCGAGGCTAATTTGGGGCCAGCAAGATTATCATCTTGGGCTTGTCCTGTTTTATCTTCAATAAGACCCGTGGAAGAAGAGGAAGAGGCGGAAAGGCATATCCCGAGAGGTTCCTCCAACTGAATGACAGGGCATCCACTTTCCAAGCTTCTCTGTGGAAAGTCCTGGTGCAAAAATTCTGTAGTTGATGATTGAGATGGGATGCAAAGAGGTCTATGTGAGGACATCCCCAGACTGCTGTTATCATCCTGAATATTTTGGTGTCCAGCATCCACTCGTGTGGATCCGAAAGGTTTCTGCTCAGACTGTCTGCCAGGCAGTTTTGTTTCCCTGGTAGAAACTGAGCTTGAAGATCCAGATTGCAAGCTAGAGCTGTGTTCCATAGAGCCATGGCTAGTCTGCAAAGGGGGTAGGAATGAGATCCCCCTTGCTTGTTTATGTACCATATAACTGTGGTGTTGTCTGTCCGTATTAGTAGTTGTCCTGGTTGTAGAAGATTCCTGAAGGCCAATAGAGCTTTCTGAACGGCTAACATTTCCTTAAAATTGATATGCAGGTGCTTCTGATCCTTCGTCCAAAGGCCCTGCAGACAGTTGCCCTGAAAATGGGCTCCCCAAGCATAATCCGAGGCATCCGTGGTTAGAATCTGAATGGCAGGAGGCAGACAGAAGGGTTTCCCTTTGTTTAGAGCACATGCCCTGGACCACCAAAGAAATTCCTTTTGAAGGCAAGGAAGGACGGAGATCAGTATGTCTAAACTGTGGCAATGCTGAGACCATACACTTTTTAGGTACCACTGTATTTTCCTCATGTGTAGTCTTGCATATGGTACGAGAAGGATGCAGGAAGCCATGTAACCCAAAGCCTGCAGGAATCTCCTTGCAGATAGTTGAGTTAAAGTTGCCAAGGTTTTGAAACTTGAAGCCAGCTGTAATTGTTTTTCGGATGTCAGAAATGCCATCTGGGTTGTGGTGTTTAGAAGAGCACCCAGAAAAGTTATCTGTTGTGATGGTGTCAAATTTGATTTTATGTTTACAGAGAATCCCAGGAACTTGAGGAGGTTCTGTACAAATTCTAGATGCTGGAGTAAGACATCCTTGCTGTCTGCCTGAATTAGACAATCATCCAGATAAGGGTAAATTTGAATTCCCTTGAGTCTGCAGTAAGCTACTACTGGAGCCAGGCATTTGGTGAAGACCCTGGGCACAGTAGACAATCCAAAGGGCAGCGCAGAGAATTGAAAGTGCCTCGATCCGGCCTTGAACCCGAGGTATTTTCTGCGATCCTGCCTGATGGGAATGTGTAAATATGCCTCCTTTAAATCCAAAGTTACCATCCATGCATCTTTGGATAGCATTGGAAGTAGCTGCTGTAGAGTAAGCATCTTGAATTTTGGAATCTCTAGAAAGGTGTTCAAGACCGACAGATCCAGAATGGGTCTCCATGAGTTTTGCTTCCTGGGGACTAGAAAAAGCCTTGAGTAAAAACCTTGTCCCATCTCTGAAAGTGGAACCAGTTCTATGGCATTCATAGCCAAAAGAGCTTCCACCTGGTTTAAGGCCTCCGTCCATTGATGTTTTGGAAGGTCTGGCCATCCGCTTGGCCTTGGCAGGGTATGAAAATGGAATTTGTAACCTCTTAAAACCACATCCAAAACCCACTTGTCTTGGGTTATTTGAGTCCAATTTTGATAAAAAAGAGAGTTTTCCTCCGAGAGGGGCTTCCAGGCAAGAAGTTCCTGTAGCCCAACAGAGGGAGTCATTGAGTTTGTTTCCTATGAGTTTGTGACCTGTCCTCTCCTCCCCTAGGGGTGGAAGCAGTCCACTATCTTGGTCTATAAGAAGCTTGTGTTTGAGGCCTTCCTCTGGAGCGTCTATATCTACCCCTCTGAGGCCTGTCTGAAGTGGGAAAGGACCAATTTTTAGAAGGCCAATTCCTGCTAAAACTAGGTGGCTGTACTTGTAAGAAATCTTTAACTGTTTGCATGGATTTCGCCTTATCCTCCATCTTTTTAATCACCTCTTCAGCTTTTGATCCAAACAAAACATTATGCTGAACAGGAGCATCCAATAATTTAGCCTTTACTTGTTCAGGCAAATTTTGTTCCTTTAGCCATGCATGCCTTCTAATGACTGTGCTGGAGGCAGCAGCCCTACAAGAAGCCTCCAAGGCATCAAATCCACAGTGTAAACCATGCTTCCCAACTTATTCAGTGGCATGCAATAAGTCATGTAATTCCTTATCATCAGCACAGGCAGAAATGGAAGTAAGCTTTTGTTTTAAAACAGACAAGAGAAATTGCTGGTATTTCAGCATATGAAACTGACAGTTTAAAGCCCTAATGGACAAAGTAGCAGAAGTGTACACTTTTTTGCCCCATCTTTCTAAGGATCGAGAATCCTTTTCAGTAGGAATGGGATTTTTTTGGCAGAAGCGGCCTTAACTCCCTTAGGACCCTGAGAAATGGTTTCAGGGTCAGCAGAAGGGTTCTTGTATAAAAACTGGTGGGAATCAGGAACCCTGTAATATCTATCAGGCTTAACAGGAGCAGGAGGAAAAGAGTCAGGGGTTAAGTTAGCCTCCGAAAAGGCATCATCCACAATATCCAAAACAGGAGGAATAGCCAGGGGTCTATGTCGGGGAAGAAGAAGAAAATCCCTCAGTCTTTTCTTAGATTCCGAATACTCTTGTCCTTCCCAGTGGAAATGTTCCCTCATTTCATGCAAAGTTTCCCCAAAAGAGAAATCCTCAGGGGGAGAAGCTGAAGGAATGGATTCCTCAGCATCAGAATCCTCATAAGGAGGGAAAGAAGAAGAAACAGAAGCCTGATCAGAGGAATCATAATAAACATCCTGCCTTGGCCTTTTATCTGGAGGGGGATGTGAACCCCTAATCATAGTAAGTAAATCCTCCGCCATCTTGAGTAACTGTTTCTGTGACTTGGGAGCCGGTTCAGAAGAGGCCTGTGTTGCAGTCTTTGATTTAGAAGGAGTCTTTGCCTTTGTCTTTGGCTTTGCCTTTATTAGAAGCCGAGTAGGCCTGAAAACCCCTTTGGAAGCCGGTACCTGCACAGCGGCTCCGGACCCATCCGAAGGAGCATTGTCTGAAGGTCCTGCAATAGAAATATTTAAAGGCCTGGTTGGCTCCTCATGAGAGTCCGTTTCGGCCATCAGTTCTGAAATGGCCGATGACAGGGGCTGCAAAAGCGCCTCACTGACGACGGCCGAACCTGAAGCTGGCTCTGCTTGTGCGCTATCATCAGATTTGGATCTCGGAGGCCTGTCTTTATCCTTGCGACGTTTGTGAACTCCGGTAGCCGGAACCGTATCCAACGACATTTTGTAGTTAAAGCACCTACCGAAGTAATGAAAAGCAAAATCGTACCTTCGCTTAATTGTACGTTGATTGAATCTAGCACAAAACCGACAACTAGCTACGTCGTGGTCAGGGCCTAAAGCAAGGAATACAGTAAGAATGAAAATCCTTATGAGGTATTTGCTTCCCACATGAAATACAATTATTAACTTTTTCTGACATCGGAGTGGAGCAAGAAAAAAGTTTCCCCAACTGGGTACTTAGCTTTGAGTGGAGAAGAAAATCTTCGGACTGAAGTTTATCAGAAAAAAAAAAATCGTCAGGAGTCAGCCAACCGGCACTTGCTAACTGCTATCACCACACGGCAAGAAAGACTGGAGAAGATGGCGTCAGCTGTCAGCTTTGTACTCCTGGCGCTCTGACGTCAGGGAGCATGGTTGAACAGCCGACGCCGGACCCAGACTTTGGGATTCTGGCCGACCGAGGACTGCCTGCCGGCAGGGGAGAACCCTACAGTCATGACTGCAACAGTGAAACACGATGAACATCTCCCTTTTTCCCCATTTCCTACATGGTGTCAGGGTGTTGTATTAACTGTCACCATCATTCTTAATTCAATACCACCATCCTGTCTTCTTCAACACTCATGCATGATTGTTGCAGATCTTCTCTCACATAATCCATCCAACTCTTTCTGGATGTCCTTGTTTCCTCTTACCTTCTTCCTGTCTGTTCCATATCATCTTCACCAGATTGTCTTCTGCTTTTCTGCAAGTATGCCCAAACCACCATAATCTGTTCTCTTTGATCTTTTCTGCAACTGGAGCTACTTTGGCTTCTATTCTTGTGTCCTTGTTTCTTTGTCTGTCCCGCAGTGTGCATCTTACCACCTGTCTCGGGCATTTAATTTCCATTACACCTAGCTTCCTCATCTGCTCTGCCTTTACTGCTCAGATTTCTGTACAATATAGCAGTACTGGTCACACAACTGTTTTGTACCCCTTACTTTTCAGCTTCTTTGGCATTCTTCTGTCATAAACTACACCTGACACTCTATATGCCAGTTGGTTACAGCCCCTCTGATTCTAGCTTTGACCTCTTCATTCAGACTTCCCTTCTCCTCAACCACCCCTCCCACATACTTGAAGCTGTTAACTGTTTCACTGTATTCCCTTTTACCTCACTTCTCAGCTTCTTCTGATTTCCACAACTTGCTACCATTACTACTGTCTTATCTGTACTCAGTTTCATCCCATGTGCCTTCAGTTTTGCATTCCATTCCCCTATCCTTTGCTGAACTTCAACTGGAATGCCCACAGATTTACCTTACTAAAAGGATACAAGACCTAAACTCTATGTCCTATATGGATCAACGCAAAGCCCTGTGACTATACTTGGTAGTTTAAACCAGTTATTGCACCTTGGAGTATAATACATAAATTCGGTTTGAGCTCCTGCTTGTCAAATCACATTTTTTTCCCCAAATATTCTCATGTTTCTTCACTTTTTCCTTCTAGGTCCCCTGGTACATACTCTCTACTGCAAATTGGGTTCCAGTTCCTACCCTTAAATAATATTTATGTCTGCCCAAATTCTCTTAAGCTCCATAACTGTAGTTTTAGGTGGAATATAAATACATTATTAACTGCTGAAGCCCCTCTCAGAATCAGTATTATTGCTGCCACTTTTCGTTTGTCACTGATACTCCATTGAATATCCATTCTGACGTCCTTTCTCTGCCAAATTCATATGCTCATTGCTGCCCCAGTAACTCCCCTGTAAGATTATTTTTACTCCATATTTTCTAATAAAATTCAGTACTCTCTGCATTTTGTCCATACCTGCAATACAACTGACATCCAATGATAACACTGATATGGCAGTCGTTCTGATAGAAAGGTATTACTTTCACATATTCTGCATTTTAATTCTTTTAGATATAAATTTCCAACTTGCAACTTACATGCACACATTAATGCTTGGCATTCTGAGTCTGTATGCAGTTGCTGCTTCTTATCTCTGTTTGAAACCATGTCAGATTGTCCCAGATTTTTGCTTCAAGACATATTCTCAAGAAACTAAACATATTTTCAACCTCACCCCTTTTAATTCACAGCAAACACACATAAGTATACACAGTTTCCAAAACTGGAAGTTATCCGTCCATATAAGAGCAGAAGCCCCAAAAAGACAGCTACATCGACAGGCTTTACCTATTTTGCAGATAGGTTTAATCATGCTGTAACAGCATGCTAGAGCTAGTGATCTCCCCTTGCAGAGATATCATCTATCCTTATGTTATCTCTATTTCCCTCCCAGATGTGAAAAACAGTTGGCATGGTCTGATTTCACAGATTTTTAGCCTTAAGAAAAAGTGTACTGGTTACCGCCCTCAAATGAATAAAAAAAAGGCTGCTAGGGACACATCTACCTGCAAAAGTATTCGCTTTTCTCAGTATCAGTCTTAAAATTTATTTTCACTGAACTGCTTGCCAGTAACCCTTTAAACAGTATTTCTTAAGTTTCTTATACAAACGCCTCACAGCACATTCTTCAGTCATTTCCTGATGAATTGCCTGCAACTGTACTTACCAGCTCCTACTGCTGTTTTATGGGGGAAAAGAGCAGTTAATAGCTTTACAAATGTAAGAAACAGCTTTCAAATACAGGAAAAGTATTTTTATGCTTTCCACTTTCCAGCCTACCTGCTTTAAAAAATACCTTGTCTGCAGCATAAATTAAGAACACTAATCTATACTACCATCTGTATAAAAAATGGAATTTATTATATTTTAATACACATAAAATATTATTAGTTCACGTTTATATTTCCCCCTACAACCCAAAATCACACCACATTTCTTATATCCAGCTTTTATCTTGTCACAGTATAAATCCCAGATACAGAACACTCAACAAAAAGTACTTTCTTTAACATCACTAGCATAAACAGCAGTCTCTTATAAGACCCCCACTTGCATTTAAAATACTTCTGCACACCACACAGAACTGCTGTAGAATATAACATTCGGTTTATTTCAAGACATTTATTTTACTGAACAATTTTTAAAATAATACCTTAATTGACAGATCACATAACAGTTTCTCATAAATCAGAATAGTCACAGTTTAACCAAACTTTACATAACCTTCCAATACAGTTAACTTTTTTCTTAGCATTTAATACATCATTACAGTCAATTTGCAAATATTGTTACATTAATACATTGTTACCCTGTTACATTGTTTCAAAGCCAAACAACTTTTTAGTGATGACTGGAAAAATTACAAAACTATAGTGGCTTCCAATTATTTTCCCTCCTGTACCAATATTTTGCAGTGGTAGCCATGGTCTCCATTTATTCAATAATGCCTTCCCCTGTCTCTCTCCTACTATTTTAGTCTCTTGCATGTAGATGTGACCCATGAATTTCCACAGCTTTTTCCATAGCTGGGTTATTGCTTTTTTCACTGCCAGCAATAATGTTCCAAGTAACTCTTTCTCAGCCTTTTGGTATATCTAAAAAGAACACTGCAAGATGAGCCTTTTCTGGCCACAGCTTCTCCACATTTCTACTGAATATTTTCTAATTTCCTGTAACTTAGGAATTTGCCAAATATGTGTACTCAGGAGCCATAGGTCCCTTCCCCACAACTCCAATAGCATGTATCTACATCTGTTTATATCTTATTCAACCTTGTTGAAATATAAAAATACTTGGGCAAGCATTTTCAGCCAAAGATATGAAACTTCCTCATTAATTCACCTTAACCAGCCTGGAGTACATTTCATTCTATTTCCTTTCTGGAATTTGATTCCCCAGTTTTGTTTCCCAACCTTTCTTCAATTTCTTAACTATTTTACTTTTAATCTCCCTAATTGTTCTATAACTTTGCAAAGCTATCTTGTTTGGTTTCAAATCTATACTCTGCATGTGTTTAGTATACAGATCCCAGAGTGGTTTATTTGTGTGCCCTACTTCCCTGGTCTTGCTCCTACCATACATATGCGTAAATCATCCATATTATCAGATGTTTTCCTGTTTTCATTTGATGTTTTTCTTGAAACCTCTTCCAGAAGATAAAGGCCTGTGTTTCCATTAACTGTGATCAGTATCTGACTTCACCATTCTTCTGCAGTTAGCCCTTAATCTGCTGGTTTTCTGCCACTTCAACTTGACTCACTTTCACTGGAACATATCACCATTTCTGCTTTGCAAACCTGTAAAATTCATAATCCAAGATAGAGCTGCTCCTTCAGTTCCCCAAGGTTCTGCCAGTCTCTTGAGTCTCATGCAACCAGAATACAACTGGGTTAACTCCAGGGAAGCACTGGTCTATCCAGCTCCACCAATAGCAGTCTATCCTCTAACATATACCAATAACATACAGAGACTTAACTGTGATACTCTCCTGTATGACCACAGACAGAATAATGCTAGGCCCCCAGCCCCTTGGCATTAACTTATCCCAAGCCTCTTTTTGTTTAGATTGTTCCCATAAAAAGTTATATTTTTTATGCCCCAGAAAAAAAGGAACTGTCTGGGTTCAGTAGGACCATCAAAAACTCACATAAAGCTACCAGCAGGGCAAACAGCTGCAGTGCTTGCATTCTGTGATCTAGTTCCAGCACCAGAAGCTTCCACTTTTTCAGTCCATCTGCTACAGTCTTTTTTTTTGTTCTTGATTGAGTGAGCATTATAATCTCAGCTACAGTATGAGCTACAGGCACACCAAAATATATTATAGGTTCATAGGTGTGTACTAGGCGAATGGCCCTAGAGCCTTTACAAGCCTAGCCCATAGGATTACCCTGGCATCGTGCCACCAGACTTTAGTTCCCAGTGCCTCTGTCGAGTAGAGCTAATGGAGTGATCCCCAGGGGTGAATTTTCTATTTCCCATCCACTCATTAAGATTTTTCTTGAAGAGGGCCAGTGAGGTGCTCAGTTTGACATGTATGAGAAGTCTATTCCATAGCATGGGCAGTCTCTGGGTTATGAACCTGTCCCTCCAGCACGTTCTGTTGATTGTGGTAATGAGGATGAGGTCTCTGGAGCATGTGGTGTGGAGGGATTGGGATTTCTTAGATGTAGCATTTCTAACAGAGCTGGGTCAGACATGGTTTTGTAAGTCAAGTAGAGATCGCCTCTAAGTAGGTGATAGGAGACAGAGGACAGTTGGGAGTTTTTTGTGTCTGTCCATATAGGACAAGTGTTTAGGGCCTAGGATCCTCTTTGTGAGGTCCTTTTGTGGCCTCTCCAGTTGCAAGTGTCTAGTGTGGTACATGCCAAATGGGGCACTGTACTCGATGATTGGCCTAATGAGGGAAGAGTAGAGTGAGACAATGACCTCTTTCTTCCTGGATGCAAAACCCTTTCTAATGAAATGTGCCATATAGAAGGACTTTCTGACTACAGTGGAAATGCGGTGGTCAAAAGAGAGGTTCCTGTCAACCTGTGTTCTCAGATCTCTTATAACGCCTTCTGTGTTAAGTGGACTACCATCGATGTGGTAATTCATGGTAACCGGGGTTTTCCTAAAGGGGATGACAACATATTTTTTGGCATTGAGCTTAAGGCCATGGTTCTGACACCAGTCGTTGGTCTCAGTCAGGCCTTTCTGTAGGATGTCAACATCACTTGAGGAGTTATTAGCTCCCAACTTGCAATTGTTTGCGAACTTTGTCAGCCAGAGTCCCTTCATGTTGGCCTGGACTTCACAGAAGTAGATTCCAAACAGGAGAGGAACCAGGACCGAATCCTGTGGGACTCCACTCGTGACTGGTCAGCAGTCTGACTTGGAGTCAGAACCCACAGTGTGAAAGTAGCTATCTGTGAGCCAGTTTGCAATCCACCTAGTGATATAGGGGTTGATGCCTACCTTATTGAGTTTTTCTATGATTCCTAAGTGGGGAATGGTATCAAAGACTTTGGCCAGATCAAGGTAGGCTGTATGAACCACCTTGCCATCATCCACAGCTCTGATGACTGACTCAAAGAAGTCGACCAGGTTGACCAAGCTTGATCTAACCTTCACAAAACCAAAGTGTGTGGGATCCAGAGTTTGGAGATTCCCTATATCCGTGTTTATTAGGTCCACAATGATGCGTTCCATAGCTTTGCAGATCGGACTGGCCAGGTTAATGGGGCGATAGTTCCCAGGGTCTGTAGTCACTCCTCCTTTGTGGAGAGGGATGACTGTAGCAGTGCACCATTTGGTAGGGGCAAAGCCTGAGGTGAGGCTGTGATTGAGCAGGGCACACAGGTGCAGTGCCAGTTCTCTCTGTAGTTCACGCAGAACACAGCCAGAGATACTGTCAGGTCCCATAGAAGCTGTATTCTTGGCTTTGGACAGTGCTGTTTTAACCTGTGCAGCAGTCATACTGGGTGCCTGGCAATCTATTGGTATTGTGATTGGTCCTTTGATGGGGGAGAGAGAGTGGTAACGTTGGCACTGAATCTGTCGGCCAGTATATTGGCAATATCTGTTGGCTCGGTATTGGAGGTACCATTATGCAGTAGCTCAGAGCAAATCTGGATATTGCAGTGGAGATTCTTTACATAACTATAGAAGGCCTTGTGTTTTTCTTTACTACCTGCTGCAATTCTGTTTTCATAGCTAGCTTTAGAGGATTTGATGAGGGATCTCAACTTTTTGTTAAGGCTGATAAAGGAGTCTTTCCCGTCTTGGGACTTCACCTTACTCCGCATCAGTTTCCTCCTCCTGTTGTAGAGTTTGCTTATGGCAGAGGACCACCAGATTGGCTTCATTTTTTGGAGGAGAGCGTCTTGGTTCTATTGGGTATGGAGAGATCCAAGCATTTGCCTACGTGTTCATACAGTGCATTGGTGTATGATTTGGCGGTCATGCAACTATCGTCCATTTGCATGGGTGCCGTGAAGTTGGCCACCTCTGTTTTTAGGAGCGCAAAGTTAGCTTTGGAGAAGTTTTTCAAGGTGGTTACCTTTGCAGGGCGGGTGGGAGGGATGTGGATTTCCAAGATGATTAGTTTGTGGTTGGATATAACCAGGGAGGAGTTGACTAATGATACAGAGCAATGGTTGCCCATGTTAGTAATGATCAGGTCAAGGATGTTGCTACCTCTAGTGGGGGTAAGAACGAGCTGGTCCAGGGCATTGGAATTAATGAATTACAGGAAACGTTGGGCATGTGTATTGGTACAACAGTAGTTTTCCTAGTTAATGGAGGGGTAGTTGAAGTCGCCCAGTATGAAAGTGTTAGGTTGGACCCTAATATTCTCCAGGGTGCTTAGGAATGTGGAGTATGAGTCTTGGGACATGGTTTGGGACCTAGAGCAGGCTACGACCTGAATCACTGTCTTACCCAATGTTAGATGCACCTGAAGTATCTATGATGCGTTATGTTGGGCTACCAGTCTGGAGGTGTGCACATCCTTTATGAATATGGAAACACCACCACCTTTGGAGCTTCAGTCCAGGTTCTGGGGCTGAAAGGTGTGGAATGAGTTATAGCCTGGTAGTGCAGGGGTGCCTTCTGCTGCCTTGAACCAGGTCTCTGTTACAGCACAAATGTCGATGTTCTCCATTTTAAGGAGTGCTTCAAGTGAGTTCACTTTGAGATTTAGACTTCTAGCATTGAGCAGCATGACCCTCAGATTGCATTTGTTTGTAGCTGTTACGCGGTGGTAATTTGGTCTTTGCAACACCACCTAAAAAAGGCACTGTAGGGGTGGCAAGAGCCTTGGCCACATCTGGAAGCCCAGGGGTGACAGATGCAGGCCATCTCTGGCAAAGCATCGAGGTCTGTCAATCATGTCAGCCCAGGCAGACAGATACTGGATCCCCTTAGAATGACACCAGAAATGTAGCCAATTGTTGAAATCAATCATTTTCTGCTTGTACTGTGATATCATTCTGGGTGATGGTAGGAGTCTGCTCAGGGCTAGGGTATTACCCCCACCTGGGCTACATAATCAGTGAGCTCCTCCAGGTCTCTTTTCATGTAGTCCAGGGAGGTATGTCTCAGGTCATTCACATCCACACGTACAATGATAGAGTCATATTTGTACCTGCTGTTGAGGGACCTGAGTGTGTGCATTATGTGGCAGATCCTGGTGCCTGACAGGCAGCTGCCTGTTACTTTCTCCTTAATCAACCTAGTGAGTGGAACATCAGTGTGCCTCACTGTCGAGTCACCTATGACTAGTGCGTTGGGCATGCTATTTTGCCTTAGGGGCCTTGGTTGAGTGGCACACTGTTTAAGAGAGTTATATGTCTCGTGATTAGTGTTGTGTTGTGGTGGTTGAGTTGGTTTCTGCTTTGGAGATCTCTGCTATTTGGGCAGATTTTTACTGAGAGCCTCCGCAAAGGTGGGTGTATGGTTTGCGTTTTTATGTGAAGGCAGTGCTGGTGTGTGTTGTAGAGGGCTGTGTATTCCATGTAGTGTGGTGCAAGTGTTGACCTTCTCCTCTTGACCAGCTATCCTGGTCTTGGCTGGAAAGTGCGTGGTTTCCAATTTGGATATACAAGTGCATCTCTTGCAAGTCTGAGTGTTGGGAGGTAAAAGGAGAGGGTTGTCAATGTAAATGAGGGAATTGCTACATTGCCTTAGGATGCCCAAGTTCACCAGGTTAATAGGAGAAAGCACAGGGAACTGACATTTAGACATGCCTGGAAGGGTGGGCATTAATAATAAGTACTGGAGCTGTTTCCTTGTAGAACGTTTAGTGCTGGTAGCACTTTTGTGTGCTACACTAATTGCTACAAGAAGTCTGGTAAAGTGCTAGACTAATAAGCCAGTAAAAGTGCAAGAGAGGAGAGAACTAGCAGATCTAAGAGAAAAATTGAAGAGCAGACTTTTTGGCACCATGCAGAAGCTTACAAACAGTCCTGGATACAGTAAGTCTGTATCTGGACTAGCCTAGTTACAGGAAAGGTGGAAAAACAAGTGCAAACACGGGCTTGTAAACTAGGTTCATAAGTTGGTACTAGGCTATCAGCCCTAGGGCCTATATAAGCCTAGCCATAACAATTCCCTGGCTATTTCTTCCCACACTATTTACTTCCCTGGACCCTTGTCTAGCAGGGCGACTGACGTGATCCCGGGGGTGAACTAGAAAGTTGAAAGAGATGGAAAAACTGCCCAAACGGCCAATAAGCTACAATTTCTGGGCCAGAAATCACTCCCACTGATAAGCTAGAATGCTTCTCTCCAACACAGAAAGCCTTGTGGGGCTCAGAAGCTTACAAACAGTCCTGGATACAGCAAATCTTTATCTGGACTAGACTAGTTACAGGAAAGGCAGGAAATAAGCTTAGAATTTTTTTTAAGTGGAAAGGGAGAAAGGAGAAATCGAAGATAATTAGAGGTTAAGAACCTAAGTGGGTTGGCCTTCTCAAATGTTCTCACTGTATTAGGTAAAATGAGCTAATGACATTAGACTGGGAGGAGTGTCCCGGATCAAATTTACAGTAGGAGCTGGCAACTGCAAAGCCACCAAGTACAAGAACAACAACAGCAATAGGGAGGGAGGGTGGAGGATCAAACAAAATCAGACACCAAGAAAAGCAATCTCTAGCAAATTAATAAATGCAGCAGTTTTCTTAACTAAAACAAAATCAGACACCAAGAAAAGCAATCTAGCAAATTAATAAATGCAGCAGTTTTCTTAACTAAAACAAAATCAGACACCAAGAAAAGCAATCTCTAGCAAATTAATAAATGCAGCAGGTCTGTTGACTATCACTGATAGCAGATTATGTGCCAAAAATATACTTATAGGCTTTTTGCATCCAGATGTCTATTGAATCAAGTCACAGCTTGGCCACCAGGAGCAGCTAAGAATTACTGAATTTGTTTGAAATACCTATGAGTACTTACTATATACCCTGTGCAAGGGTATGAAAATTTACTGTTGATGCCAAAGGTTTACCAGCATTTAACTTGTAGCATGTTAGGCTGTATGCCTGAAGTAGTTGAAACAACCTCTCCACTTGTTAAAATACCTGAATAATCCTAAAGAAGATTTGATCTGCGAACATTGCTAACTTAGTGGCAAAATTTCAAATTGTATGCCCTTCTATTCTGGACTTCCTGTGTTCAATTGGCAAGAGTTCTGGGTACAATACACAGCTGGGACAGTAGGCAACCCCTTCCTGGTACCGCATCCTGTGGTGA
Organism: Protopterus annectens; assembly: GCF_019279795.1. Classification (NCBI taxonomy): domain Eukaryota; kingdom Metazoa; phylum Chordata; order Ceratodontiformes; family Protopteridae; genus Protopterus; species Protopterus annectens. The sequence goes on from NC_056746.1 coordinate 290,949,658, forward strand.
GGACAGCTGTCAATTCTGCATTTACCTAATACTCTCCTGTGATCTGTCAATCAACTGGCAACTGGAATCACAAACCTCTGCATGGCCCTAAACAAATATTGCCATTTCATCCTATAAAATGTTTCTCAGTGTCCCAGCTGGCTATTGTCATTTACTGTTTGGTGTGTTTGTTTTTCTTGTTGAATTATTAATAAAGTTTTCATCACATTGTCAAAGGTTTGTCTACCCCTTATAAAGCCACACTGGTCCCCATGTATTATTTGTGGTATTAGTATAGCCTGGAAGCAATTATTGACATGAATATCTTATAGTCTTGATTTAAAAAAGATGTCAGTCTGGAAGGACTGACCAATACTGGATGCTTGCCCAGCTTTGGAATGGCTGAAATCACTGCCGCTACCCATAAGTGGGGGTTAACTAATGTTATCACCTCATTCATTAGGTCGTTTTTTTTTTTTCATTACAACCCCCTTCCCCAAGTACAACTCTAAAGAAATACCATCTGGCCCAGATAACGGTCATCTCACAGCTTTTTCAAATGTTTTTTGCAGCTCCTCACAAGTTATGGGTCTCACTAAGATTAGTTGCTGTTCACTATTTGCTCTGCATAAAGACCCTGATAAAAATTCTGAAAACACCGAAAAATAATTTGTGGGTCCCTCCATTAGCATATTTATTTTATACATTCACCCATTTTACTTTATTTTTATCTCAGAGCCGGATTCATCCACGATTTTGGGGAGTTGCCCAGAAAGTTTCTGTATTGCCTTTCTTTTAAATTCACAATTCTTTTCTAATCTTATCAGTTTCTAACTGTGGCTCTTTCATTTCCTTCTCTGAACTTATGATTCCCCTGGCTTGTTGATTCTGCAAATCCTTAAGCAACCCTTTCCATGTACCCATTGTACAATTAATTATTAACTTTCCTCTCTGGCATACTACTGTAAACCTAGATCTTTAATAGTAAAGATGCAATCCTACTAACAGAAGGATTTGATTCAGACAAAACTGGCAGAAAAAGAAAGTACTAAAAGTGGGAGACAGTAGAGTGTTTGTGGAAAATGATTACTCACTGTGCACCAGGCAGAAGAGGAGTAAATTTATTCCACTAAATCAGTGAAGGTCAAGAAGTAGGAGTGAGACTTAAGCTGCAGTATCCAGCAATCTTCAGAATATTCTTTCCTGGAGGGACAAAATCATTTTTGGTGGAGAACATGCTAAGGAGGAAATACAAAACTTTGTCCAACAAAAAGTGAGCTGTGAAACAAAAGGAGATTCTGCTTTTTGTTCTTCTGGTAATAAAGACCACAGATAGACTGTGCCAGTGAAATATTTTCCAGTGTTTCAATGGAAAATGCTTGACAGACAGAAAAAAGCACAAGAGTTGACGAGGAGAACCAACAGTACGTTGGAAAGGAAGCCGAGACTGGATATGGGAGATGGAGACAAACAGGAATAGAACCAGCAACTTGGAAATTTACAAATAAATGTAGAATTATAAAACATTAATTACATTGGCGAAAAAGGACATAACAAGAAAACCTGGAAATAATGGACTTTTTTGACTCTGTTGAACTTGTAGGGGACTCTACAGCATATGACCTACTTCATATTATTAATGTTTGGAGGAACACTCAGGAGAGAGGAAGAAGAAAGGGAGAGTTAACTAAGTAAAACAAACGTTTGTTCTCAACAGTAATATCTGTATAGTGCATGATATCTGCATGCCATAGTTTTCTCAGTTATTTTCAAGTGTAACTGGGACACTAAAGTAAACAGGTGCCTCTATTTTCTCCATCTTTCTACTACTCCTTGTTGTTTTAAGAAATATAGGCACTGCAGTGTAAAAAATGTCTGTTCAAAAGAGTATGATACAAGAAAAAAATGTGTGTTTTTCATTCTTGCATAGGGGAATGACTGGATTAAATGTTCTTGGCTTTATCTAATAGTAAGCTTTAAGAGAAAGCAAATAAAAAATAATACTGAATATAATAAAGCTGTCCTCTAGCAAATAAACACCTGTAGAAACAACTCTATCTGGTTCTCATGTCTCCATGGAGACAAACTGAAAAAGAGCAAAAAAAAAAAAACAGAATACTTCTTTGTTTTAATGGCTTTCTTTCAATGACTAGGAGATATTGTTTTCTGAAAGCATTCAAGTGTTTTCTCATTATGGGAGAGCAATTATGATAACACAAAACCAGACAGCACTTAGTAGAAGCAAAGACTGTACCATGCGTCTTAGCATTGATAACCTTCCTTTTAGGTTAACCCAAGTCTCTATGAGTGTGGTTGCCAGTTTGGGACAAATGTTCCTATTAGAGAGGTAAAACTTCAATATTTGTAGATGCATACAGTTTTGTGTGTTGATATTAAGTTAATAGGCCTTTGGGTGTATTTGGGGTGTATATTTTTTTGTTTGAGGGCTGTGATCTCTGTGTAATCTTAAGGGAAGCTGCACTTTAATGTGTGTGCACTTGTCATCCTCCCAGTGTGTACATCCCCTAGCTGTTGCCAGTGGTGAGGATTGAGGCTCCTTGATTACTGGGCCAGTGCAGGGGCGTCACAACTGCTATAATGGAGCTTAAGAAAATTCTATGAGAAATTATCAGTTTTCAGTGGGGAATATTACTTATACGTGGGGACTGCAATTTGATTTGCAGCAAGGAAGCTGTGTCTGGGGGACCCAGAAGGGAAAATATAACAAAGGTGAGCAGATGTTTAAAGAAAGTTATGAAAATATTTGGCATAGAAGATGTGAATTCAGTAGTAGGAGTGTGGAGAGAATTTACATATTATTCCCCAAGATACAAATACTGGCTTAGTCTAGATAGAATTTACATTTCACAGGAACTTGTGCATTTAATTGAAAGTTTTAATACACATCCCAAAACTATTTCAGATCACGCGTCAATAATAACTAAAATAAAAATGCAGGGTTATGAAATAAAAATGAGACACTGGTGCTTTCCCACCTACCTGTTGAAAAGACAGGAATTTAAGGAATGGGTAACGGAAATAATGTGGGAGTTATTAGAGAAGACAGAATTTTCTTCTGAAAATATAGCTAGGGAGAGGGATAAAATTAAAGTGGAGTTGGACTTCCAAGATGAAGGCATACTGAGTAACATCTTAACTCCAGCTCTCTCAGTGTGAAAACAAAAACTCAGAGAAGGCCAGTAGATTTTTGTGTTTATGGGTAAATATCAGTAACTGGTTAGTAAGTGTAATTCCTGGATGCCAGGAAAAAATACAGAGCACCTGGAAAAAATCAGCTACAAAAAGTGAAGAAGAAACACTGACTGAGGAAAGTTCTGCAGCTGTTCAGCAAAAAGCAATGCAACTTCCAGCTATGACTTCCAATAACCTACAGGAAGATACAAGACAACTGCACATAGACCTGGTTAAAATAAACGAAACACCGATGGAGTACATCAACACAAACAACATAACCTGGGGAGAAATGGCAGAAGCTTTAAACAGATATCCAAACGAGGTGATAACACTGCAAAAATCAGAGCTTGAAATGAAGAAAAAGCTTGCTGAATATGAGACTGCTCAGGAAGAGATGTTTAAAAAATAGCAGAATTAGAGGACAGAGGATGTAGAGAAATCTCAGATTTTCAGCTATACCAGAGAAGTAGGAAGAAACAGACTGCATTAATTTTATGAAAGCACAAATAAGCAAACTGGTATTCCACATCAGGAGCAGTTATTAGTTGAAAGGACACATCATGTGTATGCTCCAAACCTGGCTATGAGACAGGAACCTCAGCTTTTAATAGTAATGATGCAATCCTACCAGCAGGAAAAGTTGATTCTGACAAAACTGTGGTAGAAGGACAAAATAAAGTGGGAGACACTAGAGTGTTTGTAGAGAACAACTACTCATTGTACACCAGGTAGAAGAGGAGTATATATTCATTCCACTACTCAAGGAATGTAGAGACAGAGGTGTGAGATTCAAACTGCTGTACCAAACTATCTTCAAGGTATTCTTCCCTGGAGGGACAAAATCATTTTTTGATAAAGTACATCCTAAGGAGGAAATACACAAGTTTGTCCAACAAAATGTTAGCTGTGAAACAGGAGAGTCTGCTTCTTGTTCTTCTGGTAATAAACAGAACAGAGATACTGTACCTGTGAAACCCTTTTCACTGTTTCAATGGACAATGTTGAAGAGAAGGAAGGGAGCATGAGAGGTGACTAGAAAAATCTAGAGTATGTTGGAAATAAAGCAGAAACAGAATTTCGGAGATGGAGATGAACAGTAATAAAACCATTAACTTAATGTGAGATTACAATGCAAAAATTCTACTTGTGAAATATAACAGAACAAGAAAATCTGGAAATATTGGACTTTTTTGGAATCTGTTGGACGTGTGGGGAGAAGTATATGTCCTACGTCATGTCATCAATATTCGGAAAAATGCTTTGGGGAGGGGAACAGAAGGGAGAAAGTTAACTGCAAGTAAAGAAAACTTTTTTTCTTAATAGTACTATTTTTGCGGTGTATGGTTTTCTTTGCGCACTATAACATTTTTTCAGTTATTTTTAAGTGTAACAGGCATTGTAAATAGTTGCTGGTGTTCTTTTTTCACCCTTTTTTTCGCTCTTCTCTCTTTCTTCTTGTTCACTTTTAAGAAATGTAGGCACTGCAATGCTAAAAAAAAGCCCGATTAAAAGAGCATGACTAAAGAAAAATGAATGTGTTTTTCCTCTTGCACTGATTTAGTAACAAGTATTAACAGAAAACAAGTAGATGAAAAAGACTACTGAATATCATGAGGCTTTTTTCCCTAGCAAATTAACATATGCTTAGTAGCAATTCTGTATTTGGTCCTTATGTTTCCATGGAAACAATCTGATAAAGAGAAATTGGTTATAGTCTGGAGAGTGACTGGCTGGGGAAAAAAAAAAGAAAAGAGAAACTGGCTAGGAAATAATGTTCTATGAAAGCATTCAGGAGTTTTTACAACTAGGACAGCCACAAAGACTAGACAAAACCAGTTAGCACTTAGTAGAAGTACAGGTTGCACTAGGTGTCTGGGTATGGATAACTTTTCTTTTTAGGTTAACTCAAGTTTGTGAATGTGGCTGTCAGTCTGGGACATTTGTTCCTATTAGGAGGGTAAAACTTAAAATTTAAAGATGTAGATAGTTTGTCTGTTAGTATTTAATAGGGTTTAGGGTGTATTTTTTGAGGGCTTTCAGTAAAACAAAATGTTTTGTAAGATGTGACATAGGCTCAAATGGATAGGACAAGAAACAACTATATAAAAGTTCAACCTGCCAAACAGTGTATGCATGTAACACAAAAGCTGGAACAAGACATTTAACAAAAAAGATATTGTACAAAAAATTTAGAAATAATAACCTTTTAATACAATGATGTTTTCTGTAATGTCTTTAAATGTCAATGGTCTTACAAATACAAAAAAGAAAGAATACTGAACTATATTAAAAAATGTTGACAGCAAATAGCTATGCTATAAGAGACGCATTTGGAAAGAACTGAACATGTGAATTTGATAAAGAAAGGCTTTCAGGATGGTTACTCAGCGGAATATCTGGGACAAAGGAAACAGCAGTACTTAAATTAATTGCAAGAGAAGCTCCAATAGTGATAGAAGAGGATAAAAAAGATGATAATGGCAGATGTGTAGTGCTAACAGGCTACTTGGAAGGGAGGAGGATTATACTGGCATGTATTTATATTCCATCTAAAATTGCTATAATGGAGCTTAAGCAAATTCTAGGAGAAAATCAGTTTTCATCAAGGAATATTACTTATAGGTGGGGACTGGAATTTGATTTGCAGCAGTGAAGATGTGTCTTGTGGGTCTAGAAGGGTATGCATAACAGAGGGTAGATTTTTGAAGAAATTTATAAAAATATTTGGTATGGAAAATGTGAATTCCGTAACAGAGGTTGAGAGTGAATTTACATATTCCCACAATATAAAAACTGGGCTAGGATAGACAGAATTTACATTTAACAGGAACATGTAAATTTAATTCAAGTTCTTGATATGCACCCAATAACTTTTTCAGATCATGCACCAATAATAACTAAAATAAAAACACAGGGTAATGAAACAAAAATGAGACACTGGTGTTTTCCCACCTATTTGTTGAAAAGACAGGAATTTAAGGAATGGGTAGTGGAGACTATTCATAAGCTGCTTGAGAGGATAGAAATTACTTCAGAAAATACAGCTACGAAATGTGACAAAATTAAGGTTGAGTTCAAAAATAGGGTGGAAATAACAGAAAGGTAGCTAGTTAAGAAGTAACAAGAATTATTTAGAGGGACTGACAAATGTTAAAGCACTGCAGCATAGGGGGAATCTCAAATAAGAAGAGGGTCAACTGCAGAATGCTAAGCAGAAAATAAGGGATTACCTTGATAATATATACAAGTTTAGAAAGATTGCTGTTAAGCAACTTTTTTGATAACACTAGAGCACAAAAACTTATAGCACAACAACTCAGGCAACAGAAAGCAGCAAGGGCCATCACCGGCCATCACCAAGCTTAAGGAGCCTATAACAAAGGAAAGTAACAAGAGATCCTGTAGAGGTATTAGAAACTTTTTGGAAATTCTATGAAAGTCTGTATAGAGCAGAGAAATGTGGAAATCAAGAAAAGATACAAATGGAAATGTTTATGGAAGATTTAAATATGCCAAGGTTAGCGGTAGATGAGGTTCAATTACTAATGGTTAGGATAGGAGGAGATAAGATAAAAATTGTGATGTATAACCACTCTACAGGAAAGTCCCCAGGAATAAATGGTATTCCTATGGAAATTTGGAAACTAGGAGGTAACAACTGGTAAAGATCAGGAAGGTTTTGTTGAACAGTATTTAAAGAGAAGAAGAAGTACCAACTTCCTGGAAGGAAACAGTGGTAGCTGTAATATCTAAAGAGGGTAAAGATCCATCGGATCCAGCTTCATACAGGCCCATTTCAATATTAAACCATGATAATAACTTGTTCGTGTCTATAATGGTTAAAAGAATGGACAAAGTAATTCCTAAACTGAGCAATATGGATCAATGTGATTTTGTGGAGAGGAGACAAACATTTGACAACGTTAACAGAACACTGATGTTCCACACGGAAGCAGAATGCAAGAAAATACTCTTGTTGTTGGTGAGTCTTGATGCAGAGAAAGCATTTGACAGAGTATGCTGGGACTTTATGAGCAGGGCAATGGAAGCATTTGGATTTCCAGAAAAAATATAAGGTTGATTAGGAGGCTATATCAGGGATCGGAGGCAAAAATTAAAGTGAGTGGGGTACTTTCTGACAATTTCTGCTTGAGTAGAGGAACCAGGCAGGGGTGTCCTATTTCCCCTTTGTTTTTTTTAAAAAAAAAAGGTGGCTTTGTTTGCAGTTGACATTTTATACCCATCAAAATTGAAAGACATACCTGACAAAACCAGAAAGAGACATTACGGTGTTGTGGAGCATTTTGAGACAATTTCAAATCTTTTTGGGATACAAAATTAATGAAGCTAAAACAAAGGCAACAGTGGTAAATTATGTACCCACACACAAATTGTTTCAGCAATATCCTTATTTATGGGGAGATGATAAAATGAAGTATTTAGGAGTGTGGATTAAAAATGATTCTGGTGCAGCAGCTAAGGATATGTAGGAAATGACTATACAAAAGATAATACAAAAACTGAGAAAGTGGAAGCTTTGTTATATGGATATGGATAGTAAGATATAAGCAGTCAAAATGTTTTTAGTCCCTTTAGTCTTATAAACAAGGTCAGGCATATTCTTATCAACCAGATGAGAAGTTGTGGGTAGCAATTAATAAACACCTGAAGGACCTTATCTGGGAGGGAAGATGGCAAGAGTCAAGTGGGATAAGCTGATTCTTCCAGCAGAACAAGGCGGATTGGGATCACCCAATTTAAAGGGGTATTTCAGAGCTGCACGGTTAAGGCTCCTATACATAGCACAAGCAGTAAATTAAAAGTGGAAAGAGATGATGTTGAAACAGGGGAAGCTCAAGAAACAAGGAATGACTGTGATTTTGGATGCAGGCCTTTAAGGAAAATAACAATAATCATACATAATAGTATATCCATAAAGTAGAAGAAAGTATTCTAAGAACTTAGCCAACATGGGAATGGAGAAAGGAGATTCTGCGATAGGGTTGACTGCAATTAGGGATACTGGCAATAGGGAGCTGGAATTTACTGGAGGAAAATGGCAAAGGAACCAATGTATTGGGAACAAATAACTGGAGAGGGAAAGATGACAGAATGGGAAGATACCAAGAATTTATTTAGACTACAGGTTAGAGGTTGCCTTCCCGATCAAGGATTGATATCAGAATCTAGGCAAAAAAAAGAAATTGGGGGGGGGGGGTCCTAAATGAAAGACCAGCACTGTTAGAGTTTTTAGTAGAATCTAGAACAGAAGCTGCCATTAAAGAAGGAATAATCAGTAGAGGACATAAAATATTGCATGATAACTATAACAATCAATCAGAGGAGGTTAGAAAGGACTGGATAAGCAATTCACAACGAAACTATGGGAGGATATATGTACGTCTCCTAAACATGCAACAAAATCTAGAAGATTTAGGATTTTTGCTTGGAAATGTTTACATAGATATTTTTATACCAAAAGTAGACTCCAGAGAATTTTTCCTCATGTAGATAGCAAATGTTGGAGGTGTGACAGGGAAGACAGAGATAAATGGCAATACATTTTCTGGGAGTGCAGTGAGTTGGTGGACTTTAAGGATTCCCGGCAAATTGCACTGTCGGAGATGCTGGGTGGACAGATTGGTGTGATGAGGGAGATTATTTTTCTGAGCTATGATACAAAACTGGAATTGCTTTTTTTGAGCTGTGATACAAAATTGGAATTGCCTAGACATGGTAAGACGTTGCTGCATCTAATTTTGGCGGATGCCAAAAAAGCAATTACTAGAAAATGGAAATCAAAATCTAAACCAACTATACTAGGAAGAGAGATAAAACAGTTGGAACTGAGATCTTTAGAAAAGGGTACGAGAAAACTACACAGGAAAAATGGGAATTGTGGGAACAATACATACAGGGGAGGAATGAGGTTTAAAAGACAGCAGGACTTAAATTAGCTATGTAATGTCTGACTGAAAATAATCGGGTAGATTATAAGATATGCATAATGTTTGCAAATGGGAGTGTGTCAGTATGGTTAGTGATATAAAATGCTTGTAACTAGGATTGTGTTGGTGTGGTTTGCGTTCATTTATATATGTGTATGATTGCCTATGTCGTAAATGATGGTTTACTAAAGATCTTTGTTTTTTTTTTTTTAAAAAAAAAGGCAGGAATTGAATAATTTATGTAATGTTGCTTAGGTTATATGATATATAGCAAGGGGATCAGCACTGATCCCCGAAGGAACTTTTCACCAAAGCACAAACAGCCAGGCATACTTCCACAAAAGTACTTTTTACCAATAAAGCTCTTTCACGGAATTATGCCTGCAGCTAGAGGGAGTCATAGGAGAATGACTGTTGCGGAGATCGTACTACGGTATGGATAAGGGAATATTCCCTTTTCCTCATTGTAGTGCAATCTCAGAGTGAGAATATTAATGTTGGGGGTGTGTGGGGGGTGCAGGGGGGCTTGCCCCCCTCCATAAAAGTAGATTTGTTTTTTTTTTTAAAGCACTTTAACAAAAGCGCTTTTTCGGTGAAAGCGCTTTCATTAAAGTGTGTTTGGTGATTGTGGATTCGGACTATTGAACTTTCGTTCAATATAGTCCTAGATCCGCAACAATATATGTGAAGCATAATGTTTGTAAATGTGAACTTGTTAATACAGTTTGATTACTTGTATATAAATGTAAATTTGCCTACTTCACAAGTGATAATTCAATAAAGGTGTTTAAAAAATTCAAGTGCAGTTTAAAAATAGGGTGGAAATAAAAGAAAGAGAGATATGGTTAAGAAGCATCAAGAATTATTTACAGGGAATGACAAATGTTAAAATACTGTAGAAAATGGGGACTCTCACAAAACAAGAAGAGAAGTAATTGCAGATGCTAAGCAGAACTAAAGGATTAACTCTATAACATGCATGAGTTTAGAAAGACTGCAGTTAAGCAACTGTTTTTGATAATAATGCCAGAGCACAAAAACTTTTAGCGCAACGACTCAGGCAACAAAAAATTGAAAGTGTTGTTGCCAAGCTTAGGGAGCCTATAACAAGAGATCCCTCAGAGGTACTAGAAATATTTCAGAAATTGTATGAGTATAAAGCAGAGAAATATGGAGATCAAGAAAATGTACAAATGAAAATGTTTATGTAAGAATTAAATATGACAAGGTTAGAGGCAGATGAGGCTCAATTATTAATAGGATAGGATGAGACAAGATAAAAATGGTGATGTATAACCAATCAATAGGAAATTCCCCAGGAATAAATGGTATTCCTTTGGAAGTTTTGAAGCTAGGAGGTAACAACTGGTAAAGATCTGGAAGGTTTTTGTTTAACAGTACTTTAAGAGGAGGAGAAGTACCAACATCCTGGAAGAAAGTGGAGGTGGCTATAATACCTAAAGAGGGAAAAGACCCATCAGATCCAGCTTCATATTGGGCCATTCTAATTCTAAACCATGATTATGAAGTATTTATGTCTATAATGGCTAAAAGAATGGCTAAAGTGGTGCCAAAATGTGGTTTTGTGAAGCACAGGCAAATATTTGACAACATTAACAGAACAGTGATGATCCAGAAGGAAGCTCAATTTAAGAAAATATCACTGTTTTTGGTATGTCTTGATGCAGAGAAAGCGTTTTACAGAGTAAGCTGTGAGTTTATGAGCAGGGCAATGAAAGCATTTGCATTCCCTCAGAAAATTAGAAGGTTGTTTAGGAAGATATATGAGGGATTGGAGGCGAAAATTAAAGTGTGCGGGTTCCTGTTTGATAATTTCTGACTCTATCTGCAGATGATATTTTACACTATGTAAAACCAGAAAAGGACATTTCAGCATTGTGGAACATTCTGAGGCAGTTTCAAATATTTACAGAATACAAAATTATGTACCCACACATGAACTGGTTCAGCAATATCCACACTTATGAGGACATGATAAAATGAAGTACTTAGGAGTATGGATTAAAAAGAATTCTGGTGTACCAACTAAGGATATGTGGGAAGAGACTAAACAAAAGATAATACAAAAACTAAGAAATTGGAAGCTCTGTTATATGGATGTGGATAGGAAGACACAAGTAGTTAAAATATTAGTTATGTACTTACCATAACTTGGCATCTGTGTTGTCCATTTTCATTCTTCCTTCTCTTGGATTCAATATTGGATCAGACTTGGCTGAATTTCTTAGATTTCTGGATCTGAGTCTCGAGTTCCTCAATCCTCCCACAATGCATCATATCTTCCCTAACTCCTCAGATCGAGTTTGCTGCCTTATAACCCAGAGAATAAAGGAAAAGGACAGAGTAAGAAAAAGAGGTTTAAGACCCAAACCTATAACCAATGATTTCTAATAAATTCTAGATCACTTCTCAAAGAATCCAGGCTGGGGGATAGTTGGGAGGGATGTGAGAAAGAATGAAAATGGACAACACAGATGCCAAGTTATGGTAAGTGCATAACTTCTATATTTGATGTTGTCCTTTTTATTCTTCCTCACTGATGGGTCAGAGTCCACCATTATGTAGCTCTTGGGTGGCCCTCAAAGAAGGTTATGCCTGAGCACTGTCAAGCCAAAAGAAACCCTGCTTTTGGATAAAATGCCCAATTTGTAGTGCAATACAGAAGTACATGTCTTTGACCACATGGCTGCAACACAGACTTCATCAACTGAGGTCCTAGAATAAAAAGCAAAGGACGTAGCCATAGCTCTGGTAGAATGGGCATTTGGAGGTCACAGCAAATCCATACCTTTTTGGGAATAAATGTGAGCAATATAATCAGTAATCCATTTGGCCAAAGAACTTTTAGAAACTGCTTGCCCTAAATAATTTGAGGAAAAAGAAAAAACACTGATCAACTTTTCTGTACTTCTTTGTTCTGTGAAGATAGAAACATAATCGACTATGCATATCAATGAGATGCAAAATACACTCTCCTTTATTAGAAAACTGGGGAAGAAAACTGGAAACTGAACAGATTGACTGATGTTTGATTCCATGGCTACTTTTGGCATAAAGGAAGGGTTAGTCTGAAAGGAAACTCTGTCTTTATGGAAGATGATGTAAGGAGGCTTGGCTGATAAGGCTTGAAGTTCGGAATAGCCGACATAATGGCTACCAGAAATATTGTCTTCCAGGAAAGAAAATTCATGTTGCAAGTGTCAGCTGGTTCAAAGAGTTTTTGGGTAAGACCTTGAAGAACAATCGTTAAGATCCCAAGGATGTAAAGGGTGTTTTACTGGAGTTCTAAGTAGAAAAATGCCCTTCATGAAAGATTTACATAATTTGGAAGTAGAAAGAGAGGAAAACCTGTCTCCAGTATGGAAATTAGATACAGCAGGAAAACTGGCTCCTTTCTGAAAAAGGGTAGTAAGGAAAAGAAGACCAGCCAAAATAGGAACTGAGAAAGAGTCCACATTCTCCTTTGAGGCCCAAATGGAAAACTTCTTCCACTTGCTGCTATATACTCTTTTAGTGGATGCCTTTTGAGAAGCCAAAATTATGTCATGGACTGGAGAGCCAAGCTTAGACTTTCTCAAAAATACTGGAAGTGGAGAAAGTATGCAGTCAATCGGAGGGTCTGAAGATTGGGGTGCTGGTGTTCTGATGGGTGAAAAATGAGGTCCTGTACGGGATCTAGTATCCATGGGGGATACTTGAGGTGAGACCATAGGAAGGGTAACTATACCTGATAAGGCCAGAAAGGGGCAATGAGGATTACTGAGCTCTTCAACCCGATGGCTTTCTGTAGAAGTTTTGGGATCAAAGGTAGATGGGGATAAGCATAAAGGAGACCTGGGAGCTAATCGTGGACTACAGCATTCCTCGGTGACTCCCCCTCTGGGACATCAAAGTGAAGTACTTGTTGAATTTGTTATTTAGGGAAGAGGCAAAAGATTCCAACAAGGCTGGCCCCAATGGCTTAAAATCTTGTTCGTTATGAAGTGATGGAAGGAACCACTAGTCAGAATGGACTTGTTGAGTCTGTGCAAATGAGTTGGTTTTCCACGGAATATGTACTGCAATTAGAAAGCAGCTTGAAGAGATCAGGTTGGGAGGACCAGCCACCTTTCTGCTTTAGGATTTCTAGGATGCCTCCAAAGTAGATTTCTTCAGGTGGTGTCTGGGGAAAACCTTCTGCCTCGTTGACATCTGTGTCCTCGGCAAGGGACTCCATGGGGGAGTCTATGTGCCTCCTCTTACACTTTTTGTTTCGAAGGACCTCCTGTGGGGTGTTCTGGGGAGGTATCAGAAGAAGGGGGGAGCAGTCTGGAGGCTCCTCAGGGCTGGCTAACATATGGCAGGAGTGATGGGCCCAGTGCTCAGATCCGATGAAGGACGGGGCAGATCCTGGGTGTGAGGAAACTATTCTCTGATCCTAGAGAAGGCCCTTTCTGCAACCTGAAAGGATGACGGATCCGAGTAAACCCCCTCCCTCAGAGCTGAGGTCATGGGAGAAGAGACAGCAGAGCCAACCACGGATCTGAGGCCTCCAAACAAAAATGGATCCAAGCTATCAAGGGCTGAAGCCCCAAGAGGAAGTGTCGGATTAGACAAAGTTGGAGCCAAAGGCATCCCCCCTAGAGCTGGCACTGACATCTCAGATCAGAGACCTGCTCTGATCCGACAAAACCAGCACTGAGTCCATCAGGGACACAGTTGGAGTCCAAGAAGGGAGTCTCCCCGGATCTGAAATAGACACTCACAGGTATCTGGGATTATGGGGTTCTAAAGCAAAGGATTGGACTGGAGAAGGAGTCTGCAAGGTATATGACTGAGCACTCATGGATCCAAGATGGGATGGAAATGGCAATACTCCCATCTCAATTTGAGCCCTGAGAAACTTCTGTATCATCCTAACCATATCGGCCTCTGTGAGACTTTCAGAAGACCTACATGAGGAAGCGGGTCTGGATGAAGTTGTAGACGCACGGATCTTTGAAGGAAAAGCCCAAGTAACTGGTTTCAGATGGTAAACCAGAGTACGGCTCTTAACCACTGATGCCTTATGATCTGAGGGAAAGGTGCTTGGAACAGAAGATCCAGAAACCATCACCGTTTCTATCGGATCCGATGGGGTCCTAGGATCCGACACTGCCTTAACTTTGCTTGGATCTGACGCAGTCAGGTCCAATAATGTCTTAGGATCCGAGGAAGCTCTGGGATCCAAGGGTGGCTTGGTCACAGTTGGATCCAAAAAAGGTTAGATCAAAGACTTTACATCTCTTCTCACATGGCTCCAAAGAGACCCCTGGAGAAGCAGAAAAGGGTCGCCTTGTTAGATCCTTTGAACTACCATGTTTTGAGGGTGTTTCAGCCCCAGAAGATGATGAAAGATGATGATGCTTGCAAAAGGCCCTTCAAGATAAGCTTATTTCCCCTGTCAGACAAGGCTAGTGGATTAAAGTAGGCACAGACTGCACAATCCACGTTCAAATGGCCTGGACCTAAATAATAGATGCACTTCTTACGGGTATCTGAATTAGGGATGTTATGGACACAAAGTGCATCTCTTGAAGCCTGTTGGTTTATCTGACATTTTAATATAGGCAAACATTCACCCAAGAAAAAAATGGGAGAAATGCCCACACACACACACACACACACACACACACACACACACACACACACACACACACACACACACACACACACACACACACACACAGAGCAACAAATTAGACTTTAAATCTAAGAAAGACAAGTTTTATTAACTATTAAAGCCTTTTTTTAAGTTAAAAAGCGAAATGGAAAGTGCCAATGGCATGAATAGAAAGTTAAAAAGGTTGAAAAGGACAGCAGTCCCCAACGCCTGCGGTTGACTATAAAACAGGGAGGACAGAAAAATAGCAGCAACAGCAAACAGAATTCAAAGTGAAATTTGTTTTAACTTACAAATAAACCCACTAGAGGCTTGGAAACCAAGTCTGGATGCAATGGTGGCAAACGAGATCTGATGAGTTAGGGAAGGTATGATGCAATATGGGAAGAGGGAGGAGCTTGATACTCAGATCCAGAAATCTAGGAAATGTGACCAAGTTGGATCAGATATCATATACAGAGTCCCATGAATGAGGAAGAATGAAAAGGACAGTTTTATACACAGGTCAGGTATATTTTTATCAACCAGAGGAGAAGTTGTGGATCACAATTAATAAAGAGGTGAAGGATTTTATTTGTGAGGGGAAGAAGTCAAAAATCAAGTGGCAGTTTGGGATTACCTGATTTGAAGGGGTATTTCAGAGCTACACAGTTAAGGCTCCTATACATAGCATAAGCAGAAAATTATAATTCAAAGTAGAAAGGGATGATGATGATGATGAAATGGGGGAAGCTCAAGAAACAAGGAGAGACTGGGATTTTGGATGCAGATCCTTAAGGAGAATAACAATAGCCATGCAGAATATTATATTCATAAAGTAGTAGAAAGTATTCTAAGAACTAAGCCAATATGGGAATGGAGAAATGAGATTCTGCCAATAGGGATGAATGCAATCAGGGATACAGACAATAGGCAAAAGGAGGCTGGAATTTACTGGATAAAACTGGCAAAAGAACCAAGGTATAATAATAAAACATTTACTGGAAGGCAGCAGACACATCATGAGTAAAAATTTGTATTTATTTAAGAACACGCCAAAAGAACCAAGGTATTGTGAGAACAAATAATTAGAGAGGGAAAGGTAAAAGAATGGGAAGAGGCTAAGACTTTATTTGGACTGCAGGTTAGAGACTGCCTTCCCTATCAAGTAAAGACATCAGAGTATAGGCAGAGAGAAAAAAATTGAGGGACCTTAAGTGGAAGACCAGCATTGGTAAAGATTTTAGTAGAGTCTCAAATAGAAGCTGCTGTTAAAAAAGGAATAATTAGTACAGCATATAAAAATTGCATTATAACTATCGATTAAAATCAGAGGAAGTGTGAAAGGGATGGAAATAGACTAGATAAGCAATTCACAAAGAAATAATGTGAGGATATATTATGTCTCCAAAATAAGCAACAACGTCTAGAAGGCTGAGGATCTTTGCTTGGAAGTGTTTACATAGGTATTTTTATACCCCAAGTAGACGCCAAAGAATAGGAAGACAGCAAAAATTGGAGCTCTGATGGGGAAGAAAGAGGTAACTGGGAACATATTTTCTGGGAGTGTAATGAGTTGGCAAAAGATCCCCTACAGACTGCTCTGTCAGAGCAGAGATACTAGGTGAGCGAATTGGTGTAACTAAGGAAATATTTTTTTTGAGCTAGGATACAGAATTGGAATTGCCTAGACATAGTAAGGTCTTGAGGAGTTCAATTATAATGGCTGCCAAAAAAGCAATTACTAGAAAATGCAAGGCTAAACAAACTTTACTAGAAGTATTCAATATAGTAACAGAGGAAAAAACAACTAGAAGTGGGATCTTTAGAAAAAGGTAGGAGCAAATTACATAGGAAAAAATGGGAGTTGTGGAAACAATACATGCAGAGGAGGAATGGGATTTAAAAAAATCAGGATTTGAATGAGCTATATAATGTTTGACTGACAATGACTGGATAGATTATACATGATGCACAATGTTTGCAAATGAAATTATGTCAATATGGTTTGTGATGCATGTTTGCAACTAAAATTATGTCAGTGTGGTTTGTTTTCATTTATATAAATGTATGACTGCCTATGTCATTCATGATAATTTTAGGAAAAATGTGTCTTGTTTAAAAAAAACTTACATATTCAGCTTCATCTATATGTCTCTCTTGCAGCATTACAATGTGTATTGAACTTTTTGTTAGACAGCTCAACACTTTCTCCCTCTTTGCCAGGTTATGTAACCAATTTAAATTCTAAAAAATTACTTTTATTATGCATGAACAAAACAAATCATTACTTAGTTACATCTTCAGTCCCTAATTGTCCTTCTAAACATTACTGACAGAGTGCTTCTGAGTCATACTTTTCATGAAGGATTAATGGTGGTTGGAGTTTTTAACTTGAGACAAAGTCAAGATGTACTGGGGGAGTAGGGGTAGCTGGAGCTAGGAACTCCCAGGTATAGGGAAATGTTTTGAGTTTAACAGTCAAATGTCCAGTCTTTTTAGTCAATTCTTGTAGAAACAAGGTTCTAATGTCCAACCTGCATCTTATGAAAATAACACTTTACAATTCTTCCATCATTATCCTTTCACATTATTGCTGGCCTTCTTCCTCTTCATCTCAACCCCCCGTACTGGTCTCTGATTCACGTCTGAGATACTCATTTGTCTAGTCAGCTCCTAACCTTTTTCTGTTGCTCAATTATTTTTCTTTGGAACAATCTAAAATATTTCACTGGCAAGTTCACTATGGACTTTGTTTTAGAGTCCTTTTCAATTCAATGCCTCACTCCTTGCTGGGTATTTTTTTTTTTACTTCCTCCAGCCTGTTCAGCATTGAAACATTTTTTTGGTCCTCCAGGAGGAAATGTGGTAAAACAGCTGATAGAGCAATATGAATCTCACAGTTGCCTCAGGACATACCCTGACTGTAGGGATAAACGTGTTTCTTTTCCATCTAGTGTACAGTGAACAATCATTTTCCACAAACATTCTGTTATACCTACAAGACACATTTGGCACAAAGTTTGATCCTGAACACAGGCCAATGCCCTGTAGGGGTACTCCTACTTCCCAAAAAGATACTACATGTTATCACATTAAACATGCCCAAGAATGGAGTTGTGGGCAGCAGCACAGACTAGTCCCCATCAGAGGAGGAGTTATACACACCAACTGCTCTGGGCATCAGCTGTGGTGCACAGTATCATCTAGATAGGAGAACACTAATCACAGACTGCACTCTGTGTTGGGGCTAGCTACTCAATGGTTTAAAAAAAGTACAGTTGTGTACCTAACATAAATGTAGATGTTCGAGTGTATTCACTGTTGCAGTCATTACACTTGGGTTATCCTGCTGGCAGGCTACCTGCAGTTGTACAGACATAAAATTCTTATCATGGAAAACAGCTCTGCTCCTAGCAATAACTTCAGCAAGAAGAGTCTCAGAGTTGCAGGCATTAATGGCTGTGGAACCTTTTATTATCTTCCATCCGGACAGGGTTTCTCTAAGGACAAACCCAACATTTATGCCTAAGGTAGTGTCCAGTGTGGCTCTTAACCAAACCATTCATTTGCCTACCTTTTACCCAAACCCGCAGAATAAAGGGGAGAGACTTCTGCATTCTTTGGACATACATAGACAACTACACTTCTACTTGGACAAAACTAAAGCTTTCAGAAAGACTGAGCAACTTTTAGTAGCATATGCTGCAGGATCACAAGGAAAGGCCATCTCAAAGACTATTTCAAAATGGATAGGACACTGCATTCGTTTCTGCTATTCACAACATGGTAAATCAGTGCCTAAGGGCATTAGACCACATTCTACCAGGGCAGCTGCCACCTCAGCAGTCTTCCTCAGAGGAGTACCAACCAAGGATATTTTGGAGGCTGCAACTTGGACTTCAGTGAACACTTTTACTAAGCACTACCACTTGCCTCTTTACTCTAAATCCAGAGCAGGCTTTGCCACTGCAGTCTTTCAGGGCCTCATAGCTACTCCTAATTCTATTTAGACCCAGCTGCCCAACCTCAGCTTTGGGATTCAACCCAAGTGTAATGACTGCAACAGTAAAACACGATGAACATAGTACAGTTGTGTACCTACCATAAATGCAGATGTTTGAGTGTATTCACTGTTGCAGTCCAGGTTACCCACCCACCATCCCCCTTACTTTGCTGGGACTTATCTGTACTTCTCTATCCTATACAACCTATGTGGTGTTTTTGCTTGTAGATGAAGGTATTGTTATTTTAGTGCATGCTTTTATTAGCAATGTTTTTTAGCCTACCCTTTTGGGGGCACCTGACATCTGGGGCAAGAAAAACTGAAGAAAATGGCGTTGGCTGCATCTTTTATACCCCTGGCGCACTGACGTCAGGGAAGAGGCGACAGCAACTGACGCCGGACCAAGACTTTGGAATTCAGGCCGACTGTGGGTAGCCTGCCAGCAGGATAACCCAAGTGTAATGACTGCAACAGTGAAACACGATGAACATCAATTGGCTCTAGGTGGCTTGGTTGTGTTGACTAATTAGCGGATTGAGAACCTGAACTACTCCTATCCACACCAGGGACTCATGCTAATGGTGGGAAGGGTCTATGTGACCCTACTGGCCAGTTTGTACCCACCTTAAAGCCCAGCAGCGCATGGTCAATAAGCTACTGGCCAAATGGTGTCTGGTAGCCCAGCTTGGGTTACCTAGGATAGCTGTTGAGTGAAAGCAGGGTGTAAAACCAATCAACATGCCAAGCAGGAAGTGGATAACATGATGGTAAGGAGGAGGCTGGACTGTATATCTAGGAGACAAGGTAGAAGGGCAATGCAGCAAAGCCTGCATGACCTGAAGAACAATGCTCAACTGATCTTTGGGGGGGGTGAGATCCCTCTGAATGAGGGCAATTTTTCCCAAACCATGAAATACCCCGTTTTGATTATGGAAAAGACCCAAGAGTCCCGAGTAATCAGCTTCCAAGCAGCAAGAGATAGGCTGAGATAAGAGACAAGGGAGTAGATGGCCCTAGTGGTTGGTAGTCACAGACTACCTGGCTTATGCTGGGACTGAAAGGACTGTTTTGGAGCAGGGGTGGAAGGAACAGACTTTGAAGAAGGACAGCTTCCTGGGTCCCCTCTTACTTTTAGAAGAAGACAATGAAGATAGAGATGGCTTTCTTACAAATGCAGTCTTAACAGGGTAATTCCTTTGAAACCGTGGAACTGGAGATATAAGAATGTGTTTAAGGTCCTGGCACTCCTTTCCTTTCTCCTGAAAAGACTTGGAGAGTTCTGCTGTTGAACTCCCAAATAAGGCTTTATTATCCAAGGGTGCATCCAGCAATTTGGCCTTGAAATCTTCAGGCAGAGGTTGTAGCCTAAGCCAAGAGTATACTCCAAGGACTGACCTAGTGGCAGATGCCCTAGTGGAGGCATCAGCAGCCTTATAACTGCATTGATGCAGTGCCTAGTCACTTTAGCAGCTATTCTTAATTCTTCTGCACATTTAGATTTTGCTGGGAAATCTGGGATGTCTGCCAAAAACTTTCCTGCATCAGCCAGAGGGGCCAGGGAATACTTTGTCATGTGGGTTTGATCATTTATTTCACGTAAGGCCGAAGTGGCATAAGCATAAACCTTCTTTTCCAAACATTCCATGACCTTACTCTCCTTATCAGAGGGTAACAAGGAAGTGGATGGTAGCAATTTTAAAGCCTTATCCATAGAAACAGATATGGCAGCTGGATCAGCAGCAGGAGCCTTGAAAAGAAACTGGGAGTCCTCAGGTACATTATAGAACCTGTCTGGATGCATGGGGGCAGGAGGCTGAGAGTCTGGACATTTGGAGGCAGCCAAGAAAACATTCAGAAAGGCAGGTTGGACTGGAGAGATAGCAGAAGGAGATAGGGAATCCACCTGCAAGAGGTCATAGTGTCTCTTTTGAATGTTTGAAACTTGGGAGCAGTCCCACTTGAAAAAATCTTTTATTTTGAGAATAGTTTCTCCAAAAGAAATGTCCTCCCCAGGGGAATCTGTACCATTAAATTCCTCCTGTGGGGAGGCATACCTTAATGGGGAACCCAACTGGGTGGAGTAAGCTAAGGACTCCTCTCCACAGGAATCCTCCTCCTTTGAGAAAGAGTCAGCAGCTGTCCTTCTGAAGGTTGTGGAAGGAGAAAACTGCTGCAGAGGAACAGAAGAAGATGACTGGCAAAGGGCCATAAAGGCATTAAAGAGGTTTTGAGAAAAAGCTTGCCAATCAGAGGGCTGCTGAGGTGTAGCAGGAGATGCCTGTTTAATTTTAGCCTTCTTTTTGGGGGCTTCCATATGGTGAAAGGTGGAAGGACTGGATGTTGGCTTGCATTCAACGATATCGGAGAGCACATCTTTGTACACCATGATTTGTGTGATGCCTTGAGGACCTTTGGAAATAACCAGCCTGGGTTCCCCCTTATTGCCCTGATTGGACACCTGCCCTTCCCTCACGGGCATGCCAGTGGACTCCTTCAGGGCTTCTACTGTGGTACCCACTGTAGGTACATCCACCACCTCTAACATGGTCTTTGGGCCTACACCGGCCTCGGAAGAAACAACCAGAAGAGAGGGTGCAGCTGAAGGTTAAGGCTGCAATTTTTTGGCCTTCTTGGGTACAGGCTTGTCCGAATGGCCAGTCACATCCATCTCACATGCTAGGCACTTGAGGCGCTGTTTTTCCAAGTATAATTTTAGACAGGCTAACCGACTCCTGAGGGTCTTAGGAAAGAAGGACTTGCAAATATAGTACACTCGGTGTGGTCGTGATCTGGGTCTAGACAAAAGAGGCAAAGTTCGTGGGCATCTTTATGTGGCATCTGCCTTACACACGGACACTTGTCCGTCCTAGCTGACATGAACCCAACAAACAAGCAGCAGCAAAAATTTTAAGAACCCCCCCCCCCAAATGGGTACTTATCTGGTCACTGGAATACAATAGTTCTGGCGAGGAAAAGCCTGGATCAGGCAATCCAACAGACGGCAGAAAATTTCTGAGGTAGGTGTGTGCTGATGTCTTCTTTACACCTGTCTCTTTATGGTCGACGTACACGTTATGTTGTGCGGCATAGCATGTATCTTGCAGTAGTATGAAGACTTTTAGATATTGGACGGATGTAGAGTCTGCCAGAGGTGGACTCCCTAATGTTATGAATAGTGCAGCATACAGATAGGACATCAGGATACGAAGATTGCCTGTGTCCACACAGGTGGGGCAACAGGAAGAAAGGAGACGTCATTCTAAATTTCTGTCTGTCAAGTGGCTTGATGGTGGTCAACCCATGGTTCAGCTTGAGAGACAGTCACAAGATCACAAAGACTGGCCAACATGCAGCTCAGGTAGACTTCTTCCTAATAAGTAAAGAACACTGGGGTAAAATCAGGGATTGCAATTTTCCAACCATTCCCAGTAAAACAGTTAGTCCAGAGCATAAACCACTGGTTGCCAAAATCAACTGCAAGCAGTGGTCAGAGAAGGCTCTGATGTCAACATTGACAAGGCTGAAGATATAAAAGTTGATTGGAGAGAGGGCACAAGAGTTCAAGGAAATACTCAGGGTTGTAGCACCTCAGGAAGAAGCATGCCAGCTCCTCAAAACAGATACAAGTCCGAGCCTGGTATGGAAATAGGGTTCATAAAAAAGCTAGTTGTTGAATGCAGAAGGCCGGGAATTCATCAAAAGAAAGGAGGAAGAGTGCAGGAAAAAAAGTAGGAGATAAATAAGAAAGGACCAGGCTAAGAAGGAATATTGCTTGGCTGAGAAAAAGGCTAAGAGAGCAGTTACAATGTCTAAGAACAAAATCATATGGGACACTCTACCAGCTCCTGGAAAGTGACTCAAGTAGAGGGCACGAAGAAACTATCAGGCTAGAAGGTAAAGACAAAAAGATAAAGAAGACAGTTATCATACACTCTTCAAACGAGATCCTAGCAACAACCTCCTCACCAGTCCACAAGGCAAAGGCAGATAGGAGTACTTTCAGCAGCTTCTGAATGAAGAAAACCTCACAGAAGCTGTACTGCCCCCA
This sequence comes from Protopterus annectens, assembly GCF_019279795.1. NCBI lineage: Eukaryota > Metazoa > Chordata > Ceratodontiformes > Protopteridae > Protopterus > Protopterus annectens. Next base: position 290,972,475 of record NC_056746.1, read on the forward strand.
GACACAGCCTATGATGAAGGAAGAAGAGGAGACCACCCTAGAAATAGTAAGAATAATATTATGCAAAATGAAGTCAGGGAAAGCAACAGGCTCAGAAGAGGTAACAGCAGATATGATCAAGATGTTGGGTGAGTTAGTGGAGAAAGCACAATCGACCAAATGTTTACAGTGAGACAGATAGTGGAGAAGAAGCTAGAGATTAGGAAAGCGTTCATCTGGGCATTCCTAAACTTGCAGAAAGCATATGACAAGATCCCAAGAAAGATAATTTGGGCAGTCCTGCAACGGTTCAAAGACCTAGAAACATTGTTAGAATTAGTGGAGGCTATGTACAAGGACCCAATGGAATAAGTATGTAAAGTGTTTGGACTGACAGAGGGGTCCCCAGTGGGAGTGGGTTTGCATCAGGGTTCATGTCTGTGCCTACTGGTGTTCATAATGGTGATGGACTATAATTAGCAAACAGGTAGGAGATGACAGATCAACAAAGTTGCTGTATGCAGATGATGCAGCATTACAGGCAGGATCTGAACAAAAACTTCAGCAAAGGACAGGGGAATAAAATTCCAAGCTGAAGTTACATAGGCTAGAGCTGAACATAAATAAGAAACATGTAATGGCAGCCAAAGGGGTAATAAATAAGCTGAGAATTGAGCTAGAGGGGAAAATAGTAGAACAGGCTTCACATACTTGGGAGGGGTAGTTAGAGAAAGAAGTCTAAATGACTATTGTCAAAGCTTGAATTAGAGGGGTTGCAGCCAACTAAGCACAATGCGTCAGGGGCAGTGTATGACAGAAGAATGCCAAATAAGCTGAAAAGTAAGGTGTACAAAACAGTGGTGTGATCAGTACTACTGTATGATACAGAAACCTGGGCAGTGAAAGAAGAGCAGTTGAGGACACTAGGGGTGATCGAGACAGAGTGCCTAAGATGGGTGGTAGGATGCACACTTTGGGACAGATGAAGAAATGACAGCAGAGCAGAAGTCTAAGCATCTTCAACTGCAGAGATGGTCAAATAGAACAGATTACTGTGGTTTGGGCACATGTGCAGGAAAGTAGAAAACACTCTGGTGAAAGTACAGTTTTGTACCTACCATAAATGTAGATGTTCGAGTGCTAATACAGCTGCAGTAATCACAGATGGGTTTTCAGCCGTCAGGCAGTCCCTCGGTCGGCCGAATTCCAAAGTCTTGGTCCGGCGTCGGTTGTCATCGCTTACTCTTCTGACGTCAGGAAGGCCAGAGTATATAAGACACAGCCGATGCCATGTTCTTCAGTCTTTCTTGCCCCAGATGTCAGGTGCCCCCAAAAGGAAGGCAATACATAAATAAAGCTTTTGTACATGTGAAAGAAATGCAATGTAATGCAAAATCAGTGTAAGCAAGCAAATAAAACATAGCAGGATAACCCAGTCAAGTGGTATGTGGGGAAGGAGGGAGGGAAACCTGTACTGCAGCTGTATTAGCACTCGAACATCTACATTTATGGTAGGTACAAAACTGTACTATGTTCATCGTGCATACAGCTGCAGTAATCACAGATGGGTAGAGTCCCATAGCTATGCATAGGGTGGTAGGTACTATGAGGAACTGGGTTGAGCCAGAATGCCCTGCAAAACAGCAGTAGCAAAGCCTGCTCTTGTTCTGGAGTACAAGGGCAGGTGGTAGTGTTTTGTGAAAGTATGCACAGAACTCCAAGTGGCTGCCTCCAAAATATCTTTAGTAGGAACACCTCTAAGGAAGGCTGTAGAGGTGGCTGTGGCCCTGGTGGAGTGAGATCTGATACCAGTAGGGACAGATTTCCCATGATAGGAATAGCAAAACCATATGCAGTGGCCAATCCACTTGGAAATGGTCTGTTTTGTAACTGGTTTCCCTTGAGCCCCTACAGCATAGGACACAAAAACTTGTTCTGATTTCCTGAAGGACTTTGTTCTGTCCAAATAATAACATAGCTGCCTATGGATGTCTAAAGAGTGTAGCAGCCTTTCCCCTTTGTTTTGAGGGTTAGGATAAAAGGTAGGTAGGTGTATGGCTTGATTTAAGGCTACCCTGGATACCACTTTTGGCATAAAAGATGGGTTGGTATGAAGGGAAACCCTGTCCTGATGGAAGATGAGGAAGGACTGCACCACCATGAGGGCCTGTAATTCAGAAACCCTACGAGCTGAAGTGATGGCCAGAAGGAAACTTGTTTTCCAGGACAAATATTGCAAATCTGTTGAGGCAGCAGGTTCAAAAGGAGGCAATGTTAATTTTTCTAGTATGTAATTAAGGTCCCAGGCTGGAATTGGTTGCTTCCTTTCAGGTCTTATATTCTTAGCCCCTCTGAGGAACTGTCGTAAGAGTGGGTGAGAGAATAACGGAGGATCCGTGTTGAATTCTGCAGAAATGGCTGAGGCATGTATTTTTATGGAAGAAAATGAAAGTCCACTGTTCAGCAGTTCAGCCAGGTACTGTAAAACCTGAGGCAAGTTCAATTTTCTAGGGTCCTGGCCTCTTTTCTCATTCCAACAGCAAAACCGCTTCCATTTGGCGGAGTAAGCTTTTCTAGTAGATGGTCTTCTGGCTTCCAAAATGACATCCTGCACCTCCTTGGAGAGTAGGGTCTGTTGTGGTATTAAGGGATTTTCCATGCAGCGAGGTTGAGTGTTTTCAGCTGACTGTGAAGAGTTTTGTATCTGTTCTGAGTCAGCAGAAGAGGTATTAGAGGCAGGGACCAGGGAGGAGTATGTGTTAGGCTCCTCAGGAGTGGGTACTAGTGTTGCCTTGGCCAATCTGGAGCAATCAGTATTATCCTTGGTTTGTCTGTTCTTGCTTTCAAAAGCACCTTGGGCAGAAGAGGCAGAGGTGGGAATGCATAAACTGTCCATGCTGTCCAACTGAATGAAAGGGTGTCCACTTTCCAGGCCTTTGGATGGAATGTCCTTGAACAAAACTTTTTCAATTGATGGTTCCTGTGGGAGGCAAAAAGATCTATGTCTGGCCTCCCCCACGCTTGGATTATCTCTGTAAACACCTGAAAATGCAACTTCCATTTGTGTGGATCTGTCATATTTCTGCTTAGAGTGTCTGCCAGTGTGTTTTCCAGTCCTGGCAAGTACTGTGCTTGAAGCTCGATTTGTCTTTCCAGAGCCAAGTTCCAAAGAGTCATGGCTAGACTGCACAAGGGGTATGAATGTGTTCCTCCTTGTTTGTTTATGTACCACATTACTGTGGTGTTGTCTGTTCTTATCAGTAATTGTCCTGGATGCAAGAAGTCTTTGAAGGCTGTAACTGCATTTATTACTGCTAGCATTTCTTTTTGATTGATGTGAAGGTGCTTTTCCTTTTGGGACCATCTGCCCTGAATGCACCTGTCCTTCATGTGCGCCCCCCAGGCGTAATCTGAGGCGTCTGTGGTTATGACTTGTTTTGCTTGAGGCTTGCAGAATGGAAGGCCTGCGTTTACTTGACATGCTTGGGCCCACCATAGGAATTCCTTTTGCAAACATGGAATTATCGGTATAATTGCTTCCAAGCTGTGACTGTGTTGAGACCATAGATTTTTTAGGTACCACTGAAGTTTCCTCATATGCAGCTTTGCACATGGGATTAGAAGAATGCAAGATGCCATGAATCCCAGAGCCTGCAGGATTTTCCTTGCAGTAAGCCTGGTACTTTTTGCTAGTGTTTTGAAGTACTGAGATAGTTGCCCTTGTTTTTCTGGCATAAGATATGCCATCTGGGTGTTTGTGTCCAAGCTGGCACCCAGGAATGTTATTTTCTGAGATGGTGTTAGCCTTGATTTCTCCTTGTTGATGGTATATCCCAGAGAAAGCAGTAATCGTGTCACATATGCCAGATGTTCCAGTAGTATGTGTTTGCTGTCCGCTTGGATCAGGCAGTCGTCCAGATAAGGGTAAATTTGTATCCCTTGAAGTCTGCAGTAGGCGATTACTGATGCCAGGCACTTTGTGAATACTCTGGGCAGTAGATAAGCCAAAGGGCAATGCAGAGAATTGATAGTGGATTGAACCTGCAAGAAATCTGAGGTATCTTCTGCAGCTTTGTCTGATTGGGACATGCAGGTATGCCTCCTTGAGGTCCAATGTTACCAGCCAAAACTCCTTGCCCAGCATGGGAAGAAGTTGCTGTAATGTGAGCATCTTGAATTTTGGAACAAGTAGAAATGTGTTTAGGATGGATAAGTCCAGAATGGGTCTCCAGTCGGTTCCTTTTCTTGGTACCAGAAAAAGTCTTGAATAAAAACCTTGACCTTGTTGGTGCGTAGGTACCTTTTGTATAGCTCTCATGTTTAGGAGCTTTGAAATTTGCAGTTGTGCCTCTGCCCTTTGATTTTGTGGCAGGTTTGGCATGCCTCTCATTTTTGGAAGAGTGTGAAATTGAAATTTGTAGCCTCTGTTTATGATGTCTAGTATCTATTTGTCTGTTGTGACAATATGCCAATTGCTTGCAAATAATGCTAGTTTCCCTCCCAAAGGTGCTGCCAGCTGTGACTTGCTTGGCAAGGAAATGAGGGAGTCATTGGGTTTGCTTCCTGTATTGTTGTGCACTGTCTTCACCACCTCTTGGTGCTGGAGATTGCCATTGTCTGCCTCTATATGATCCTTGTGGTTGCCCTCTGCCCCTTGTGCGTCGGTATCTACCTCTTTGGGGCTTGTCAGTGGCTGGAAAGGACCAGTTTTTTGAAGGCCAATTCCTGCTAAAATGTGGTGGCTGGACCTGTAAGAAAGCTTTGACAGTTTGCATAGATTTGGCTTTTTCTTCCATTTTCCGTAGTATCTCCTCAGCATTAGTACCAAAAAGTACATCCTTTTGTAAAGGAGCATCAAGAAGTTTAGCTTTCACATGATCATGCAAATTTTGTTCCCTAAGCCAGGCATGTCTGCGAATGACTGATCCTGTAGCAGCCGCTCTACTGGAGGCCTCTAGGGCATCATAACCACATTGTAAGGTGTGTTTACCCACTTGCTCCGCACTATGCATCATATCCTGTAACTCTTTAAAATCTGGTTGTTCAGGTAGAGTCATTTTGTTCCTTAATTGTGATAACAGGTACTGTTGATATTTAATCATATGAAACTGACAGTTTAAGGCCCTCATGGCTAGGGTGGCCGAGGTATATACCTTCTTACCCCCACCTTTCTAGAGATCTAGATTCCCTCTCTGCAGGAAGTGGATTCTTGGCAGTGGAGGCCTTTAATCCCTTGGGGCCTTGTGAAATGGTTTCAGGGTCAGGATTATGGCCTTTGTAGAGAAATTGGTGAGAACTGGGTACTCTATAATACCTATCAGGCTTTACTGGTGCGGGAGGCAGAGAATCAGGGTTAAGACAAGCCTCCGAATAGACATCATCCAGTACATCCAAAACAGGGGGTATAGCTAGAGGTCTGTGCTGAGGTAACCAAATAAATTCCCTAAGTCTTTTCTTGGAATCTGAAAAGTCTTGGCCTTCCCAATGGAAGTGTTCCCTCAAGGTGTGCAAGGTTTCCCCAAATGAAAAATCCTCAGGAGGGGGGATACAGAAGGAATGGAGTGTTCTGCATCCGAATCCTCAAAAGGGGAGTAAGAGTGTTCCTCTGCATCAGAATGTTCTGATAAAATGGATCCCTGATCAGAAGAGGGAGATTCTTCCTCCACTCTGGGTCTCTTGTCAGGAGGGGGCTGAGAACCTCTGATAAGAGTTATTAGATCCTCAGCCATTTTAAGCATCTGTTTCTTAGGCATGTGTCCAGGAGATGGGCCTTGTGCAGCAGGCCTAGTGGGATGCCTGGCTGCTTTGGATTTAGTAAAGGCCTTAATTGAAAAAGAAGATGAAGGCCTAAATACACCATGGGTGGAGGTGGACCTGTCCACATTAGTAGGCTCGACATAAGCCGCGGCTTCGGTTGTAGTCTGGGAAAGGGCCGAGGACCCAGCGGTCTCGGGTACAGAGGACACCGCCAAAGGAGTGTCATCGGTAGTCAGGGACTGCAAAGGCGTCTCGCTGAGAACCGGACCACGTGTAGCCTGTTTTGGCGTGGTGTCGGCGGAGACCGCGGGCCTCGCGTGTCGGTCCTTTTCCTTGCGTTTTTTGGATAAAACGGTAGTCGGAGTGTCCGACGTCATTTTATAGTCAAAAGCTTTACCAAAATAGTGTTGGGCGAACTCCGCCCGACGCTTGATAGTGCGTTTATTGAAGGTAGCGCAAAAGCGGCAGCCCGAGACGTCGTGGTCTGGGCCCAAACAAGGTATGCAAAGGGAATGGAAATCCTTATGCGGTATTTGCTTCCCACAAGAAATACAATTATTAACTTTTTCTGACATCACTCTGAGGCAAGAAAAGTTTCCCCAACGGGGTACTTGGCTTTAATGAAGACTTCAGTTTCCAAAATTTTCGTAATTCAGGAGCTGGCCGACCGGCACTTGCGAACTGCTTCTGCTTCGGGCACCGCGCAGCAAAAAAGACTGGAGAACATGGCGTCGGCTGTGTCTTATATACTCTGGCCTTCCTGACGTCAGAAGAGTAAGCGACGACAACCGACGCCGGACCAAGACTTTGGAATTCGGCCGACCGAGGGACCGCCAGAAGGCTGAAAACCCATCTGTGATTACTGCAGCTGTATGCACGATGAACATCATTTGGTTAGACAGGAAGAAGGTATGAGGAAATGAAGGTGACCTCAAAGATGTGGATGGATTGTTTGACAGAAGACCTGTGACAGTCAGGCATGACTGTCAAAGAAAGTAGAGAGATGGTGCCAGTTGATACAGTACCCCGACCCCATGTTAAAAAAAAAAAAAAAAAAAAATGGGAAAAAGGGTGTTGTTGATGATTATGATTCTGGTGTCCCCAATATTTTCCCTTCGGCCATAATTCTGTCAGATGCAGCTCTTTCTGCTGGTACGACTGAATCTTTACTAATATAGGTTTGGGCTGCTTTCTCATGGCCAAATTTGGAGCATACACACAATGTAACCTTTCAATTAAATTCTGCTGTCGAATACTAGTCAAGTTGCTTATCTGTACTTTCATAAAATGAATGCAGAATATTCCTTTCTAATTCCTATGGTGTAACAAGAAATATTACATTTTCCCTGCATGCTCTGTTTTGTAACCATACTATTTTTGAAACAGTTCTTGAGAAGCCTCATATTCATAGGTAGGTACCAGGCTATCTGCCCGAAGGCATTTATAAGCTTAGCCAGAATGTGTTGGCTTTCACCGCCCCCTTAGATTAGTTCCCTGTGCCTCTGTTCAGCACAGCCACTGAAGTGATCCCCAGGGTAAACTTTCTGTTTCCCATCCACTCGTCAAGGATTCTCTTGAAGAGTGTTAGCGAGGAGCTCTGCCTAATTTAGATTGGAATCTTGTTCCAAAGCATGGGAAGTCTCTGGGACAGGAATCTATCCCTCCAGCATGTCCTATTTATTGTTGTGGTGAGGTTTAGATCCCTAGAGTGTGTGGCTCGAGGGGATAAGGTTCTCTTTAGGTGGAGCATGTCCATCAATTCTGGGTTGGACATGGCTTTGTATGTCAGGCAGAGATCACCTCTGAGTAGGTGGTATGCAACTGAGTACAGCTGGAGTTTCTTTAGTTGAGCTGCATAGGGTATGTGTTTGAGGCCAGTGATCCTCTTGGTGAGGTACTTCTGTGGTCTTTCCAGCTGTTGCAGGTGTCTTGTAAGGTACATCCCAAATGGGACATTGTACTCTATGATGGGTCTGATGAGTGATGAGTAGAGGGGCACAATGACCACTTTTGATCTGGATGCGAATCCTTTTGTGATCAGGTGGGCCACATAGAAGGATTTTCTAACCACTATGGCAATGTGATTATCAAAGGAGAGATTACTATCTACTTGGGTCCCCAGATCCCTTATTACATCTTCCGTATTTAGGGGACTACCACCTATTTGGTAGCTTGTGGGTACTTTGTTTTTTCCAAAGGGGATAACTATGCACTTTTTGACATTTAGCTTGAGGCCATGATTTTGACACCAGGTATCAGTCTCAGTGAGACCCTTTTGGAGGATGTCTGTCAGACAGAGGGTAAATTATAACCCCTAGTCTGCAGTCATCTGCGAACTTAGTCAGCCATAGTCCTCCTGTGCTTGCCTGTACCTCTGAGAAGTATCTGCCAAACAGGAGGGGTCCTAGGACTGAGCCCTGGGGAATGCCACTTGTAACCGGTTTAGAGTCAGAACTACCTCCCACAACTCCCACCGTGTGGGTTCTGTCCCGTGAGCCAGTTGGCAACCCATCTTGTGACGGAGGGGTTTATGTTCAGGCTGGTGAGCTTGTCTATAATACCAGAATGGGGACTGGTGTTGAAGGCCTTTGCAAGGTCTAGGTAGGCTGTGTGTACCACCTTTCCCCTAGTCTATAGCCTTGGTAACCGTCTCAAAGAAGTCCACCAGGTTTAGGAGGCATAATCTGCCCTTAACAAAGCCGAACTGGGTAGGGTCCAGTGTTTGGAGGTTCCCAATGTCTCTGTTAATGAGTTCCATAATGATGCGCTCCAAAGCCTTGCAGACCAAGCTAGTCAGGCTTATAGGGTGATTGTTCCCGGGGTCTGTTGTGGCTCCACCTTTGTGGAGCGGAATAACTGTTGCTGTGCACCACTCTATGGGTACGTAGCCTGTGGGGAGGCTGAGTTTGAACAGTGTGTTTAGGTGAGGGGTTAGTTCGTCTTTGAGCTCGTGTAGGACGCAGCCTGGGACAACGCCCGGTTCCATTGATGCTGTGCTTTTGGCTTTGGAGAGGGCTGTTTTAACCTGAGTGTCTGTGATTTCAGGGGCTCTACATTCTTCTGGTATGGTTATGGGCCCTTTTGGGGGTGAGAGGGGGGTTAAGTTTGCACTGAACCTGTCTGCCAGGATGTTGGCGATATTGGTTGGTTCAGTGCATTTTGTGCCATTCTGCACTAACTCCGAGCAGATCTGAGCATTGCCACTTAGATTCTTGACATAGCTAAAGAATGCCTTGTGGTTATCTTTGGAGTCCTTGTAAATTTTTCTTTCGAAGCTCACCTTGGATAATTTTATGAGGGATCGTAGTTTCTTGCTGATACTGATCAGGGATGTCTTCCCTTCTTGGGATTTTACTCTTTTCTGTACTAGTTTCCTCCTTCTATTGTATAGCTTGTTTATGGCAGTGGTCCACCAGACTGGTTTCCTTTTTTTGGAGGAGTGAGTCTTGGTTTTGCTAGCACGATCCATGCATTCTTGTAGATGCCCGTAGAATGCATTAGTAAAGGATTTTGCAGCTTGGACAGCATTATCCTTTAGCATGGGGGCTTTGAAACTTTCCACCTCGGTCTTAAGTAACGTGAAGTTTGTCTTTCTCTCATTTCAACCTCTGATTTCTGCAGTTTTATGAGCCCATCTGAATAGCTACTTAAAGTTTTTCTATTCTTCCCAGCCACTTGTCTTTTGACTTTAAATATTCTTCCACTGTCCCACTTATTTTACACACCCTGAATATATTTGATTTTTTTTTGCTAAACAACTTGAAGCCATCCCCTGTACCAAAGCTGGATCCTGAAATGTTGCTGGACATCTGCAAGGCTCTTCCCCCAAATACTTTCCCTCTCCTTTTCTAGTTGATTTTTTCTTACCTTTTCCAGATTTCTTCTTTGATGACACCAAAGTAGTGCAGTGACTAACCGGTAACTGAAGTTTACCCAAATTGATATAGTTTGCTGTTTTTCCTCCCATAGCTTCTGTTTCTGTATTTGGAGAGCTCTACTCAACCTACTGATCACAGTGTGGGTGTCTTGGAACACCCTACCAGTACTTATGCTAAACAGACATATGCTAAAATTATTTTAATTTGAAACTGAAGTTTAATTTAACTTTTGCACTGTATATAAAATAAGCTACACTTAAACTGTCTCCACTGTGTAATGTGCTGCTATAAATATATAAATGCATTTTCCATACATACACATGCACATATAAAATCTATATATCTACACCTGCTTTGGTCGACATGCAAAAAAGTAGATGTTCAAAATGCTGACCACGCAATATGCTGACAATGACAACACTGACAACTATGCATTTGCCAAGAAACAATCTTGGCAAGTGCAAAATTTAAAAGAAAAAAAAAACAAAAAAAAATTGGGGGGCGGACAGTCCCCCTGCACCCACCACACCCCCTGCTAATTATATAAACATTTTTTAGGGGGGGGCCTCCCTGTACCCACCACACCCCCTGATAATTATAAATACTAACTGCAAGACTATCAAAAATCGTGGAAAGGGAATATTTTCCAAACCCAAGAATTGTGAATTTTCATACACCCATAAACCATCTGCTTGGCTGACTAAACAGATGTCGACAAAAAAAAAAATGCGTTTATATATACATATATAGAAAAATAAATATATATATATATATATATATATATGTGTGTGTGTGTGTGTATATATATATATATATATATATATATATATAGAGAGAGAGAGAGAGAGGTGTGTGTGCACATGTATATGTACACAAAGGCATATACATATACACACACACACACACACATGCACACAGGTATGAAAATATATTATTAATTTAAGAAAAACAGTAACATCCTAATCCATGGAATATAGTAGAAAAAAAGTAACAAAATAAAGCACAAAATCAATGCTCTTGCCTGAGGGTAAGCCCCACTTGACCCACCACAACTTCACATCTGACATACAACAAATAAACAATATTAACACAAGTTAACAACATACTGCACAACCAAAGTAATGAGAAAGCATGAAAACCAGTACTTCTGCAAGGGACCAAGCTCCCCAGATATCCCTAAATAACTCCAACATCATGTAACAGTAGGATTAACGTGAACCTTCCTAATTCCCATTACATTGCCATTTTAGTGCATCTGTAGATGTTACAAAAATATATCTGATAACATGAGACTTCAACAAACTGTGCTACCTACAAAAAAGCTTTAGCAAATGTTACATCTGATACACTGAAGTGACTCTGTATCAAACACTTGTTTGCATGTGCGTGTGTGTATTATTAGATATAGTTATGTACAGATACACACACACACACACACACACACACACACACACACACACACATGCACATATACTTTATACATACTTACGGCTGACCTTAACAGTAGCAAAGTATCAAGATTACTCAGTGCATTTCCAAGGTCATGGCGGTACAGGGGCAGAAACACTAACAGTATTGACATGAGTTTCAACATTCACTCTTCGAAGGACTCCCAATTCTGTAGATGCTTATATGCCATACTGACCCTGCTATAGTTAATACCATTTAGAAACACAACTGCAAGTACAATTAGGCAGAAAACTTGCAGCCTTCAAAAAACAGAAATAAATATACACAAAGAAACTAAAGTAAAATCCACTTGAATGTACTGGGGGGGGGGCAAAATCTTGTTACAGCCTTCAACAAAAATACTAAACGTCTGCCATCCCTTAACAGCTATCAAGCAAAATACTCACAAACAGAAAAGCAAAACCTTATACTTGCATACATGAAGGCCACAAATTATGAAGCCTAAAGCAATGCAACTGGAAAAGCACTCACTGTGTTTTTAGATTACCTATATCCCTTCTGAAATTTTCAGCTATTTAACTTGTGTTTATTTTGCTTATATGACAAACTATACCATTGCTGTGCTATGCTTGTAAAATCTTACTTACTCTGTCAAAATTGGGAGGGTACTGAGCTGCAAACTCCAGCTGTCGGATGATGATTTCATTGGGTGGGACTTGAGTTGTCCTCATGTCTCTCAGTATTTCGGTAAGATAGTCGTAATTCAACTGTTTAACTGCAACATCAATAAGAGTGCTGTACACATGGGCACTGACATTAAAACCAGACTTCTGCAACAAACAAAACAATTGTTACTTCCCTGTAATGTAAGCTGTGTAGCAAGCAAATCTTTTATTTATTTTTATATTTGTCTTTGTTGACCGGGATAGTCCAACTGGGCAGGGGCCCGATGAAAAAAGTTCCATCAAACACAAATCTAATATAATGTAACAGTCTTCTGCTATTGGTACAGTTCATTGTACAATGCTTGTAAGATTAGGTTTCACTTAAAAGTAGTTTGTTAGACATAAATACAGTATTTGCATAGGCCTAGAAATGCAGCCACATTAGAGCAGTTACATATATGGAATGTTTCAGTAAAAATGAAAAACCTTCAGTCAAGAATACTGTTAAGAATAAAATGTACTAACAGAATGTGCAGTACATTAAGTACAAACAAGCTTGTGAACCATAGTTAATAAAGCATATAGCACTTGTAGGAAATTTATACGGTTTTGTTATTATTAGGAGAGATACTTCAGACAAAGAAACTAGTTCTCACCGATATGCAAAATGTTATTGAACTGCAGTTCACAGACGTCTGGTACAGACAGTCGAGACTGAGTGCAGAAGGCAGGAAAGGAATAATTCTGAGTACATAATATGTTCTAAGTACAGAATTTATGGGCAGTATAATGAGTGCAGGAGCTACAGACATTATAATTTACTCTATTGCACTTTATCACCACTGTTAATGGACACACATTTGATTTGGATATTGTTGACATCTACGTCCACTGTACATCACACACTACAGTGTACGCACAGTTTTATTCTGAAAGGTAAAAAATGATTTGGCACATAAGGAGAAACTGGCAACTGTAAAGCAGAGTTCTGGGTAATTGAAAGATAAAGACATTCATTCCAGCCTCATTCCAGTTTCTTCCACTTATTTCTAGTTTATTTCGGTATTCTGCAGTCCTTTTAAATTCTTACAATACTTCTTTAGATGAACTGATGCATGTTATTTTGCTTAGTACAGTTAAGCAAACATCTTGATGACAGTCATTAATATAGCTACTAACAATATGGATATTCGCTTATAGTCAGTGCATTAAGAGTTACTGTAATACATTTTCATAATTTAAAACACATTTGTAATAGCAGAAATATGTAAAAAAAATATGCAGTAGGAGGTTTGTCTGAAGAAACAGGTAGAGATGGACAAAACTGTTGTGAGGGAATGAAGGAAACAGAAAAAGTGAAAAGTGTGTGGAGACTAAGACAGTAGTGAAAGCTGTGCAATTACTTCTACTGTTACAGTAAAGTTTTACACAACTGTATTATGTCCTTCCATTTCACTGCTGCAGTATTCATAACATCAGGGAGAGTGACAAAGTTCATGAAGAAACATGGGAGGAGGATGGACCAGCAGAGCCCTCTAGGAAGCCATGAAGGATGACGCTAGCCAAAGCAGCTCTAACTCTGGAGATTCCATTCAACTTGTAGTGTTTGGTAAATGTATCCACAGAACTCCAGGAAGCTGCCTCAAGAATAGATTTCGTATCCAAACCCTTGAAAAAAGCACCTGGCTAAGCCACAACCCTAGCAGAATGAGCATTAACAGAATAAGGAAGGCTCTTACCATGAAAGGAATACAAAAAGAAATAGCTTTTGAGCTCCAAGAAGAAATACTTTGCTTGGATACAGATAATCCTAAGGACCTAGGATGAAAGGAAACAAAGAGCTGATCAGATTTCCTAATAGTCTTATCCAAATAAAATCTAAGTCGTCTATGCATTTCCAATGTGTTCAGCACATTCTCACTGACATATTGTGGAAAGGGGAAAAAAGTGGGCAAATGAAAAGACCGATTAAGGGACAACTCATTCACCACCTTGGGCATAAAAGAAGGATTAGTACGCAAGGAGAACCTGTCCTTATGAAACACCAAGAAAGGAGGACAAGCCATAAGGGCTTGAAGCTCAGACAACAGTCTGGCAGAAGTAAGGGCTAACAAAACAACAGTCTTCCAACAGCAATGTTGCAAGGAAGCTGAAGCTGCAGGCTTAAAAGGAGCCCGAGTCAATTTTTCCAGAACAAAATTAAGATCCCGGGGAGGAAGAACAGGCTTTCAGGGAGGCCTAAAATGAAGGATACTTTTGTTTAGCCTCAAATCTGCATGTTAAAGGAGAAGATAAAGGCAGACAAGCAGAGCTAGATGATAAGCGGGCCTTAAAAGAAGAAGAATACGCCAACCAAGCACTGAGCAATTCACACAGATAAGAGAGAAAAAATGGAATACCCAGAGAAAGTAGATCCAGTTTATGAGAAAAACACCAAACAGAAAACCTCTTCCATCTGGATAAGTAGGACTACCTAGTATTGGATTTCCTGGCCTTCTGCAGGATCCTAAGCACTTCCTCAGAAAAAAAAGGTATATATGTACAGTCAAAATCCTATCATCCACAATGTCAGTTGAAGAGTGGACAAGTGGGGATGGATGAGAGATCCCTTGTTTTGTACGAGTAGGTCCACCCTGTGAGGCAACTTGTGATGACTGCCCTTGGCTAAATGCAGAAGAGGGAACCAATACTGTCTCGGCCAAAAGGGAGTCACCAAAAAGATTTTGGGAGCATCCTGTTGAATTTTGAGCAGGACCTTTGGAATGAGGGAAGGGAGGAAAAGCAAAAAGAAACATCACCTTCCAAGAAAAAGATATGATGCTCACCTTCTAAACTAGATGACCTTGGACTTTGGCAGAAAACAGAGGAAGCTATCTGTTCAGAGGGAAGGGGAGGCAAATAGATCTATTTGAGGAGTACCCCACTAGTGGATAACATCCAGTAACACATCTCTGTGAAGCATCCATTCATGGGTTTGAGTTAAGGACCTGCTCAGAGTGCCTACCACAATGTTTTGACCTGAGGGAATGTAAATTGGCTAAAGAGTAACTTGATACTGGACAGCAAGATCCCACACTAAGAGTGCCAACCAGCAAAGAAGATAATATCTTGTGCCCCCCATCTGTTTACATACCACATCACTGCGGTACTGTCTGCAAATACCTTGAGAGGTCCTAGGGAGACAAGAGGATGAAAAGCCTGAAGCACTAGCAGAAGAGCTCTCATCTCTGACACTGATGTGCTCTTTCTACTGAAGAGGAGACCACACCCCCTGCACCTTTAGGGGAGCTAAAAACTGCTCCCCATCCCACGTCTGAAGCATCTGTGAATAGATCCTGAGAGGGAAGAGGGGGATGGAAAGGGAGCCCTGGATTTAGAGACAACTGCTGGATCCATCAGTGAAGTTCCTTCTTGAGACAAGTAGAACAGGAACTACAAATTCTAGGGGATGTGTATGTTAAAGCCAAACTGACTTAAGAAACCACTGAAACTTTCTCGTGTGGAGTTTGGCCAGAGGAAGCATAGAGATAGTATATGATATGGATCTCAGAGTTCTCAGAAATTCACTGGCTGTAACAGAGGCCAGATGAAGAAGAGTTTGAAAGAAGGAAATTTGAGTCTCAAGGCCTTGGAAGGAGGCAGGGATGCCAGCATAGGCATCACCTGAATCCTGCAGCCCAAAAAACATGGTCCTGAGAAGGAGTCAGAAAAGACTTTTTGAAGTTTATTGTGAACCCCAGGCTTTGCAAGAGGGAAATGGCAAAATAAAGATTTTGCAACAGGATCTCTAGAGAGGATGCCTAAAACAGGAGGTCGTCCAGGTAAGGAAATACTTGGATGCCCTGAATCCTGCAAAAAGCAATCACTGCAGTGAGGCATTTGGTGAATACCCTTGGGGCAATGGGAAGGCCAAAAGGCAAAGCAGAGAACTAAAAATGCCAGGAAGCAAAAGAGAAATGTAATAACTTCCTGAAAAGGGAGATGGATCGGAATATGGAGATAAGCATCCTTGAGATCCAGAGATACTATATAAGCCTAAAGAAGCAAAAGTCTGAAGGGACAATATTCGAAAGAAGGGCACATTCAGAAAAATGTTTAGATAAAAGAAGTCTAGAAATGATCTCCAAGTACTCTTTTCTGGGTACTAGAAACACACTGGAGTAAACCCCCTCCCCATTTGGGACACAGGCATCTCTTGAACAGAACCCAGAGTCAAAAGGTCCCAAAGCACCTCTGGAAAGAAGGAGAGTAGTTTCTGATGGAGCTGAGAATACCCATAAAAGGGGAAAAGGATTTCCATATCATGAAATGCCCCTGGCGAATAATGGACAGGACCCAGGAATCATCAGTAATCTGTAGTCAAACAGGAAGACAGAAAGAGGGGCGAACAGAAAGAGGAAAGTGGCTGGGACGAATAGGACAGTCAGATAGCACCTGGTTTACTTGGAAAATGAGAGTTCTGAGGCACTGAAGTCTGAGTAGCCTTAGCAGAAGTTGCCAGCATGCCACCATTTGTGCCCCAGGAGGAGGGCGAGATTGCCTGCAAACAAAGGCTGGCTTATTGGGGTAGTTTCTCTAAAATTTAGACACAGGAGAAATAAACACATGTTTAAGTTCCTGTAATGCCTTGCTCTTATCCTGAAGGGACTTAAACGTATCAGCAGCAGCTTCACCAAACAAATGTTTATTATCCAGAGGTGAAACCATCAACTTAGCCTTAGTATCATCAGGCAAAGGTTGAAACTGAAGCCAAGAATACCTCCTCATCACTGACTCAAAAGTACCAACCCTAGAGGAAGCATCTACTGCATCATAACTACCCTAGATGGAATGACGAGCCACCTGGGAGGAAGTCGCTTACATGCAAAGACCAGAAGTTTTACCCTCAGAGTCTGGAAGATCACAAATAACCTGACAAGCCTGGAAAGAGAGAGCCCAACAAGTACCTGGACATATAGGTCTGATAATTAACAGCCCTAAAACCCAAGATAGTAGAGGTGCAAACCTTCTTACCTAACCTTTCCATGGTCCTATCTTTATCATAGGGCAGTAACTTGGGAGAAGGAAGCAACTGAGTGGGCTTATCAGAAGCTACAGCCACCACCAAGAGGTCAGCAGAAGGACACTTGTACAAAAATCTGCAGTCTTCAAGCATTCTATAGAATCTGTCAGGTTCCCTGGGAGCAGGGGCTGAGGGTCTGGAGACATAAAAACATTGGAAAATGCACCCATAAGGTAGCCAAAACAGGAGGAACTGCAGAAGGTTTAGGAGATTCCATCTGCAGCAACTCATAGTATCTGTTATGTAGCTCATAGACCTGAGCATAATCCCATTTAAAGAACTCTATCACACAGAAGATTGTGTCCCCAAAAGAAATCTCTTTAAAGGGAGCATCAGGACTGGTAGATTCCTCTTCCTCTGATCCACAGTCCAAAGAAGAAGGAGTCTGAGAAGAGTAAGCAAGGGATTCATCATCCGAATCCAGCTCCTCCTCAGAGGAATCCTGTTCCCTGGGTCTTTTTTAAGGGATTAGAGGACCAAAAGGGGGTCTGGAACAGAAACTTCCTGAGGAGGTTTCAATGCCATCAAAGCACTAAATAAACCCTGAGTGCAGGCCTGCCACTCACTCTGCGGATCTTTAGGAGTGGGAGATACATGTTTAGTCTTTTGCTTTTTCTTCAATAGGACTATGCCTTTTAAAATCTGGAAGGCTCTGACCCAGAAGGCATTCAATGATGGTAGTAAAGACTTCTCGGACTAATATTTGAGGAACACTCCTAGCCCCCTTGGAAATAATCAGTCGTGGTTCACCCTGAGCATCCAAAATGGATGTTTGCAGTGCCTCCTTGGACATGCTTAAAGTTTCATTCCCACCGGCCTCCAACTCGGTCATGGCAGAGGAATCCAACAACAACGCCAGGCAAACCTCAAGGCATTCAATCGCCTTGGGAGAGATGTCCATGAGGCTGAACAGCAGAAGATTCTGGCCTAGGCTTCTTGGCCTTCTTCTTCACTGACGGCTGTCCCTCTGAGAGGGAAGTACCCTCCATCGTGCCTTTTTCAAGAAGCTTAAGACACTGATTTGCAAGCTAAAGCACCAAAGAAGATAGTCTACTATGATGGGTTTTAGGTACAAAAGCCTGGCAAATGGAACAGGATGCACTGTCATGAGATGCACCTAAGAACAAAGAAAAAAAACTACTGGTTGTGATGGTCTTTATGGGGAATCTGTCTCCCACACTTGCATTTTCCCTTCTTGGATGACATGAAGCTCCACAAACAATAAAAAAAGATAAGCAAAAAAAAGAACCTTAATGGGGCACTTACCAACAATGGCTTGGTGAACCAGCAATGGAATAGGCATCCAGGCCAACAATCAAGTGATGGTGTTCAGACTGGCAGCAAAAAAGTTCCGAGGATGGTAAGTCCGGACGTTATCTTTATCCCATACTCTACTCAAGGAGCATATGTATGATGTACAGTGTACCTTAAAGCAACCTAAAGGCTTTGGTATAATGGCTGGTGTTGGGCTGCCCTTGGAAAGGGATCCCCAATGTTACAAATACTGCAACAGTGAAATGGAAGTACATCAACAATTTCAGCATGTTAGGAAAATATTTAAGATTTGCTACTCTACCTCAATCAACACAAAGTTAAAAATTATGTGAATTATACAATTAATAGAAAGTACAACATTTTTGGAATTTATAATGTTCTTTCATTCCAGTTTTCAATATTATCATTCTGATCTTTTGATTTTTGGGTATTAAAACAACATAACTCAAGTCTAGTGTAAAAAAAAAAAAAAAGCAGTCGAAGTTCCTAAAGGACAAAAGTGCTTATTGTTTTTACTGTTTGTGTTTTGTGGTTAATAAATCTGTGGATTATTTTTTGTGCAATAGATCAATTTATGTTTTAATGTTGATTTCTTATTTCAGTTTTCAAAATACATCACATAAAGCTGCTCTGTGAATTAATTTTTGGATATAGAGATCCAGGTTTGTGCCATAGATCCTACAAAGACTCCTACCCTGATAAACATTTAACTCAGTGTCGTACATTCTGACGAAAGGGTCAATTTATTTATTTTTTCTTTCCAAGAACCTGGACTGCTGCAATGTACAATATTTTTCTCTCCAGGTGCAACAGTTTTGGCAATATTCTATTTAGGGGTTATAGAAGGGTATTGCTGCCCCCCTCCCCATTTTTTTATTGAAATGCACTTTTCAGACTATCCTTTGTTCATTTTTTTTAAATAAATGCAAAGTTCAGAGTGTGAAAGAGCGTTGTGCTCTCCAGAAACTGATTTTTACTAAATGCATTGTTCATTTTAACTGAATGCAGTAGTCAATCTCCTTAGTCTGAGCATGCCATCTGATCTAAACAGGTTCAGTGTACTAACCTGCACCCACTTGACTCCTTATTTATTGACAGCCACTTTAAAGCTAGTCAAAGTCCACAGTACACAGAACCTGACATTACTGAACTCTAAAATGACAAACACAGTGACAACTCCTCTTAAGAGACCATGGAATAAGTGAAGACAAAATGAACATTACCACAACACATGCAGATATGGTTATTTTGTGATAAGTGTAATGTATATCAATTTGATACAATGTTAACCTTTATTAATTGCTTGCTGCAGAACATTCAGTAAAAGTTACTCAACTACAAAAAAAAAATCTTCCAAGACTCTTAGTATGATCAAGTACTGCACATCTACCTTTATATCAGCAAGAAGCTCAAGTCCTTCTTTTTGTTTCCTACAGCCAAATGCCAAGTTGCCAAAAGTCTGGATGGTTGGAGACAGCCCTCTTTCCTCCATAACTGGTAACAAAGCCTAAAAGAAAATGTGCAAAAGGAATATGAAAAGGCTAACATTACTTTTTTAAATCTTCTAAACTCTCACCTTGAATTACATACATAGACCATCTTAGAAATGCATCAAATAAGTTTAAAAATTGCATAATGTTTATATTAAAATAAAATTAAATAAATAAATAAATAAATAAAATAAAGATTATGAGCAGTAATAAGATTAGTGCATCTGGTAAGTCATATATTTACCAAAATTATGACAGAGTTTCCAAGTGACCTCTTGCAAAAGCAAATAAAACATGTTCAGAACCACCACCTGTGCCTCATATCTACTAAGCCTTACCAAATTAAAAAAATTGGTTTCTTTCGTACAGGTCAGCACATACAGCAGAATTACAAATGATACAGCATTACATTAAAGGCAAATCTAAAAGGTACAAGAAATTTCTCACTTGAAAGGCATGGATTAATGTTTTATAAGCCATACAACACTTCCACCAGATGCCTAGCAAGCTATTCTTGCACCTGGTGCCACTCCCCGATCGGACAAAAAAAAAAAATTTTGCCACATACTTCACTTTTGATTGCAAATGCAAGAAATGAATGCCAGATCTGTCCTTAAGACTTGGAACTCTACATGTCTTCATTTCTGACCACAACTGCAACACTGCCATTCAGTGCAAATAATGCACTGAAGACCGACTGGGATATTTAGATCGTATCCCAAAACACTTTGAGCCCAGGGTGGCTGCCTCCTTTGCTCAACCATAGCTACATCTCTGACTTTCACTACTGAGGAAAAAAAATGTACAGTATAAGTTAACTACTGTTGGTATAAAATGGCACACTCAATGACCGAGATTACTCACCTCTCTAGAATTTGGATCAGGGCCTTTTAACTTGACTGACAGTTTTACTAGCTGTATTAAGAATAGTTATGCATAATTTCCTCTTCGGTTTTGTCAGCTGCATCAGGAATATTTATGCAGTGTTATCCTTTAACCTCACAGTAATGGCACTGCAAGGCTCCTTAGTCACTGTAATACTGTAAATACAAGTGTGCAAATAGTATATTGTAATGCACCTAATGGAGATAAAAGGTGCTTACATTCATTTATCCTGGGTGTGGATGTTCTTACGCCCCAGCAATTTACTAGGGTCGCACTTTTTATTTATTTATTTATTTTTACATATCTTTGATTTTTATTAGTGGAAAGAGTGTCACAGTTTTTATTTTTAATCTGGATACATAAACAGATGAGAGGATTTGGGTGTAGGCATTTTATTTTAAAATGTGACTAGTTCTACGCGACACCTGACAAACTGTATTTTGTACTCACTTTTGAATATGATATGTACACATTTGTAGTCTAATTTTAGCTAAGCATCATACTCAAGGCTGTTGTTGGCAAATTACTGGCTACCAGAGTCCACCTAAATTAAATTAAAGAGATAATAACTTGCAAAATTCACAAACTCCTAAGCATGAAAATGTAACTGCTATCTTCATTCAATCCATAACATATTCAAGCATTCTCCATTGTTAGTATCAAAGGTTCAATATTTAATTTGTATCTGTTCAAAGCCTGTAAACTTGTAAACCAGTCACTCTGATGTGCTGAAGTTTCAACATAATCTCATCGACCAACTGTATAGCATTTCCAAACATTCAAACAAAGAAGTTTTGTTTTTAACTTTAAACACCTTTATTAAATCTTATTTTTTTTACAAGAAACATCTTTATTAAATTATCATGTATGAAATCTGCAATCTTATATTTATATAAATAAAAATAAACTATACTGAATACAATACACATTACAAGCCATGCCTATCACAACTGTAGCTGCAAACATTATACATTACTTATAATATATCCAGTCATTATTAGTCAACCATTACATAGCTCATTCAGTTCATGCCTTCTTCTAAACCTCGTTCCTCCTCTGCATATACTGATTCCACACTTGCCATTTTTTTCTTACGTAATTTGCTCCTATCCTTTTGTAAAGATCCCAATTCCAGTTGTTTTACCTCTTGTTACTATCATCACTACTTCTTGTAAAGTTGGTTTAGACTTTTATTCCCATTTTCGAGTAAATGCTTTTTTGGCAGCCATCATGATTAGACTCTGTAAGGCCTTACTATGTCTAGGTAGGTCCAATTCTGTATCACAGCTCAAAAAAATTATTTCCTTAGTTACACAAATTTGCTTACCCAGCATCTCTGATAGAGCACTCTGCAGGGAATCTAAAGTCTGCCAACTCATTACACTCCCAGAAAAGATATTCCCAGTTATTGTTTTCTTCCCCATCACACCTCCAACATCTGCTGTCTACCTGAGGAAAACTTCTTTTGAGTCTACTCGGGGCACAAGAATACCTAACACCTCCATGAAATTATTCTAAATCTTCTAGACTTTGTTGCATATTTGGGAGACATACATATATTCCCCATCTTTTCTTTGTGAATTTAGGTTATCCAGTTTCTCTTCCCCATCCTTTCCAACCTTCTCCAATTGATTACTCCAATTATCATGCAATATTTTATATGCTCTACTAATAATTCCTTTCTTAACGGCAACTTCTGTTCTAGAGTCTACTAAAAACTTTGCCAATGTTGGTGTTTTGTTTAGGATCCCCTATTTCTTTCTCTTTGCCTATACTTGGATAGGAATCCTTGAAAGGTAATCTCTAACCTGCAGTTCAAATAAGTTCTTGGCGTGTTCTCAGTGTTCCCATTCTATTACCTTTCCCTTCCTAGTTATTTGCTTCCAATACCTTGGTCCTCTGGCAGTTTTCTCCAATAAATTCCGGCTCCCTCTTCCCTATTGTCTGTATTCCTAATTGCAGTCATCCTATCTACAGAATCTCCTTTCTCCATTACCATGTTGGCTTAGTTCTTAGAATGCTTTCTGCTACTTTATGAATATAATAATAATAATTAAAGGTCTGAATCTAAAATCCCACTCTCTCCTTGTTTTTTGAGTATCCCCCAGTTTCATCATCATCTCTTTCCACTTTGAATTATAAGTTTTTGCTTGTGCTACGTATAGGAGCCTTAATTGTGTAGTTCTGAAATACCCCTTAAAATCCCAACCCCCTGTTCTATTGGAAGAATAAGCTTATCCCACTTGACTCTTGCAGTCTTCCCATCCCAGATAAAATCCTTCAGCTCTTTATTAATTGCTATCCACAACTTCTTCTCTGGTTGATAAAAATATGCCTGATCTGTGTATAAGACTAAAGAGACTAAAAACATTTTAATTGCTAGTATCCCTACTTTCTCAGTTTTTGTATTATTGTTTGTTTAGTCTATTCCCACATATCCTTAGCTGCCACACAGGAATCATTTTTAATCCATACTCCTAAATACTTCATTTTATCATGCCCCCATTAAGTATGGATATTGCTGAACCAATTTGTATGGAGTTACATAATTTACTATTGCTGCTTTTGTTTTGTTTTAGGTTCATTAAGTTTGTATCCAAAAAATATTTGAAACTGTCTCAATATGTTCCACAACATTGTAATGTCCCTTTCTGGTTTTGTCAGGTATAAAATAATGTTATCTTTAAATAGAGACAGCTTTTCTTGACTACCATACCAATTATATCCTTGAATTTCTGAGTTGCTTATTTTACTTGCCAGTGGTTCTAAATGTAATACAAATAACAAAGGGGAGAGAGGACACCCCTGCCTAAATCCTCTACTAAAGCAGAGATTATCACAGAGGACCCCACCCGCTTTAATTTTCGCCTCTGAACCCTCATACATCCTCCTAATCAACCTTATAATTTTATCAAGGAAAACTACTTCCATTGCCCTGCTCATAAAGCCCCAGCTTATTCTGTCAAACGCTTTCTCTGTATCAAGACCCACCACCAACAATGGTATTTTCTTGTATTCTGCACCCCTCTAGATCATCAGTGTTCTGTTAATGTTGTCAAATGTTTGCCTCCCCTTCACAAAACCACACTGATCCATATCTATCGGTTTTGGCATCACTTTTGCTATTCTTTTAGCCATTATAGACATACTTTCTTTATAATCATGGTTTAGTACTGAAATGAGCCTGTATGAAGCTGGATCTGATGGATCTTTACCCTCTTTAGGTATTATAGCTACTACCACTTTCTTTCAGGATGTTGTTACTTCTCCTTCTCTTCAAATACTGTTAAGGAAAACCTTTCGGATAGCTACCAAACTTACACAGGAATACCACCTACTTCTGCGGACTCTCCTGTAGACTGGTTATGCAACACCATTTTTATTTCATCTCCACCCATCCTAACTTAGTAATTGAGCCTCCTCAGCCTCTAACATTGGCAGATTTAATTCTGGAATAAACATTTCCAATTTTACCCTTTCTTGATTTCCATATTCCTCTGCGTTATATACACTTTCATACAATTTCCAAAACATTTCTAATACTTCTACAGGATCCTTTATCTTCCTTGTTACAAGCTTCCTAAGCTTGGTGACAGCCCTTTCTACTTCCTGTTGCCCGAGTCATTGTGCTAAACATTTTTGTGCTCTAGAGTTATTATCAGAAAAACACTTGCTTAACAGTAATCTTTCTAAACTCATGCATATTATCTATTACATATTAGGTTTGATAGGATATTTGTTCCTAATACCTTGGTTCCTTTGTCAGTTTCTCCAGGAGATTCCAGCCCCCTGATGCTTATGCTCTATATCCCCACTTGCAGTCATCCTCATTGGCAAAATCCTCTCTCTCCATTCTTGTGATGGCTTAGTTCTTACAGTACTTTTTTAACTTTAAACATATAATCTGCATGGTTGTTATTATTCTCCTTGAGGATCTGCATCCAAAATCCCAGTCTCTCCTAATTTCTTGAACCCCCCCCCGCTTCATTGTTATCCCTTTCTACATCGAATTACAACTCTCCACTTATGTTATGTATATAAACCTTAAATATATATCTCTGAAATGGATCTATATTATGAACGCGAAAAAACGTATGAGCGAATACGAAGACGTCGACACGTATTGCGCAAAGTATGGAAATCCCAAATGTACAAAACCACGAATTCCGAAATCTTGAATTGTTTTGGTTGGCCCATCTGCGGTATAGCTCCGTAAGGTAAGTGTGCGATAGATAGGACTTTTGTGTTAGGATTTAGGTTGAGGTAAGTGTATAGATAGGTAATATATGTAAGGTTTAGTGTAGTGTTAGAAGTAGGGTTATTTTAAGTGTATGTATGCGTATTGTTTATTTTGTTTGGGTGTATGTCTGTAGGGGAAGTGTACAGTAGTTACGGACCTTAGGGTTAGGGAGGGGTTAAGGATAGTGCACAGTTAGTTGTGTATGTGGATTATTTATTTTGTTTGGGTGTATGTGTGTAGGGAACGTGTGTGGTAGTTACGGACCTTAGGGTTAGGGAGGGGTTAAGGATAGTGCACAGTTAGTTGTGTATGTGGGGTTTAGTGTAGGGTTAGAGGTAGGGTTTTGGTGCGCTTTACCTTAGGTTAGAAGTAGGGTTTGGTTAGTGTATGTGTGTGGTTTATTTATTTTCTTTGGGTAGGTAGTATGTAGCGGGTGGTGGGGTTGGCCGACTATGACAGTTTGATATTTTCTTTTTTCGCGGTTTAGTGCATTTGGGATTTTCGCAGTTCGCGGTATAGGTGTCAACATTTAGGTATTTGGGAATAGGGTTTTTTGCTTTGGTAATATAGACCCCTCTGAAATAGCTCTTCAAATCAGGCAATCCTAAACCATCATGTACTATTGGAAGGATCAACTTATTCCTTATCCTACTCGATTCTTGCCCTCTTTCCCTCCCAGAAAAATTCCTTAAACTCTTTATTAATCATTGTTTACAACTTCTCCTCTGGTTGATAAAATATGCCTGACCTGTATATAAAACTAAAGGGACTAAAACATTTTCACTGCTTATATTTTACCATCCATATCCATACACAAGAGCTTCCAGTTTCTCAGTTTTTATATCATCTTTTGTTTAGTCTCTTCCCACATATCTTTAGCTACCACAACAGAAGCCTTTTTAATCCATAGTCTTAAAAACTTCATCTTATCTTGTTTCCATAAACATGGGTATTGCTGAACCAGTTTGTGAGTGGGTACATAATTTACACCTACAGCCCTTGTTTTATCTTGATTAATTTTATATCCCAAAATGACTTCAAACTCTCAAAAGGTTTAAAGACTGAGATGTCCTTTTCTGTATTTATCAAATACAAAATAGTATCATCTGCAAATAAAGCCAACTTTTCTTGATTACCATACTGATTATATTCTTGAATTTCTGAGCCCCTTATTTTATTTTCTAATGGCTATAAACAAAAAACAAATAAAAAGGGGAAAGAAAATACTGCCTGATTCCTCTTTTCAAACATAACTTATCCGAGAGGAATCCTTGCACTTTAATCCTTGATTCTGATCATTTATATATCCCCATTATTAACCTTTTTATTGTATCAGGGGAATGCAAATGCTTCCACTGCCTACTCAAAATCCCAGCTTTCTCTGTTGAATGCTGTCTTTGCATCAGAGCTCAACTTAACAGTAGTAGTTTCTTACATTCTGCTTCCCAGTGGATCGTCTCTGTTCAATTAATATTGCCAAATGCTCGACTCCCCTCCATATAACTACACTGATCCATATATATCAATTTTGGCAACATTTCTGCCATTCTCTTAGCTAGAGACAAACACTTCATATTCACAGTTTAAAACTGAGGCTGGGTCTGACAAGTTTTTACCCTCTTTGGCTAATACAGCCACCACAGTTTTCTTCCAAGATGCTGGTGCTTCCTCTACTTTTAAAATAGTATTAAACAAAATCTTCCATATCTTTATCAGGTAATTCCCTTCTAACATCCAAACTTCTACAGGAATACCATCTATTCCTGGAGACTTCCCTGTAGATTGATTATACATTCTATTTTATCTTGTATCTTCCAATATTAACTATTAGCTGTTGAGCTTCATCTTCCTTTAACCTTGGAATAATTAAATCTTCCATAAATAATTTCAGTGATCACTTTCTTGGTTTCCATATTCCTCTGTTTTATAGAAATGTTTACAAAAGTTTGGAAATATCTGTAATACCTCTGTAGGATCTCTGGTTATTTTTTCTTGTTATAGATTCCCTAAGTTTGATAACAACCATAATTCTGCCCAAGTCATTGTGCTAATGTTTTTTGTGCTCTGCAGTTATTGAAGAAATGACACCACTGAAGAAAATGTCCAAAAGTGACCAGACAAACTTTGTACTACTGTATCTGTTACACTTTATTTGTCTCAGAACAAATTCTTGCCAAACAGTTAATTCTTTCAGAGCTATTTCAATTCTATTATAACACAGCTAGACAGATGAATAGACTAATGTACACTTAGTCAAAGACGTCACTACCTAGTGAAACATACTGTCCAGTTTATATACTCTTTTCAACCAATGTTATTTTTAATGTCCTTGTGACTTGTTCTTCTGTTTTTTGTCTGTGTCATGAAAAAGTCCATGGTTATTTCATGCCCTTTTTTGGTCCTCACTGTATCTGAAGACTTCACAAGTCTCTCCACGTCATCCTTGCACCACTTGACCTGTCTGCAGTTTATTTATTTATTTTTGCATCTGAAAGCCAAGAAAGTCAACTTCCTTTTTTTCTATAACAGGATGCCTTTATAGTAAAGCCCACAGCTATATGTTATTAATATCTAAGCTGAACATGTACAAGAAATAACTGTTCTTGCAAAGCAAGCCATATTATTTTGAAAAATGCTGTTTGGCCTTGCACATTTCCTTCACTTTTTTGGGGGAAAGCATTTTAATTTACACAATATCTATCAATTCCCACTTTTTTTATTTATGGCCCATGAAAATTGTAAGACAATTTACAACAGAATATGATCTTCAGTACTTTGAATCCCTTGGTCTGTTGCAACATAAGAATCCCTTGCATTCATTGCTATCTCTTTATACAATGTTACATTACCAAAGGCTGTTACTTGATTAATACTTTTATTAACACAAATCTTATAATGACGACAAGAGCAATTAATGCGGAAATTATAGTACCCCATCATAGATACATAGTCATTATTACTTATCTATTTTTAACTGTTTTTATGCTTCCTTTAGCAAGGTGTCAGCCTTGCAGTTACACACAAGCATTTATTTTAAAATCTTGTCAAGTTAACCCTTGCTTTACAAGGCAAAATCTTGTATTACAAACAAGCATATTTCTTTTGTATTGCATAAATTCATTATTGCTTTGGGAAAAGAATATTTAAAAAAAAGCAATTTACAGGAAAATGTGATCCTCTGTACCTAATTGCCTTTTCTCATTGTTAGCAGTTGCTTGTTTGACAGTTTTAGAACACATCTGCTCTCTTATATCTGAGATAGCTCCATAAGTTGCATTTGCTATCAACTTTGTAACTTTCCATATTGCCTTAGTGGCACCATACCAGTGAAAAAATTCAGCTCCTGAAATAACACCATTTCATATGTCCATCTGTTTTAAAATCTTTCCCTATTTTTTTTTATCATGAAACTCCCTCTTTTTCTGGTGATTTTTTACCATGTCCTCTTGTAATGTGTGAGTAATTCTCATTACTGGAACTGCATACTCTATGTAACAGAATTTCTTTTCTTTCATTTCTTCCTTAAAATAAGTATTATGTGTTAACTCCCATACTGTTTTTATTTTATACTCAAGCTTTTTTACATGACCATAGTTCTTTTGAAAACAGAGTATCCTTTTTCCTATTTTTATCAACTGTAAATGTTTTTTTATGGCTGATTGTTTTACAACTCTATTTTTATAAGATTTTTTAAACATAAAACCTGTATGTGTAACCTCTACTGGGACTGCATGTAATGGCATTTTCCCTCTGTAAGGAATGTGGCTAAAAACCCAACTATATGACTTGCCACATGCCTTTGCAAACAAATTTTGCATGTCCAAAATATATTGAAATCAGGTATCCGATCATGTTGTCCCGGTTCTCATGATTTATTATATCAGAGTATCTCTCCCCATTTTTTCCTTGCAACTGTTTTAGATTGCTATTATAGAAACAAATTTAAACTTTTGTAAGACTGTTAACAGACTGTTACTTTACTGATATTGTTTGTTATTAACTTACACTGATTTTTTTGAACCAACATGATGTGCTGCTTTTGCCTGGATTTTTATTAGCTGAAAAATGCTATTTGTCTAAGTTTTATTGACTATGTACTTTACTACCTGTATGTATTGCTGTGTATTATTACCCAGATGGCAGTTACACCAGTTTGACTAATGATGTTTTTGCTGTACTAGTTTGTTTATAAGACTGTTTGCTGTTATATTTTATGTAATGCATTCTTTTGAAAATATGACACTACAGTCACTGGTTTTTACCAATGTTGATCCTGTTTGCTGTATGCATAAGCTGCCTTTGGAGATGTACTGTACTTTTAATGTGGGGGGTGGGTTGACCCTCTCTTGTTACTATAGAACCTTTTGTCATTTAGGAGTTGTCATAGGTATTGCCTTAAATGTTACTTCATTTCCAGACGTAGCTGTGGACTTGCATACCCAACATTTAATTGCATTGTTTAGTTTTGCATATACTATTTGCACTACTATAAATGTATTTACTGTATTTGTATTAACTTTAACTTTACACTGCATCTGTATTAACTTTAACTTTATGTCTGTATGGCTGTAGGTTATTTCTGTGTTTATTTTGAATCGGTCACGGCTTATTAAACCAGTAAAGTAAAATACTAACATTGTCTTCCATTGCTTTATAAGATCCCTGTACTTTGCTGCCAACTGATAACCTGTGTTTTGTTAATTTATTGCTTTAATGCCTGTTGCTTGCCATGACCTGGTACTTCATATGGTATACATTATTTTTGATGTATCCCTCTGTTTGTTCCTGTGACTGATTGTCCCTTAATGTATTTTATTTATCTTGATTTCTTTCCCTATTTTTGGGTTTTGAAGAAGCATTGTTTGTAATATGGACAATTCTGGTTAATGTAGCCTATTTTCTTACAAGTAAAACATATTACCTGTTTTTCTGAACTTTGTTGCGTATTTGTCTGTAACCCTGGTGGAGCTGCTCGTGTTCCCCCTGTATTTGTTTTATATCAGACCATGCATTACATCCCCTTCACCATGTAGTCTACAAGCTGTTTTTGTACATTTCCTATGTGCATCTGCAATACTGCGTACTTTTTTAAAACTGTCTAGCACTCTGGCTTAATCGTTGAGTCTGTATCTGTCAGGCAGAAACTGATTTTAAAGATGCATCTGCATTTTCAAGAATGTCATTAGCTGTCTGACGGAATTGCTTTAACATAACATCTTGCCTGACCAAAACATTATTTTGTTTTTTTCTGACATGCTATTTAGACTGCCTGTAAAACAGTTATATGAGTCTAGACACTCACCTGTTTTAACTGCTTGTTTTGCCATTTGCAAAAGCATTTACTGCAGCCTTTCCTGTATATTTTTTATGTGCTTTGATTTTGACAATACTAAACTTTCCCTGTAAATCATTTTGGGAATTAATGCCCATGACTCTCGTACTGTAGCATGTTTTAGGGGTTTGTTAACGCTGTTGATGATTCCCCTTCTGACCCAAACTGGAATGTGTAAATGCAAAAAAAAATTAAATAAAGCATTATTTGAAATAGACCACACAGTGTATGTCAACCATTGTTTAAATGCCAACATACTGAAACAAAATTATTTTTTTTTTGTCTTGCCACTGAGGCAGAATCTGTAATAAACAAGACTATTATATATCAGCAGGAAAAATAACTGTCATTTCTGCTGAACTCTGCACAATGTAAACCTTGCTGGGCTTCTTCTAACTGTCTTGTCAGATTAACCTTTGTAGTTTGTGCCCCTAGTAAATGTTGGGCTCTGTTACATTAAACCAGAAATGTCATTATGTAAAGACTGAACGCTATGCTGAGTCTGTTCCTCTAAATGGCATTATTGTCCCGTGCTACTGTCTCTAGGGAAATTTTGAGAAGCTGTGAAAATCTTTTCTTTAAAAGGTTAATATTGATAGCACACTGTACTATGTTAGAACTTTCTTCTGTTTGTGCATTTGCAATATTTACTATAAATAACATTTTTATGTAGTCTATTACATGACTGACAATAATTACATACACTTGTACTGTATGAGATTTAGATGACTGCAGAAGGTACAATTAACTGTTGTATATGTGAAGAACTAACAACGCTAGAATCAAACAGATTGTTTATCAGAAGAGGATATGTCTTATAGTATGGCTTACATACTAGACTCCTGTGACAAGACATAAGTTTGGAAAGTTATTTCCACATAAAAAAACTGTCTTTATGAATCAGTGTACATTTTATGTATGGATTACATGCACTTATACATTTACAAACACAACTGTTATCTAATATCTGAACATCAAACATTTCAGATTTACATTTTATGTCTGACACAGAAGGTTGAACCATGTAAATTTATATATACAATATGTGGACACTGTAAAGTTACATACTCACCATAACGTTCCATCTGAGTAGTTATACTTCATTTTCTGCAACCTGTGGGTATTCAGATCCATATTGGATCCGAGCCGGCAACATTTTATCAAGCATCTGCTCCAAGCTCCTCCCCTTACCCATAATCCCTCACATCTCCTACCTTCCCTCAGATCGAGTTTGCCACTTACAAAACTAATAGCAACTCAATAACGTTAACCTAGAACAGGTCCGGGGGAAGGAAGGAGGGACGGTTGCAGAAAATGAAGTATAACTACTCAGATGGAATGTTATGGTGAGTACATAACTTCTTTATCTGAAGTAGTTAACTTCATTTATCTGCAACGTGTGGGACAGAGTCCCCAGCTACCAAAACTCCTGGAAAGCCCTCATGGAAAGATATTCCACAGCACCGCAGAGCCAAAGGATGCTCTCCCTCTAGAGTTCAAATCCAACTTATAATGAGAGATAAATGTATGTGACCTTGCCCAGGTCGCTGCTGCACATATATCATCCAGAGAAACCCTAGACCAAAAAGCAGCAGAAGTTGCCATAGATCTGGTGGAATGAGCTTTAATAGTACCAGGTGGGGATAGGCCTTTATCCCTATAGACTTGCACTATACATTGTGTAATCCACCTGGCTAAAGAGACCTTGGAAATGGCCTTGCCCAAAAAGGGTCTAGAAAAGGACACGAATAATTGGTCAGACTTACGAAACTGTTTAGTCCTGTGTAGATAGTAATGAAGCTATCTATGAACATCTATCAAGTGCAGCTTATATTCATCCTTGTTCTGGAAATTTGGAAAGAACACAGGCAGATTTATCATCTGGTTAATATTAGATTCAGAAGCCACTTTTGGTAAGAAAGAAGGATTTGTGCGAAGCGAAACCCTGTCTTTATGAAAGATCTCGTAGGGGGGCACAGCAGACAAAGCTTGGATCTCAGAAACCCTTTTAGCCAAAGTAATGGCCACTAAAACAGCTGTCTTCCAGGCCAGAAATTTTAAGTCTACTGATGCTGCTGGTTCAAAAGGGGGTGCCACCAATGCCTGTATAACTAGAGTAAGGTCCCAAGGAGGAATGGAATTCTTAACCGGGGGACACAAGAGAAAAGTACTTTTTAGAAAGGCCTTGCACAATCTCAAGGAGGACAGAGCATTCAAATTTTCACTGATATGAAAATTAGATATGGCTGCCAGCTGTACTTTCACTGTGGAGGAACTAGCCCCTTGTTGAAAAATATATGACAAGAACTCCAACACTGCAGGAACCGAGGCAGTAAATGGACCTATGTTTCTCTGAGAAGCCCAAATAGAGAAGCGTTTCCATTTGCTGTGATAAACCTTCCAAGTGGAAGCTTTGAGGGATGCCACCAGAATACTCTTTACCAAAGATGATAAACATAAGTTCTAGCAATCAGGGTAACTGGAGCAACCAAGCCGTCAGCTTGAGGCTGTCCAGGTCGGGCAGACTGATGCCCGAGGGATGGGATATGAGATCCGGGCAGGGATCCAGAATCCGTGGAGGAGTTAGAGCATGAGACCAGAGGTAGGGGAACCACACTTGACAAGGCCAGAATGGGGCAATGAGGATCACTTTGCACCCCAGTCGGTAAGCTTTCTGAAGAAACTTCGGAATGAGAGGTAGCGGGGGATAGGCATACAGTAAGCCGGGAGGCCAAGCATGGATTAGAGTGTCTCTGGGGGAGTCCCCTGGGGAGGGGATCAGAGCGAAGAACTCGCTGCACTTCGCGTTGGAAGGAGATGCAAAGAGATCACAGCAAGGGTGACCCCCATGCTAAGAAGATCTCCGCTACTGACTGTTTCAAAGACCACTCGTATGGCATTAGACTAGCCCAACTCAATCTGTCCACTAAAATGTTGGAGCATCCCGGGATGTGTGTTGCAATTAGAAACCGACTGGTGGAAATCTCCCACTCCCACACTCTCATGGCCTCGCGGCAGAAAGGGTAAGATCTGGTCCTTCCTTGTTTGTTGATGTACCAGACAATGGGCATGTTGTCTGACTGAACTGCAATCGTCCCCAGGGGAGAACAGTATGAAAGGCTTGCAATGCTAAAAGCACTGATATGCAATCTGGTCTCGGTTTGTGACCACATGCCTTGAACTGTCCTTCAAAAAGTGCCCCCCCCCCCACCCGAGCTGGGAGGCATCCGTGGTCACTGTGGCTTGGGCTGGGGATGTTAAGAATGGATGACCTGCCAAGATTTTCGGCGATTGGAGCCACCAAAGAAGAGAAGTCTTGCAGACTCTGCTGATCCATACAGGGTAGTCCATGGGGAGGTCTAACCAACACCACTGAACTGCCAAGGTCCACTGAAGCACTCTCATGTGAAGGCGCGCACATGGTAGAATAGAAATTGCTGCTGCCATGGAGCCTAAGGCGCAGAGAATGTTGCTTGCCATCTGTGCCCTGGGGCCGAGGATCACTGACACATGGGCCCGTAGGTTCTGGATCCTGTCCTGAGTGAGAAAAACTTGTAATAGAGTGTCCAACCATGCCCCTATGAATTCCAAGGTCTGTGTCAGATTTAGGCGGGACTTGGAGATGTTGATGGTGATCCCTAGATTGACTGCAAGATGCATGAAGGAGTCTCTGGCCATGCAAAGGAGATGCTTGGTGGTAGCAGCGAGGAGCCAATTGTCCAGGTAAGGAAACACGTGAATTCCCTGAAGCCAGAGGTGAGCTGCTACTACTGCCATAAC
The DNA here is from genome assembly GCF_019279795.1 of Protopterus annectens. Classification (NCBI taxonomy): domain Eukaryota; kingdom Metazoa; phylum Chordata; order Ceratodontiformes; family Protopteridae; genus Protopterus; species Protopterus annectens. The sequence goes on from NC_056746.1 coordinate 291,006,228, forward strand.
CTTGGTAAACACCCTGGGGGCTGTGGTGAGACCAAAGGGTAAGGCTCTGAACTGGAAATGATTGGCTCCCAGCCAGAAGTGAAGACATCTCCTGGAGATTCTGCAAATCTTGATGTGGTAGTAAGCGTCCTGGAGGTCTATCGAGCACATCCAATCGCATCCTTGGAGATAAGGTAGGATGGACTGTAAGGTGACCATCCGGAATTTCTGCTTGGCTACCGACAGGTTCAGGGTAGACAGGACCAATACTGGTCTGAGGTCCCCCGTCTTTTTGGCACTAAAAAGAACCTGGAGTAAATGCCTAATCCGGACTGATCTGGGGAGACCGATTCAATAGCCCGATTGTAAAGCAGCTTTGAAATTTTGTGCGCTGTGGCCTCCCTTTGTGCAGCTGGGACATCCAGGAGGCGCTTTGATTGTATAGGTGGGATGGAGTATCCTCTGGATATTATTTGGAGCCCCCACCAGTCCGTCGTGATGGACTCCCAAAGTCGTTAGGTGCAATGACAATCTTCCCTAGACTGTCTGCAGAGCAGGACAGTTAGGCAACCCCTCAGGTTTGCTGTGAGGGTCAGTCCGAGAAGGTCTCCCTCGACCCAAAGTTCCTTGGACCCCCTCTGCCTCTGGGGTGGCATCCATCTTGTCCCCCTCTGCCTCTAGGGAATGAGTTGTCCTGAGTGTCCCGGGAAAACTGAGATTTTCGAAACCACATCTTCTTCTGCCCTCTCTGATATCTAGAAAAGGATCTTTGAGGGCTAGAGATGCGGACTCTGATGGCAGACAGTCTTTCCGTCCTTCTCGCTCTGGACTAAGGTGTCATGAACTGTCTTCCCAAAAAGGGAAGAACCATCAAAGGAAGCATTCATGAAAGACACCTTAAAGGGATCCGCGAATTGACAGAGTCTGAGCCAGGTGTGCCGCCTCATAGCTATGCCAGTCCCAGCCACCTTAGCCGCTCCTTCTGTGGCATGGGAAAGAAGATGCATGGACATGTTAGAAATGGATTTCAGAGTCGACATTTTCATGGAGAACAGCCGCTTGTCCTCTGGCAACAAGGACTCTGGGGGCGACACAGTGAATTCTGTGACCAGGTCTCGCTGGAGTCGAATGACGTGTGCCAAATAATTCAGCGCTCGTATGGAAAACGTCGCTGAAGAAAAGACTCCCTTCCCAAAGCGATCCACCGCCCTAGACTCTTTGTCTGGAGGGTGGACTGAAGAACTTTCCTGAGCCAGTTCTTTCTTGGTGGCAGCCACCACCACCATAGCATCCACAGGGGATCCCTTGTACCAAGCCTGTCTGTCTGTAGGAGGAGAAAGGATCCTGTCTGGGCATTTGGGTATTGGCTCTATGGTGTCAGGCTCCTTCCATGCCCGCGTGGTGATAAGATCCACTAATGGACTTGCAGGAGGGGACACCCAGGATGTAGATGGGCCCGTGCCAAAGGTCTCCAAAAATACTGACTCGTCTGTTGAGGGTTTTGGGGCTGACCAACCCTCCCTTCTGGCGGAGGATTTCCATGAGGTCTCCAAAGGAGACATCCTCAGGAGGTGACCTGGGGGAACCCTCACCTTCATCCAAGTCAGTATCTTCTGTGAGGGACTCGGGGGGTCCATGTGCCTCCTCTTATACAAATGCTTACGGGGGGCCTCCTCAGTGGGACTCTCTGAAGAGAGATCGTAAGTCATGGGGGGTTCCATGATGGGATCCACCAGGGGGTCCTCTGGCATGGGCTAAGCTGATGGGAGTTGTGTCCAAATCCAAGGCAGCCTGGGCGGAGTCCAAGGCAATGGGCTGGGGTCTAAATCCCTGGGAGAGAACCCTCTCCACCATGTCAAAGGCCGAAGGAGAGTGCACCTCCTTGGCAACCAACAAGGAAGAAGTTCTCCCCGGCTCCGTCGTGAGGATCGGGGCAGAGGCCAAGGTAGCCAGGGATCTGAAGGAATGGCTCGGATCCAAAGACATCGCCGTTCCCTTGGATCTGGCTCCCTGTTCTCGGCCCCAAGAGTTGCTCAGATTCGAACAAGTCTGATCCGAGGAACTCAAGGTAATGGCCGGCGTCGAGGTTGGAGGAACCGTCGGCGCCGAATGCCCAGCTTAGAGGATCCTCGGATCCATAAACCCAGAGAATGATGGTCAGATCGGGGAAGGAGAGATAGGATGGAAGAAGGGCATAGAAGTCTCCTCTCCAGCCGGAGAGGGTCCTGGCAAGACTTCAATTTGGATTTGGGTCCGAATGAATCTCCGCATCATCCTGTCCATGTCAAGCTCCGATAGTCGAGGAGGAGTCCGCGAGGAGGTGACCGAATCGGATCTGGCCCTGTGAGATGACCTCGAAGAAGGCCTCCGATCAAGGGCTCTGTCAGCAGCGGGGAGAACCTCAGGGAATGGAGCCAAGGAGAAGTGGTCCTAACACCTTTCACAGGTCGACTGGGAAAAGGCTCCTCTTCAGGAGATCGCTTGCGGTGCCTCTCTACCCTTTTCTCTCTCTCTTTTTTGTCCTTATCTGTAGCTTTTGTCCCCACCTCAGCAGGCTTAGAGGGAGGCTGAGTCCCAGCCTGGGGGGGGGGGGTTGGTCAGCTACAGGAGCCGATGTTGAGGCCGTCGTCTCTAAGGCAGAAACTGGTAGCAGGCCCTTGGCTACCAGTTTCGACTTTCTGTCTTTAAGGGCTCTGGGATTGAACCCTGCACACACAGCACATGGCAAACTAAGATGGGGAATGTTACGGCAAATAACACACAGAGTGTGGCCATCAGCCAGTGAAAGCTTGTGGCCACACACTGTGCATTTCTTAAACATTGGTTTAGGCTGGTCAGCCATAACACACTCCACTGAGCCAAACGCTAAACTAGACACACACACACACACTCAGGGGTTGGCTAGACCTACTCTATTTCAAAAGCACAAACTTTCTATTTTTTTTTTTTTTTAACAAACCGACGACAAGACGAAGGGGAGGAAGGGTTGTCACAAACAACTACTCACACACTAACTTAAGAATCAAAAGTTCCACTTACTATACCAAAGTTGGAGCTATAAAGACTACGATATGTATGCATGAAGCGGCAAACGAGATCTGGGGAAAGGCAGGAGAGGTGAGGGGTTATGGGTAAGAGGAGGAGCTTGGAGCAGATGCTTGATAAAATGTTGCCGGCTCGGATCCGATATGGATCCGAATACCCACAGGTTGCAGATAAATGAAGTTAACTACTTTTGATCTGTCTGTACTTGCATCCATGTTATAACTGTGAAGAAAGTACCGTAATTTATGCAGAAGACAAGCAGGTGATCAGGCTGAAGTCAATCTGGAAAAGAACGGTGTTTCTCTACAGACTAATTGTAGGTGGTCCGACGCAGGACAGCTTCCACGGCGGTGCTCTGTGTCCACCAACGAAGTACTGGAACTGTTTCTCTGTTAAAGCACTGGAACTGTCAGTCTGTTGAACTAACATAGTAAGTAGTAGGGATCCCTCTGTAATATTAACTGCTGGTAACAGATATCAGGTTACAGCCACTGGCCAAGGTTCGCCACTGAAGAAAATGTCCAAAAGTGACCAGACAAACTCCGTACTACTGTATCTGTTATACTTTATTTGTTTTAGAACAAATTCTTGCCAAACAGTTAATTCTTTCAGAGCTATTTCAATTCTATTATAACACAGCTAGACAGATGAATAGACTAATGTACACTTAGTCAGAGACGTCACTACCAAGTGAAACATACTGTTCAGTTTATATACTCTTTTCAACCAATGTTATTTTTAATGTCCTTGTGACTTGTTCTTCTGGTTTCTGTCTGTGTCATGAAAAAGTCCATGGTTATTTCATGCCCTTTTTTGGTCCTCGCTGTATATGAAGACTTTACAAAAGTCTCTCCGTGTCATCTTTGCGTCACTTGACCTGTCTGCATTTTATTTATTTATTTCTGCATCTGAAAGCTAAGAAAGTCAACTTCCTTTTTTTCTATAACAGGATGCCTTTATAGTAAAGTCCACAGCTATACGTTATTAATATCTAAGTTGAGCATGTACAAGAAAATAACTGTTCTTGCAAAGCAAGCCATATTATTTTGAAAACTGCTGTTTGGCCTTGCACATTTCCTTTATTGTACACACAGTATAATTCTGGGAAAAAGCATTTTAATTTACACAATATCAGTTATCAAAAAATAGTTGCTTAACAGCAATCTAGTTTCTAAACTCATGCATTTTACCAAAATACTCCCTCATTTTCTCTTTAGCACTCTTCACTTGCTCCTCTTTTTATTCTGTGAGATTCCCATTATTCTGTAATACTTCAACTTTTGTCAGCCCCTCTAAATAATTCCTATTACATCTTAACCTTCCCTTTTTTATTTCTATCCTATTTTAAACTTTATTTCTATTTTATTTTACTAACTATCCCTTCTGAAGAAATTAAAATTTTATCTAATAACTACTTTATTATCCTACATTTTTTATGTTGGTTTGATTGGTGCATGATCTGATATATTTATTGGAGGAGAAATATCATTCATATCCAGTCTAGCCCAGTCTACCTTAGAGAATAATATAGTTCCTACTTCTGAATTCATGCCTTCTACACCAACATGTTCATACATTTCTTCAGACATCTAGCCTCTTTTGTTATATCTTCCTTTCCAGGTTCTGCCCAATACGTCCTCACTACTGCAAATCAAGTTCCAGTCCCCATCTAGAAGTATTATTCCCTTCTGATTATTTCTCCCAAACTTTTCTTAAGCTCCATAACAGTTTTTAACAGAATATTAGTACATCCCAGAGTAATTCTCCTCCCTTACCAATAGCCCCTTACTACTACAGAGCTACCATTACTGTCTCCCCTTCCCTCTTCTAAAACTATTTTAGCCCCCTCTAGTAATTAGTATAATTACTCCCCTTTTTCTTTGTTCATGATATTCTGAAGATCCATCCTGAAATCCTTTCTTTGTCAAATCTGCATGCTCATTTCCTTCTAAATGCGTCTCCTGCAGAATTCTGATTTGCATATTTTGCTGATTTATTTCATATTTTGTTTTTAAGCATTCTAAGTATACTGTATGAAGTAATTCACACACAACATTCTGGAATTGCCAGCATCTCAGTGCCACATTTTATCAAACTTTTCTAAAACAAAATACCGACTTATTGTTCTTGTGCTCATCTGCCTTGTTTACTGTGCTAGCTCTACAGGATGTGACCCAGTCAGAAGCACAGACTGGGTTTTTAGAACTGAACACTGACTTCCAAACTGTGACCCCCCCCCCATTCCCAAGTACAGATTCCTTCAACCCCAGAAAAGACATTTAACAACACATTTAGACAAAAATAAATGAGAACATGCTATATCTGAAATTTTACCATGCTTCATTGCATAACATAATTTATAAAAAACGTACACCATGGCATATAGCCATGTGCCCATTTACAAAGGGCACTCATGGAGAAAAGTTCCAAGGGGGACAAAATAGTAAGATATTGTAAATTCATGGTAACAGAGCAATTTACATTAATATCATAGTATAGTATAGATATTAGAGAAAATTTCAACACCGGTTCTTTGGAAACAATTTAATCTCAAACATTTAAGAATATCAAAAAGCTACAAGTAAAAAAACCTTAGGAAATGATTCAGCTATAATGAAGGTTTAGGAGCAAGAAAACAATTAAAACAATCTGAATCCTAAGATAAATAGCCATGCACACAACAAAGTTAAAAGTTTGATTTTTTTTTTTCATTTTTTTTGCCAGTCCCCTGTTGAGTACAGGGTCCTGCTTCCATGGGCATTCTACAGTCCCATTTGTTACCATGAAGTGAAAGCCATAAGGCCCATTGATTCCTCCTGGGATGAGAGTTGATTAAGACAACAGTATGAGCAGTAATGTACTGGAGATTGCTATCTCCGAGAAATAACTCCCCATAGGTGGCTTGTGGCTTCTGCAAAGGTACATGCACATGACTAAATGTGCCAAAACCATAGCATTGCTGCATATTGCTTTTGCAAAGTGCAACCACACAGGCCCATACAGCTGAAGTAGGAGTCCGCCAAGTAGGAAACTGGACTGCTTCTTTCATCCAAGCATGGGAAACTCAATGTTGGATGCCCAGCTTCCACACTTCCCCATATGGCCTCTTCCAGCAGCCATGCCACTTAGTGAACATTTGTTGTCAGGGACATAGTCAGGCTTTATCCCTCCCAACTACAAACCCAGGCTTTACCAAAGTTTGAGTTTAGCGCTAAGCAAGTCAATCTCATTTGATGTGACTGGTGAGACAGGAGTATCCCCAATTATGGTTAAGTACAGAAGTATTTAGTAGACCATCTTCATATGGAGTGGGATGGTGCTGAACAAAGATGCCGTAGTTAGGCTGTGAGAGGTTGCACTCATTTTAGGCTTAACTCGGTACCAGTATAGCTTTAGAACTTTCTATCAGGTTCAAACTGCAGTTATTAACCTACAAAATTAGAAGAATCCATATTTTAACTTGCACTGTAAGTTGGTCACTATTAGCTTATAGCAGTTAGCTATGTATCCACTGCTTGGTATATTATTGTAAACATCATGGGTCATTTTGAGATATTATACACACTGCAACTGTTATTTGCATTTAAGATGTTTTTAGTAGTCTAGAAAGAAAGGATGTCTGTTTAAATACCAAACATTTCAACAAACTCTTTTTGAAGCGAGTTGGGGCTTTATCTGGTTGGGAGTTCCAAATGCTAGGGAACATGAGTGTGTTCTATCTTCTATTTTGCTTGATATTTTAGGTATCTTTGGTAAATTAGCAGTAAATTATTTATCTGATATCATGGCCTTGGAACATGAGATTAGCAAAATAACTGGACAGGTCATCGGGTTCTTTGGTCACACTGATGTGCTTAATAAATACTAGATACATAACAGATGTTTAAATCCCACTCTCAAACTGAGGGTAAAAAAAAAAAAAGTTAGATGGGAGATAATGCACATCAAGTGCAAACATATAATGCCTTACAGAAGGAAATACATTTTAGTATCACTATGCATGATTTTAATAAATACCATCTTGAAGTAACAGGATACATATTCTCAGATAATGCTACATTAGCCTTAGCCTAGTTAACAGAAAAATTATTCCTTATGCATTGCTAGCAAATAATATTGTGATGTGTTAAGGGAGGCGAAAGATTTAGGTCTTGTAATTCATGAAACTTGTTTAACTAGAAAATAATTCAGAAATTTTCAGAATTAGAATAACCCTCTCCCCATCTCCATAGCAAACCATCACCAAGTAAAACTAGACCAAGGAGTGATGAGCAAAATTAAAGATAATGTGCACATTGATGGAACTGAATGCAGAAAGTACAGTTGTGTACACTTACCATAAATGTAGATGTTCGAGTGTATTCTCTGTTGCAGTCATTACATTTGGGTAATCTGCTAGCAGGTTGCCCTCAGTCGGCCTGAATAACAAAGTCTTGGGTCCTGCGTCAGTTGCGGTCTCCTTTTCCATAACATCAGGTCGTCAGGGGTATAAAACATGCAGCCGATGCCATTTTATTCAGTTTCTCTTGCCCCAGATGTCAGGTACCCCCCAAAATGGGGAGCAAAAAAAAAAAAAAAAAAATATATATATATATATATATATGTAAATAAATAAACAGCAATATATGTAAATGCACTTTTAGCAACATAAACTTTACCTTCATCCAAAAGCAAATACACCACAAAGGATTTAGAATATAGTGAAGGAAAGAGAAGTTATAGAAAAGGGGGATGGCGGGTGGGTACCCCGGACTGCAACAGTGAATACACTCGAACATCTACATTTATGGTAAGTGCACACAACCGTACTATATTCTTCATGTTTCACTGTTGCAGTCATTACATTTCGGTAGAATCCCAAAGCTATGGATGGGACGATGGAACTAAATAGCATTAGGAACGACTATAAAGCCATGCAGAACTGCAGTGGCAAAGCCTGCCCTGGATTTAGAGAAGAGAGGCAAATGATAATGCTTTGTGAAGGTATGAACAGAGCTCCAAGTAGCAACTTCTAGAATGTCTTTGGTTGGAACTCCTCTGAGAAAAGTTGCTGAGATAGAGGCAGCCCTGGTGGAATGTGACCTGATTCCCTTGGGCACAGGTTTACCATGGTGCAAGTAGCAGAAACGAATGCAGTGGCTTATCCACTTAGAAATAGTCTGCTTTGATATAGCCTTCCCCTCTGACATTGAAGCAAATGCCACCAGTAGTTGCTCAGACTTTCTTAGAGATTTGGTCTTGTTTAAGTAGAATCTTAGTTATCTGTGTACATCCAATGAATGCAGAATCTGCTCCCCCTTGTTCTGCAGATTTGGGTAAAATGTTGGCAGGTGAATAGTTTGGTTAAGAGCCACACTGGATACCACCTTAGGCATAAAGGAAGGATTGGTCCTGAGGGACACCCTGTCTGGGTAAAATGTAATAAAAGGCTCCACAGCCATGACAGCGTGTAGTTCTGAAACCCTTCTTGCGGAAGTGATTGCCAAAAGGAAAGCTGTTTTCCAAGATAAACATTTTATATCTGCAGTAGCTACTGGTTCAAAAGGAGGCAGGGTGAGTTTTTCCAGCACAAAATTGAGGTCCCATGCAGGAGTTGGTGATCTTCTGGGAGGCCTTAAATTTTTGGCCCCTCTAATATACTGTTTTAGCACAGGATGAGAAAAGATGGGAGGCTCAGTGTTGTAATGAGCCGAGATGGCAGAGGCATGGATTTTTATTGAAGCATCTCAGTTAAATATTGTAAAATCTGAGGAATATTGGGCTTTGCTGTGTCTGTTCCTTGTGCATGGTTCCAATCACAGAATCTCTTCCATTTACCAGCATAAGATTTTCTAGTACTAGGCCTTCTGGCTTCCAAAATGACATTCATCACAGATTTACTGAGAGGTGTTGTTTGAATAATTAAATGATCAGCCACGCTGCAAGGTTCAGAGTTTGGAGCTGAGTGTGCAGAATTTGATTGTTCTGCTGAGACAGTAGATGAGGTATTTGAGGCAAGTACCAAAGAGGTAGTTGAGACATACTCCTTAGAATTGGGTACCAGTGCTGGCGAGGCCAGTCCAGAGCAATAAGGATCATTTTTGTTTTTTCCTGTCTGACCTTTAGTAAGGCCTTGGAGAGAAGAGGCAGAGGGGGAAATGCATAGACTGATAGGTTTTTCCAACTGAAGGATAGGGCATCCACTTTCCATGCTTGTCTGTGATAAGTCCTTGTGCAGAATTTGTCCAGCTGATAATTTTGGGGAGAGGCAAATAGATCTATGTCTGGGCTCCGCCATTTCTGTGTTATCATGCTGAAGATTTGTGGATCTAGTTTCCACTCGTGTGGGTCCATAAGATTTCTGCTTAGGTCGTCTGCCAGAGTATTTTGTTTTCCTGGCAGGAATTGAGCTTGAAGATGTACTTGGTAAGTCAAGGCTGTGTTCCACAATGCCATGGCTGGTCTGCAAAGGGGGTAGGAATGTGTACCCCCATGCTTGTTTATGTACCACATAACTGTGGTGTTGTCCGTCTTTATCAGTAGTTGTCCTGGATGAAGCAAGTCCTTGAAGGCTGTCAGAGCATTCTGAACAGCTAGCATCTCTTTCTGGTTGATATGCAGATGCATTTGTTTTGGGCTCCATATGCCCTGAATGCATCTCCCCGCCAGGTGGGCCCCCCAAGCATAGTCTGATGCGTCTGTAGTTAAGGTTTTGGTGGCAGGGGGTAGAGTGAATGACAGTCCCTTGTTTTGGTGACATGTCTCTGCCCACCAAAGAAACTCCTGTAGTAGGCAGGGAATGAGAGGAATCATTGTTTCCAGACTGTGACAATGTTGAGTCCATAAACTTTTTAGGTACCATTGAAGTTTCCTCATATGCAGTCTTGCATATGGAATTAGTAGAATGCAGGATGCAGGATGCCATGAACCCCAAAGCCTGCAGAATTTGCCTTGCAGATAACTGGGTTTTTGTTGCTATCTGTTTGAAGTAAGTCGTCAGTTGCTTTTGTTTGTCTGGCGTAAGGTAAGCCATTTGGGCAGTTGTATTGAAGCTTGCACCCAGGAATGTAATTATTTGAGAGGGTACCAGTTGTGATTTATTTTTGTTTATTGTGTACCCTAGGCATGTTAGAAGCCATTTTACAAATGCCAGATGTTGAAGAAGAATGTCCTTGTTCTCTGCTTGAATGAGACAGTCGTCCAGGTAAGAATAAATTTGTATGCTTCTTTGTCTGCAAAATGCAATTACTGGTGTCAGGCACTTTGTAAAGACCCTGGGCGCAGTAGATAAGCCAAAGGGCAGTGCAGAGAATTGGTAATGCAAAAAACCTGCCTTGAAGCGGAGGTATCTTCTGCATGATTCCCTTATTGGGATATGCAGGTATGCCTCTTTTAAGTCTAGAGTCACTAACCAAGCGTTCCTGCCCAGCATAGGCAGTAGCTGCTGTAAAGTCAGCATTTTGAATTTTGGAATGGCCAGGAACATGTTCAAAATCGATAAGTAATGGACGGCAGACATTGTCTTTTCTGGGTACCAGGAACAGTCTTGAATAAAAACCTTGTCCTTTTTCCTGTTCTGGTACTGGTTGAATAGCCCCCATATCCATGAGGGACGTGAATTGTTTCTGAGCCTCTGCCCATTGATTTTTGTGGCAGATCTGGCCAATCGTTTGGAATTGGCAAAGTATGGAAATTACATCTGTACCCCTGGGATACTATGTTTAATACCCACTTGTCCTGGGTAATTAACTGCCAATTTTGAGCATGAAGTGCTAATTCCCCCCCCCCCCCCCCCCAAGGGGGCTGCCAAAAGATAAGTGCTTGGTGAAGGTAGAGGGAAGTCATTGAGACTGCTTACTGTAGGGATGTGCTTTGTTTCCTCCAGATTTGGAGGTGGAGGCAACCCATTGCTTTGACCTGTAAGAACCCTGTGATTGGTATCTAGAGCCTTTTGAGCACATGGATTTGCCTTGACAGGCTCTGTTGGACACAGGAAAGGACCAATTTTTAGTAGGCCCAGTGCCTACTGAACCTGGGTGGCTGCACTTGTAAGAAATCTTTTACAGTTTGCATAGATTTAGCTTTGTCTTCAGTTTTCTTTAAAACCTCTTCTGCCTTATTACCAAACAGAGTATCATGCTGCAAAGGGGCATCCAACAATTTAGCTTTAACATGATCAGGCAGATTTTGCTCCTTGAGCCAGGCATGCCTTCTAATCACAGATCCAGTAACTGCAGCCCTGCAAGAGGCCTCCAAGGAATCAAAATCACATTGCAAAGCATGCTTTCCAACCTGTTCTGCTGCATGCAATAATTCCTGTAATTCTTTATTTTCCACACAATCAGAAATCAATATCATTTTCTGTTTCAATAAGCTGTTGATATTTAAGCATATGAAACTGGCAGTTTAAGGCCCCAATTGCCAAGGTTGCAGACGTATACACCTTCTTTCCCCATCTATCCAGCGCCCTGGAATCTCTATCAGAGGGGGTAGGATTTTTTTGGCTGTAGAGGCCTTTACACCTTTGAGATAGTCTCAGGATCAGCAGCAGGATTTTTGAATAGAAATTTGTGGGAGTCAGGAACCCTGTAATATCTGTCTGGCTTACTAGGAGCCGGAGGTAGGGAATCAGGAGCCATGCTTGATTCCGAAAACACATCATCAACAATGTGTAATACAGGAGGTATAGCCAAATGAGGAAGAAGGAAATCCCTAAGCCTCTTTTTTGATTCAGAGAAATCCTGACTCTCCCAGTGAAAATGTTCCCTTAAAGTATGCAAGGTTTCTCCAAAAGAATAATCCTCAGGAGGAGATGCAGATGGGATGGATTCTTCTGCATCTGAATCCTCATAGAGTGGAACAGAAAATTCCTGATCAGAAGAGGAATCAGAAGAAATGGAAACCTGATCTGAAGAACCATAATCAGTGTCTTGCCTAGGTCTCTTAGCAGGGAGGGGTACTGGGAACCCCTGATCAAGGTAATTAAGTCCTCAGCCATTTTGATCATCAGTTTTTTAGGCACAGGGGCCTGAGCACGTGGTTCATGCATTGTTTTTTTAGACTTAGAAGATGTTTTTGGTCTTCTTTTTGAAGCTGGCATCAGTTTTATATAAAAATGTTGAGGCCTGAAAACACCCTCAGAAGCCAGTGCCTGCTCAGCGGCTTCGGACCCATTCAAGGGAGAGACATCCACGGGTTCAATACTCTGAGAATCCCGCGGCATACCGGACTCCGCATGGTTCTCGGTAGAGGCCTGCGACTCAAAAGTAGTGGGTATCAGGGGCTGCGAAAGCGCCTCACTGAGTACCGGCGAACTGGCGACTGGCTTAGGAGAAGCTTCATCGTCAGTTTTGGACCTCGACGGTCTGTCTCTGTCTTTTTCTTTGTGTTTTTTGTGAACTCCGGTAGTCGGACTGCTAACCGACGTCATTTCAGGGTAATTAAATTTGGAGCCAAAATATTTTGAAGCAAAAATATACAGACGTTTAATAGTGCGTTGGTTAAATCTAGCACAAAACCGACAGCAAGGCACGTTATGATCTGGGCCTAGGCAAGGAATACAGTACAAATTGTAATCCTTATGAGATATTTGCTTCCCACAAGTAATGCAATTATTAACTTTTACTGATATCGGTAAGGAGCAAGAAAAAGTTTCCCCAACGGGGTACTTAGCTTTATTTGAAGACTTCGGTTCTGAAATTCGAATGCAAAAATTTCAGGAGTCGGACAACCGGCACTTGCGAACTGCTTCTGCTTTGGGCACCGCGCGGCAAGAAAGACTGAATAAAATGGTGTCGGCTGCATGTTTTATACCCCCGACGACCTGACGTCATGGAAGAGGAGACAGCAACCGACGCACGACCCAAGACTTTGTTATTCAGGTCAAATGAGGGCAACCTGCCAGCAGATTACCCAAATGTAATGACTGCAACAGTGAAACACTGAGAACATCCTGTAATTTTATGTAAAACAGACGTGTGAAGATCAGAATTGCACATACCTCTCAACAGTCCAAATATTTTTGCTCATATGTTTAGTCTGCTCCTCATAAAATTTATAGTTTTCTGGCAAATCTCTGGGATGATTTGGGGACTGAAGTCACTAAATAATGACATACATTTGAGTTTCAGACTTCATGTCCTTAAGAAAAATGCATGCTAACTCAAATCCTGTTATTCTAGCAATTTTCTAATTTTTTAAGAGCAATATTAACAATTTATCCCTATTTTGGGGCCTTTGTCCCCCCATTATTTGAGGCTTTGCCCAGATTTCTTGCACCAAGATGTTGAGAGGTATGGTGTTGCAGCATGTGACTCCCTAATACTTCAGAGAGAGCTGCTGCAAGGGGCGTTCCCTCATAATGGCTGGTTGTGGGTGGGAGCGTTCCTTCATCTCCTTCTGCCTTTTAGAAAATGTGAAACATTATTTTTAAGGATCATGCGGTAGTACCAATTATCCTACAAATAGTAGGGAAGGTATAGTAGGAAAATGTTTGTGTTTTTTTCTTTTTGTTTGTGACCTCTACAAAACGTTTAAAACACCAGAAATGGTTATTTCTCAGAACAAGTACTCCACATGGAGAGTAATACTGAATGAATATAGGTGCACAACTTCGTGTATTCATTTCATATTACTTATATTCGAGTGGTTGGCCATGGCTTTGTCTGATTTTCTTTTCTTTTACTTACCTTTACATATACTACTCAGTACCAACTATCGGATACACTAGACAATCTCGAAATACTGAAATGCCGAATTTCAGTATTTCGAGACTGAATAGTCGAAATCCCACATACCCGAAAACCCACAACCACGACCATACACACAAACACACCAGCACACAAACACACATACACCTACCTAACTACACTACAAAAAACAAAATACACACAAACACAACATAACACACAAACACACCTACCTTACCTATAAGCAGGGGGGCAAGGCCCCCCTGCACCCATGTGGGGGGCTGCATCCCCCCCATTTATATATACTAACTCTGGGGTCGCACTAAACAGACAAACACAAAAACCACCACTACACACACACACACACACACACACACACACACACACACACACACACACACACACACACTAAAATCCCAACTCAATACCCTTACATAAACACCACTTACCTGAATCTCCAGCTAAAATCCACAAACCGTACGTCACTAACGTGACACCACGACAGAGGATTTGACATTTCCGCATTCAACAAAGTACAGTTTCGGGTAACTGCACTTTCCATTATTCAGTCTCGAAATACTGAAATTCGTCATTTCAGTATTTCGAGATTGTCTAGTGAACTCCAGCTATCATGTACCCCCAACCTAATGTTGTCACTCTGCTAAGCATGATGATATGGGTGCATGTAGCCATTTGGAAACATCAACGGAGGAGCCCCATGTTTGGGGGATATTTAAACTATGAAAAGAATAAAATTATTTTTATACACCTTTTATTTTTTTATGGTGGAACCGGTACTCTGTGAGGGCAGCGACTGCTCAAGATGATGGAATGTTAAGTAGTACTGCCACACATGATCTTTAAATAAAAAGCCTGACATTTACTTAAAGAAAAAAATGGCGTTAGCAAATATAGGCCTTTCCTTAAAAAAAACTTCTGACATTTTTGTACTATAATGCAGAATTCAGACCAAGGCCAACACAATATAGACTTCACAAATGCATACATAATTTCTTGCTCAATCACAATAATAAAATTTATCATGTAAAAACATATAGAGAGGTCCAAAATGAGGACTAACAAAAACACTAAAAAAACACTTTCACAGGCATCAAATAAAAAAAAATCACAGTGAAATAAAAAGAGGCACACCCTTGAAAACAATTCAGTGCATTTTCAGCACTTTGTCAGCTGAATAAAGAAGGAAATAGGAAGTGCAGCGGTGTTTTCTACAATGCTGGCATAACCTTTCAAGCAAGGAAGCACAGAATGAGCTGCTGCTCTTTGGAAATTACACATTAAGGAAACTGTGTGGGACTACATGAAGTGTTCTAGAATCATTCCTCTAGAAAAATACATATGAAGTGGGTTATAGAAAGTTCAGGAAAAAGAACTGGTTAGAAACATGAAACATCTTAAGAAAAAAATGTCTGAATTACTGAGCTAACATCTTCCAATTATACCAGATTATTTTATTATCTAAATTCTGGAGAACACTGCTTTAGTAAGAGTGACAGAAGACTAAATGGTACTCTCCTTAATAAATTAGGAGTACACTCTTATGGACATCAGTGAACATGCCAGATGGCAATTATCTTGACTATGCAAAAATGGTGCTCTAGTGGATATTCTATACTTACACATAAATAAAAATAAATAAAAACACAGTCTGAATGAACTAAAGAGAAACTTTATTAAGCCACTATGGTGAAAAGTAAGCACTTTTTGTATACTAAACTATTATTAAGGGCTGTACACAGTAGACAAAAGTGCTCATCTTTCACTTTAGTGCCTTTATTTACATAAAGCACAAATACTAGCCAAAATATGGAATGGTCTTATTTGACAGTTTATTTATGGGAGGATATAACCATAGGTGCAGAGACCTCGTTTAACCCCTTTACCTGAATACAAAGTTATTTTAGCACCAGAGAGCACCCAAAACAGTGTATATGCCATGATAAAAATGTGTATGAAGTTAGTTATTTCAAAATTGTCAAATGTGTGGCTTTAAAATGAAAAACGAAGCTATCTCACCCTTAGAACTACGCAGGCATGACTATTTTGTTAGCACAAGTAAATGGCCCCTCAAATTAATATGACCAAAGCTTACATACTAAAATCAATGAAAACTGAACCTAGACATGAGATGGCAGACAACATATGAGATAGCGTATCATCTTCTTTTTCCCCTAATCACACAAACCTATCACAGGTAACCAATCCATGTCACATTACTATGTCTTTTGCACAATGAGATCAGTTGCTTACATTTATCTAACCTCAGTGCCTACAGGCAATTCCTATACATTCATTGTTCAACACTGGTAAACTGATTAAACAATGCCTCATAGCTTGAAACAATTTGCGTGTTGCCAGGAATGACTACTTAGGCTGATCACACATTTAAATGTGAGAAGCACTCTTCTGTGGCAGTGACATTAAAGACGTTTTTTTTCCTTAAAAATAATAATAAATAAAAAATAGATGCCAGTTATTTATATAGCAGAATGAAGAAGGTAGTGGCTAAAGTCTGAACAGAGAGTGGTGTTATTTCTTGTTAGAAAATGGTTGAAGTTCTCCACTCCTGTCTATATATATCTGAAGTGAAGAAGTTTGATTATTACTTTGTGCAGACAGAAGAAAAGCAGAGGCTACACCAAGTGCTGGGCATGTGACTTCTGCAGCACTGAGAAAAGGTGCCCGATCAAGCTTCCTTAAATTATTACTGCAGACAATCTTAAATTGCTGCTAGTGAGGGAATGTACAGAGTTCAGAGGTAGTTACTAGACATGCATTCTGAAAGAACATTAAGGAGCATGCTTAATTTCCAAACTCTCCCAAAGCACTGTCTGGTCAAGTGACTTGCTCAAGGTCACACAACAGGCAAATGAAGTTGGAAATATTAAAATCCAGTATCCTTGGCACAGGAAGCAGCTCATAAGCCGGAGCTGTAGTCCTCTGCATTAACTGTCAAACATTTATTAATTTACTTTTTACTGCCCCCCACCGACCTGTTGCTGACCTTCTGGCTATGTTCCCATAAGACCTCTCCATTCCCTCCTCTAGGTACCTTTATATCTTATAATTGGACAATTCCAGTATTCTTTCAGCAAGAGAGGTCCCCTGACCTCTTTGGGAGTTGGCCTGGATGTAAAAGTCCTACAGTCAAGGAGAAAGAACCCCATGGGCAGCCACAGAGAAGGTACTATAAGTCATCTTCCTGCAGCAGTGGTTGGCCATGATCCCTCAACTGCTGAGGTACAAAGTGTATGGTCTCTGTAGATCAGTGTGCATATCTCTAAGAAACCTCCTGTGGGCATGTACTAAGTGTATTGATTACTGAGCATGTGCAGGGGCAGAGTGCCATTATGTAGTAAGCTGCTGAGATGTAAGCATGTACATGTGTAAGCTCTACCTATTAATAAGTTTGTTTATATTTACTGATGCAGTTATCCATCCTGATGTGTTTCTATATAATAAAGCATCTTAAATGAACCACCCCGCCTGCTTATCTTCCATGGATTAGGGAATGAGCGACATTGTGTCAGAAGTGGCGCATCTAATGGCCAGAAATAACTCCAGTTTCTCTACTTTGACTTCGAGAGGCATTCAGCTACAGTTGGAGGTACATACAGGAGTGGACCGTCTCTTCCAGTATGTATAATTCGCAAAACAGGTCAGAAACTAATTTCTAATGTTAAACTTGCTCAAACTATTTCTTATTAAGTGTGCTCACATGTTTGTGCAGTGTTATAGTAGTTACTTCACAAAATACAGCCATTTCACAGCATATTTCACAAAGTAGTGTATCGAAGAGTTTACTGTGCATTTGTGTGTTACTGCAAGCTGCAGAGAAGCAATTTGTTCGTACATAATTACAAGGGCTACATTTTCAGTGAGTCTGTGCATACTTTGCTGGCATGGCTGAAGGATTTCGAAAACCAGGTCCACTAGTGTTTTATAATAACATTGCTGAGAACTGGAGAATGTTTGAGCAAAAGGATGACATTTTCATACAGGCTACATTTTCTGATAAAGATGGCCACACAAAGGCATTTATTCTACTTAATTTAGCTGGGTCAGAAGCCATAGAAAGGGAATGTTCATTTGTGTATGCACCTGCTATCTTTGCTGGAGGGGGGGAAATGGTCATATTGTTGTACAGGCTTAGTCAAGGGAGGACTCAGTACTTAAAATGTAAATTTAGAGAAATGTGTAACCCCCAGACCAGCATTACAATGGAAAGCCACTTATTTTACACAAGGGATCAAAAACCAGGTGAAACTTTTGCTGCACATATAACTGACTTGAGACAAAGCTAAAACGTGCAGATTTGGTGATTTAAGGGATGAGCTGATAAAGGACAGACTTGTGTGTGGTATTAAAGATGATGCTGTGAGAAAGATTTTGCTTCATGACAGTGACTCAACTTTGAATAAGGCCAGTGAGATTTGTCAGATATACGACCTCACAGAAAAACACGCCAATATGCTTACAAATGAGAAGTTCATGTTTACAGTACCTTCTAAGCCTCACATTGATAGTAAGCAGCACGTTATTAAAAGAAACGTGCCCAAGCACATGGCATCTATGGGGTTTACCAGGGACAGATGCAGGTCTTGCCAGAGCTTTCTAGCAAGTTCCAGAAACCGCATAGTCTCAGTGAAACACAATACTGAGTCAGTACACTCAAAGCATGGGCCCCAACCCAGCTTCATTGTTAACTGTCGTAATTGTGGTAATAATCATGAATCTAAAATACCACAACTGTAATAAATGGAATCATTTCAAAAGATTTTGTAAATCAAATGAATGTGTGTGCTCTTTCACTAAAAGGGAACATTTTAAGAAACGAGTTGATCAATTATAAAGCCATGACCCAGTCTCTCATTCTTTTTATGTTGATGGGGTGTCAGTGCTTAATGAAACAGTCAATTCAGTTGATTTATGGGCCAAGAATGAAGTATTTTGTACTGTTCGGATACATGGCAAACCCACAGAGCTCAAAGTTGATACTGGCTCAAAGTGCAATGTTATGTCGGCAGAAACATTTGCTAGAGTATGTGCTGGTGAAAGGCTTGATTTGACAAAGTGTGTGAAGCTTGTTGCATATGGTGGTGAAGAGATTCAAACCGAAGGCTCAGTAATGCTTTCATGTTACTCTGCTGGGAGAAGCTACAACTTCTTTTATGTGGTCAAGAGGCACATCCAGTCATTATTAGGCCTCAGAGACACTTTGAAAACTGAAAATGGGAAGGCTTTCATTTAACAAGGATGTTCACCATGTTAGCTTAAAAGACCACCACTCTAATTTCGCCCAGCATATTTTTTCTACCCATGCTGATCTTTTCGAAGACAAACTTGGAAAGCTTCCAGTTCTGTACTCCATGAAGTTAGACCCAGATGTCAGTCCAGTTATCAGGCCAGCCAGAAAAGTTCCAACAGCCATGCAGACTAGAGTCAAAGCTGAGCCAGACAAAATGGTACAACAAGGCCTAATTTGTCCAGTTAATGAACCGAATGAGTGGGTATCTTCCATGGTGGTGGCTCAGACGACATCAGAATATGCAGTGACCTACGAGATTTGAACAAGGCACTAAAGAGACCTCATCATCCAATGCGCACAGTCGAAGAAGATGCAGATCTCATACCAAATGTCACTGTTTTTTCTGTCTTAGATGCAGAGAGTTCATTTTGGCAAATTTTGGTTGACAAGAAATATTCATTGCTAACTACTTTCAGTACTCTGGAAGGTACAGATTTCTGAAATGCCATTTGGGATAAATTCTGCGAGTGAAGTCTTTCAACGTGTAATGGAGCAAATTTTTTCTGGGTATCCTTGTGTTATTATAGTAGACGGCATACTAGTAGAAGGTAATGGTGATGCAGAGCATGACAGAAACCTCAGAAAAAGTTCTGGAAAGGGCACATCAAGTGAATCTTACACTCAGTCCACAGAAATGCAAATTCAGGCTACGAGAAGTCACTTACACTGGTCATTTATTTACCAGTTCAGGCCTACATCTCAACCCTTCTACGCAAACAGCTATTCTCAAGATGCCAGCTCCAGACAATGTTCAAGCCCTGCAACATTTTCTTGGCATGGTTAACTACCTAGGCAAGTTCATTCCAGACTTGAGTCAAATATCAGCACCATACGGAGAGCTAACAAGAAAAGATGTATCTTGGTCTTCGTTAGAACACCATCAGAGAGCATTTGATGTCTTGAAACAGAGAATTGCCAGTCCACCTACTCTCAGATACTATGACATCCACAAACCAGTTACTCTTTCATGTGATACTTTGAAATTTGGTCTTGGTGCAGTCATTCGACAAGAGGATCAACCTGTTGCCTATACATCCATAACTCTTACCCAAGCTGAAATGCAGTATGGTCAGATAGAGAAAGAGCTCTTGGCAATTGTGTTTGCATGTTCTAAGTTCCATGATTATGTGTATGGTACACCTACCCAGATCGAAACAGATCATCAACCTCTAGTTACTATTTTGAGAAAGCCTATACATACAGCTCCAGCTAGATTGCAACGTATGATGCTGAGATTGCAAAAGTATCACTTCAATCTTGTCTACAAGAAAGGCAAACCTTTTTATCTTGCTGACACGTTATCCAGATCACCCAAAAGTACCACTGAACAGCTTGAGAATGAGAGATTTGATTTTTGAAGTCATGGAGGTGAGAACTTTTTCTTCCACATGTCTTGAGCTCAGAAATCATACAGCCGCAGGTCCAGTTTTACAGAAGCTAAACCACCTTCTCAGAGAAGGATTGCTGTCAAAGCAATCTAGTTTACCTCCAGAAAAGCAACCTTATTTTCCATATAGAGATGAGATTTTGTCTGACAAAAGTATCCTCATGAAAGGTCCTAAAGTTATTGTTCTGAATTCTTTCCAACAAGAGTACATTACTATCTTATACTGAGGTCACCCAATAGCAGACTCTACCAAAAGAAGGGCAAGAGGACTAGTATTTTGGCCTAGGTCACAAGATATTGAGAAAGTACTTTCATATTGTTGTGCGTGTAAAAGTACAAAGCCACATCAACAGAAAAAAAAACACTTCAGCTGAACCAGATGTGTGGATCCCATGTACATCCCCACACAAAGTTATTTCTGACAATGGCACACAGTTTACAAGCCAACAGTTCAAAAGATTTGCCGAAGAGTGGGACTTCAGACATGTCATGATTACCCCAGAGTATCCTCAGTCAAATGGTTTGAAAGAAAGTGCAGTGCAAAGTGCAAAACAGTTACTAGAGAAGCCAAAATGAGACAACAGCGTTTTCTTAAATCTCTTGAATCTCAAACATTCCTTGTGATAATCATCTTGGTTCAGCTGCTCAGACACTTCTGTCAAGACAAACCAGAACCACATTACCCATCAGTAGTCAATTGTTGGTTCCACGCATCAAGAACAACAGGTCAGTGAATGCCAATCTCCTGAAGAAGCATTTAGCTCATAAATCCTATTACAATAAGACGAGCAAACCGCTCAATCCATTATGAGAGGGAGAAGCTGTAAGGATGCAGACATCCAAAGGTTATGATCGGATTGGAGTCATGAAGAACATCTGTCCAGAGCAGAGATTGCACATTGTGAAATCACAAGAAGCATAATTCAGGCGGAATCGGAAGCATTTAATACTGGTGTCCGAGCCTGTACCACAGCATATAGCCTGTGAGAAAGACTATCTCAAAGTGAGTTGTCCAGTGTTCCAGTTCCCACGAAGTTCCAGAAGCTATTTCCATTCCTGTGATGAATCCTGAGATGAGCTGTTCACAGAAACCTGTCCCTGTCATTAAGTCCAGTCCTGATGGTTATGTCACAAGATCAGATCGAATCTCCAGACCATGTTCCAGATATACAGTGACTTGGACATAAACAATATGAACAAAGTACAGTTGTGTACACTTACCATAAATGTAGATGTTCAAGTGTATTCACTGTTGCAGTCATCACATTTAGGTTATCTGCTTGCAGTAGCCCTCAGCCAGCCTGATTATCAAAGTCTTGGGTCCTGCGTCCGATGCTGTCTCATCTTCAATGACCTCAGGTAGTCAGAGGTATAAAGCATGCAGCCGACGCCATTACATCAGTTTTTCTTGCCCCAGAGGTCAGGTGCCCCCATAATGGGAAGCAATTATATACAAGGTTACACCTCCAACAAAAAAGCAAATACACCAAAAAGCTTTAAGCATAGCAAACAAGAATAGAGGTATAGTGAATTGAAGTCAGGGGGCTGGAGGGAGAGTAACCAGGACTGCAACAGTGAATACACTCGAACATCTGCATTTATGGTAAGTGTACACAACTGTACTATGTTCTTCATGTTTCACTGTTGCAGTCATCATATTTGAGTAGATTCCCAAAGCTAAGGATGGGAGGAGGTAATAAGCATTAGGACCAGCTATAAAGCCCTGCAAGACTGCAGTGGCAAAGCCAGCTCTGGATTTAGAAAAAATTGGTAAGTGGTAATGCTTGGTGAAGGTATGTACAGAACTCCAGGTAGCAGCTTCTAGGATGTCCCTGGTAGGGGCACCTCTGAGAAAGGCTGTAGAGGTAGATGCAGCCTTGGTTGAATGTGGTCTTATCCCCTGTGGGGTAGGTTTTCCATGGTGCTTACAGCAGAAATGAATGCAGTAGCCTATCCACTTAGAAATGGTTTGCTTTGAAATGGCCTTTCTCTCTGCCCCTGCAGCAAAAGCAACCAGCAGCTGTTCAGATTTCCTGAGAGGTTTAGTCCTGTCCAAGTAAAATCTACGTGGTCTGTGCACGTCCAAGGAGTGCAGTATCCGTTCCGCTTTGTTCTGTGGATTAGAAAAGAAGGTTGGCAAATTAATGGACTGATTAAGGGCCACACTGAATACCACCTTGGGCATGAAGGAGGGATTGGTCCTGAGGGACACCCTGTCCGCATGAAAGATGATGAAAGGCTCCACTGCCATGAGAGCCTGTAATTCAGACAACCTTCTTGCTGAAGTGAAGGTTAGAAGGAAGGCTGTTTTCTAAGAAAGGAATTTCAACTCTGCATTTGCAGCTGGCTCAAAGGGAAGTAAAGTGAGCTTTTCCAGTACAACGTTAAGGTCACAGGCTGGAGTAGGGGCTCTTCTGGGTGGCCTTAAGTTTTTGGCCCCTCTGAGAAACTGTTTCAGCAGTGGATGAGAGAAGAGGGGTGGTTCTGTATTGTAATGAGCTGAAATGGCTGAAGCATGAATTTTGATGGAGGAAAAGGAAAGGCCCTTGTGAAGCATCTCAGTTAAGTATTGAAGAATTTGAGGCAAATTGGGCGCTGATGTGCCCATCCCCTGAGTTTGGCTCCAGGAACAGAATCTTTTCCATTTTCAGCATAGGATTTTCTAGTACTAGGCCTCCTTGCCTCCAGAATGACATCCATCACTTGCTTACTGAGGGATGGTAACGGAGAGACCAGGAAATTAGCCAGGCTGCCAGGTTTAGGGTTTGAAGCTGTGGGTGCAGAATCTGACCCTCCTGCTAGGACAGCAGGGCAGGAGTCTGAGGCAGGTGCTATGGTGCCAGCAGTGACACACTGCGCAAGAGGGGGTACCAGTGTTGGCGTGGCCAGTCTGGTGCAATCAGTATCGTCCTTGGTTTGTCCTGTTTGATCTTTAGTAATACCTTGGAGAGGAGAGGCAGAGGGGGGAAAGGCATAAACTGATAGGTTTTTCCAGGTGAAAGACAGGGCATCCACTTTCCAAGCTTGTTTGTGGGGAGTCCTTGTGCAGAATTTGTGCAATTGTTAGTTCTGGGGGGAGGCAAACAGGTCCATCTCTGGGCTCCCCCATCTTTTTCTCAACATGTTGAATATCTTTGGTTCCAGTTTCCACTCGTGTGGGTCCATGAGAGTTCTGCTTAGGTCGTCTGTCAGTGTATTCAGCTTTCCTGGCAGGAATTGAGCCTGTAGGTGCACTTGGTAGCTCAAGGTTGTGTTTCACAGAGCCATGGCTAGTCTGCAGAGAGGATATGAGTGGGTTCCTCCCTGCTTGTTTATGTACCACATAACAGTGGTGGTGTCCGTTTTTACCAATAATTGTCCTGGAAGAATGTGGTCCTTGAAGGCTGTCAGAGCATTCTGTACAGCTAACATTTCTTTTTGATTGATATGCAGGTGCATTTGACTTGGGTTCCATTTTCCTTGAATGCACTTCCCTGCCAAGTGAGCCCCCTATGCATAGTCTGATGCGTCTGTTAGGGTTTGGGCGGCAGGGGGTAGAGTGAATGGCAGTCACTTGTTTTGGTGGTAGGTCTCGCCCAACAAAGGAACTCGGTCTGTAGACAAGGTATGATAGGAATCATGAATTCTAAATCCTGAGAATGTTGACACCATAGGCTTTTTAGATACCATTGTAGTTTCCTCATATGCAGCCTTGCATATGGAATTAGTAGAATGCAGGAGGCCATGAACCCTAGGGCTTGCTGTATTTTCCTTGCAGATTGCTGGGTCTTTGTGGCCAGTAGTTTGAAGTAGGCTGTCAAATGAATTTGTTTCTCTGGCGTAAGGTAAGCCATCTGGGAAGTTGTATTCAAGCTTGCTCCCAGGAATATAATTTGTTGGCAGGGTACAAGATGTGATTTCTTTTCGTTTATGGTGTACCCCAGAAAAGTTAATTTCCTTACACATGCCAGATGATTTAATAGTATGTCCTGGCTTTCTGCCTGAATTACACAATCGTCCAGGTATGGGTATATTTGAATATTTCTTTGCCTAGAAAATGCAATGACTGGAGCTAGGCACTTTGTGAATACCCTGGGTGCAGTAGATAAGCCATAGGGCAGTGCAGAGAACTGATATTGCATGTAGTCTGCTTTGAAGCGTAGGTATCTTCTGCAAGATTCCCTTATTGGGATGTGCAGGTAGGCTTCCTTTAAATCCAGTGTTGCCAACCAGGCATCTTTGCCTAGCATATGAAGCAGCTGATGAAGAGTTAGCATTTTTATTTATTTATTTATTTCAGTTTGATTACCGGGGAAGTCCACTGGGCCAAGAAGAACCCATTTTCAGTGGAGGCCCGGGGAGAAAAGCTCCAAAGGCAGTACAACCAATACAATGTTTAAGAAGAATACAAACCATAATACAAACAGCAAGAAAACAAAGTAAGACACTGCAAATTCAAATTTACAATAGAAAGTACACACAGTAAGAACATTTTAAAATGCATATTTACAATAGAATGTAGACACAGTAAGAACATTGAAAATGCAAATTTACAATACACTGCAAGAATTTATAGGACACAGCAAAAGTTAAAAATTAGTCGAAATTTTTTTTTTTTTTTCTTGCCGTGCGGTGCCTGAAGCAGAAGCAGTTCGCAAGTGCTGGTCGGCCGACTCCTGAAATTTTCGTTTTCGATTTTGAATTTTGGGATCTCCAAAAATGTGTTTAGGACAGACAGGTCCAGGACAGGACGCCAGGAATTGTCTTTTTTGGGTACCAGAAAAAGCCTCGAGTAGAAACCTTGTCCCCATTCTTCTTCTGGGACAGGCTGAATAGCCCTGATGCTTAAAAAGAGAGAAATTGCTTTTGAGCCTCTGCCCAGTGATTTGGGGGTAGATCTGGCCAACCGCTTGGGGTTGGTAAGGAGTGGAAGTGGAATCTGTATCCTTGGGAAACTATATTTAAAACCCATTTGTCCTGGGTAATGAATTCCCAATGTTTTGCCTGCAGTGAAATCTTTCCCCCTAAAGGAACAGTCAGTTGTGCAGGGCTTGAAAGGTTTAAAGTTAAGTCACTGAGGCAATTTACCAAGGGGGGGGGGGGTCTTACTACACTCTGCTTTGGAAGTGGGAGCTCCCCACTGCTTAGCCTGTGAGTACCTTGGGACTGAAGTCTGGGTGTTCTGCTGGTTCTGGGTTTGGACTGAGAAGGCCTGGAAGAGGCAGGAAAGGACTAATTCTTAGAGGGCCAATGCCTACTAAATCTGAAAGGCTGTACTTGCAGGAAATCTTTAACAGTTTGCATAGATTTAGCTTTTTCCTCCATCTTTTTAAGTACTTCTTCTGCTTTGTTGCCAAACAGGCGGTCTTGGTTTAAGGGAGCATCCAGCAATTTAGCTTTAAAATGATCTGGCAAAGATTGCTCCTTAAGCCAAGCATGCCTTCTAAGTACAGACCCAGTGACAGCAGTACTGCAAGATGCCTCTAATGAATCAAAACCACATTGCAAAGTACGTTTTCCAACTTGTTCAGCAGAATGCATTAAATCCTGTAAATCTTTATTTTCAGCACAGTCAGGAATCAACATAATTTTCTGTTTAGGCAATCCAATAATATGCTGCTGATACTTTAACATATAAAACTGGCAGTTTAATGCCCCTAATGGCCAAGGTTGCAGAAGTGTATACTTTCTTACCCCATCTATCCAGCACCCTGGAATCTCTATCAGAGGGGGTAGGATTTTTGGCATTATTAGCCTTAATGCCCTTGGGTCCCTGTGAAATAGTCTCAGGATCTGCAGTAGGATTTTTAAAGAGGAACTTGTGAGAGTCAGGGACCCTGTAATACCTATCAGGTTTTCTGGGAACAGGAAGTAAAGAGTCAGGGGCCAGGCTAGATTCCAAGAAGGCATAATCCACAAAGTCCAGTACAGGAGGGATGGACAAAGGCCTGTGTTGGGGCAGGAGTAAGAAATCCCTAAGCCTCTTTTTGGAGTCAGAGTAATCCTGGCTCTCCCAGCGAAAATGCTCCCTAAGAGTATACAAGGTTTCACCAAAACAGAAATCCTCTGGAGGGGAAGCAGAGGAAATGGAGTCCTCTGCATCAGAATCCTCATAGGTAGATAAGGGTAAATCCTGGTCAGAGGAAACAGAAATTTCAGAGTCCTGATCAGAACAATCAGAAGGAAAATCAGTCCTAGGTCTCTTAGAGGGGGAAGGGTGGCTTCCCCTTATTAGAGTAATAAGGTCTTCAGCCATTCTTATTTGTTTTTTAGACACAGGTGCCTGACCATGCAGTCTGGGAGTCTGTTTTCTAGGCATGGATCGAGTTTTAGGCCTTGAAGAAGAAGATGGCATCAGTTTAACATGCACGTCAGTAAGCCTGAATACACCCTCAGAAGCCAGTGCCTGCAGAGTGGCTCCAGACCCATCCAAGGTAGAGACATCCGCATGTTCCACAGTTGAAGAAGCATCTCGCGGCATACCGGACTCTGAATGGGTCTCAGTAGAGGCCTGCGAATCTGAAGTAGCGGGTATCAGGGGCTGCAAAAGCGCCTCACTGAGTACCGGCAAACTGATGACTAGATTAGGAGAAGCGTCGTCGGCAGCTTTGGACCTATGCGGTCTGTCTCTGTCTTTATCTTTGCATTTTTTCGGAATGTTGGTAGTCAGGTGGCTTACCGAAGCCATTTCTGGATAACTGAACCAAGTACCAAAATATTTAGAAGTGTAAATAAACCGACGACGAATAGTTCGAGGTTTGAATAAGGCACAAAACTGACAGTGAGGTATGTCGTGGTCTGGGCCTAAGAAAGGAAAGCAGTACAAATGAAAATCTTTATGAGGTATTTGCTTTCCACAAGAAATACAATTGTTAACTTTTACTGACATCAGTTTAGAGCAAGAAAAAGGTTCCCCAACGGGGTAGTTAGCTTAGTTGAAGACTTCGGTATTGAAAACCGAAAACGAAAATTTCAGGAGTCAGCCGACCAGCACTTGCGAACTGCTTCTGCTTCAGGCACCGCACGGCAAGAAAAACTGATGTAATGGCGTCGGCTGCATCCTTTATACCCCTGACTACCTGAAGTCATGGAAGATGAGACAGCATCCGACGCAGGACCCAAGACTTTGATAATCAGGCCGAATGAGGGCTACTGCAAGCAGATAACCCAAATGTGATGACTGCAACAGTGAAACACGAAGAACATCTTGAGTATTTGATAACACAACCGTGAACTTGATCATTTTTTTTTTTTTTTTTTAGTGTCTTTATTGATGCATGCCTCACTGAAATCTTATTTTGATAAAGGGCAGTTTTTTCTTTAAGAGGGAGGACGTAGATCAGTGTGCATATCTCTATAAAACCTCCTGAGGGCATGTAGCAAGTGCAATGATTACTGAGCACATGCAGGGACAGAGTGCCACTTTGTAGTAAGCTGTTGAGATGTAAGCATATTACGTGTCTAAGCTCTATCTGTTAATAAGTTTGTTTATATTTACTGATGCAGTTATCCATTCTGATGTGTTTGTATATAATAAAGCATCTTAAATGAACTACCCTGCCTGCTTGTCTTCCATGGATTAGGGGACGAGCAACAGTCTCCATCACAGGATGTGCAAGCAGCAGTACTTCCCAAAGCTTCTCCCGGGGGTAGGGTAGCTGGCAACCAGCTGCTTCACTCTGTTCCTCTGGCTAGTCCTACCAGTGTCCCAAATACATTCTTGACATTCCGTCTCTGGCAGCACAGATGGACACCCTGCTTCTGTGCCATCAGGCTATCATTTATGCAATTATTTATGACTGGACATAAGTACCTGTATTACAGGGAATTTAACTGATAAGTACAACAACAGCACTGCACTGCCCAAGAAAACTGTGACAATTGGGCAGTGCTGTTACTCACAAAATGTATATAGCTATTTATGAGTGGAGGAGAAAGCTTATGTTGATATATGAACTCCACAGGAAAAAAAATGGTCAGTGCTGTACTGCCCGAGAATACAATCAGCCAGACAATTCTTTCACTGAATAAATTTATACAGTTATCTGTGATAAGAAAGGGTTGGGGCTTGTACAGTTACGCAGAAATCCACAGATGCAAAAAAAAAAAAAAAAACATCAAACCTAACACTACACTTACTATGGTAGATACATTGCCATTACTGACAGAATTTATACATCTGAGAATTCAATAAGACAAAAAATCCTAACTTCACTACTCCGTCTGAGAAAGTTTTGGCAAAGAGATGCTGTTGTTAAGAAGCGAATTTATACAGTTTTCAGAGAGTGGAAAAGGGGTTAATACTGTTATAGGGAAGTTCATATAGAAAAACATCCCAGCAACACTGACATATAATCAGCCATACTTGTCACTCAAAGCAGGAGTATATATTGTCCACTAGTAATAAAGAGTACTTAGAAAAGTACAGTTGTGTACCTACCATAAATGTAGATGTTCGAGTGTATTCACTGTTGCAGTCATTACACTTGGGTTATCCTGCTGGCAGGCTACCCGCAGTCTGCCAGAGTTCCAAAGTCTAGGTCCGGCGATGGTTGCTGTCGCCTCTTCCCTGACGTCAGTGCTCCAGGGGTGTAAAAGATGCAACTGATGCCATTTTCTTCAGTTTTTCTTGCCCCAGATGTCAGGTGGCCCCAGATAGGAAGGCTGAAAAGAATAAATTATGCCAAAAAGCATGCATGTACCAATATAAACATTTCCTTCATCTACAAGCAAATACACCACATAGGTTGTATAGAGTTGAGAAGTACAGAAAAGCCCAACAATGAAAAAGGGGGATGGTGGGTGGGTAACCTGGACTGCAACAGTGAATACACTTGAACATCTACATTTATGGAAGGTACACAACTGTACTATGTTCATAGTGTTTCACTGTTGCAGTCATTACACTTGGGTTGAATCCCAAAGCTGAGGTTGGGCGGCTGGGTCTAAATAGGATTAGGAGAGGCTACCAGGCCCTGCAGAACTGCAGTGGCAAAGCCTGCACTGGATTTAGAGTAGAGAGGTAAATGGTAGTGCTTGGCGAAAGTGTGCACTGAACTCCAGGTTGCAGCTTCTAAAATGTCTTTGGTTGGTACTCCTCTGAGAAAGGCTGCTGAAGTGGCTGCTGCTCTGGTAGAATGTGGTCTAATGCCCTTAGGCACTGATTTGCCATGTTGTGCATAACAGAAGTGAATGCAGTGTCCTATCCATTTTGAAATTGTCTGCTTTGTGATAGTCTTTCCTTGTGATCCTGCAGCATAGGCTACAAACAGTTGCTCAGTTTTTCTGAAAGTTTTTGTTTTGTCCAAGTAGAATCGTAGCTGTCTGTGTATGTCCAAAGCGTGCAGAGCCCTCTCCCCTTTATTCTGGGGTTTGGGTAGAAAGTTGGTAAATGAATGGTTTGGTTGAGAGCCTCATTGGAAACCACCCTTGGCATGAATGTTGGGTTTGTCCTAAGAGAAACCCTGTCCTGGTGAAAAATGATGAAAGGTTCCACAGCCATTAATGCCTGTAACTCTGAGACTCTTCTTGCTGAAGTTATTGCTAGGAGCACAGCAGTTTTCCATGATAAGAATTTTATATCAGCTGTGCTGGCTAGTTCAAAAGGAGGCAGTGTGAGCTTTTCTAAAACAAAATTGAGATCCCAAGTTGGTATTGGTGCTCTCCTTGGGGATCTTATGTTTTTTGCCCCTCTGAGGTACTGTCTTAGTAGAGGATGTGAAAAAATAGGAGGTTCCGTATTGTAATGAGCTGAAATGGCAGAGGCATGGATCTTAATTGATGAGAAGGATACGCCTTTGTCCAGCATCTCAGTTAGGTATTGTAAAATCTGAGGTATATTTGGAACAAGTGGTTCGAGCCCTTGTGCCTAGTTCCAAGCACAGAATCTCTTCCATTTTTCTGCATAAGATTTCCTATTGCTGGGCCTCCTGGCTTCTAAAATAACATCCATAACAGCTTTAGAGAGAGGCGCCGTTTGAGTGGCTACATTATCTGCCATGCTGCCAGATTTAAGGTTCTGAGTTGACTGTGCAGAATCTGATTGTTTTGTTGGGTCAGAAGATGAGGAATTAGAGGTAAAGGCCAGGCTGGGCCTTGAGACGAGCTCTTTAGGATTGGGTACCAGTGCTGGCGTGGCCAGTCTGGGGCAATCAGGATCATCTTTGGCCTCTCTTGTCTGACTTTTAGGAGCACCTTGGTAAGAAGAGGCAGTGGAGGGAAGGCATAAACTACTGTCAGGGTTTTCCAACTAAATGACAAAGCATCCACTTTCCATGCTTGAGAGTGATAAGTTCTTGTGTAGAATTTCTGTAGTTGGCAATTGAGAGAGAAGGCAAAAAGATCTATGTCTGGGCGTCCCCATTTCCCTGTTATGCTGAACACCTGTGGATTTAGTTTCCATTCGTGAGGATCCATGAGATTTCTGCTTAGTTCGTCTGCCAGTGTATTTTTTGTTCCTGGCAGGAATTGTGCATGCAGATGTACTTGATAGGTCAGTGCTGTGTTCCGCAAAGTCATGGCTTGCCTGCATAGGGGGTAGGAATGTGTGCCCCCTTGCTTATGTACCACATAACAGTGGTATTGTCCGTCTTTATTAATAGTTGTCCTGGATGTAGTAGGTCCTTGAAAGCTGTCAGGGCATTCTGTATAGCTAGCATCTCTTTTTGATTGATGTGAAGATGTATTTGTTCCTTGGGCCACGTGCCCTGAATACATTTTCCTGCCATATGTGCCCCCCAGGCATAATCCGAAGCATCCGTTGTTATTGTCTGCCTGGCTGTGGGTAAGGTGAAAGGCTGTCCCTTGTTGTGGTGACAGGCCTGGGACCACCATCGAAACTCCTGTTGTAGGCAGGGAATTAAAGTTATGATTGTTTCCAGGCTGTGGCAATGTTGAGTCCGAACACTTTTTAGATGCCATTGTAGTTTCCTCATATGCAGTCTTGCATATGGAATTAGTAGAATACAGAGCGCCATGAAGCCCAAGGCCTGCAGAATTTTTCTTGCAGGGAGCTGGGTCTTTGTTGCCATCATTTGAAAGTAATGAGACAGTTGCCATTGTTTGTCTGGCATGATATAAGCCATCTGGGCAGTTGTATTTAAGCTTGCACCCAGGAATATTATCTCTTGAGAGGGCACTAGTTTTGATTTATTTTCGTTTACTGTGTACCCTAGGCAAATTAGTAATCTTTTTACAAACGCCAGATGCTTTAGAAGAATGTCCTTGCTCTCTGCTTGAATAAGGCAGTCGTCCAAGTAGGGATATATCTGAATTCCTTTTTGTCTGCAAAATGCAATTACTGGTGCCAGGCATTTTGTGAAGACCCTGGGCGCAGTAGATAAGCCAAAGGGCAGTGCAGAGAATTAGTAATGCATTGAGCCAGCTATGAATCTGAGGTATCTTCTGCAAGATTGTCTGATTGGGACATGCAGGTATGCCTCCTTGAGGTCCAAAGTAACTAACCAAGCCTTCTTGCCCAGCATGGGTAGAAGTTGCTGTAGTGTTAACATTTTGAATTTTGGAACATCCAGGAAAGTATTTAGGATTGACAAGTCCAGTATTGGTCTCCAGGCTTTGTCCTTTCTGGGTACTGGGAAAAGTCTTGAGTAAAATCCTTGTCCCTGTTCTTGCTGTGGTACTCGTTGAATAGCTCCCATGTCCGTGAGAGCAGCAATTTGTTTTTGTGCCTCTGCCCATTGGTTTTGTGGCAGGTCCGGCATACCTTTTGATTTTGGAAGGGTATGAAAGTGGAACCTGTAACCCTGAGAAACAATATTTAGTACCCATTTGTCCTGGGTGATTATGTGCCACTTTTTTGAGAAAAGTGCTAGCTTTCCCCCTAGGGGTGCTACCAAAAGGTAAGTGCTTGGCATTTGTAGAGGGAAGTCATTGGGACTGTTTGCTTTTCTTTGTCTTTGCGTTTTTTATAAACTCCGGTCGGTTGTTCCGACGGCATTATGTAGTTAAACCTTCGGCCAAAATAATGTAAAGCAAAATCAAACTGATGTTTAATAGTGCGTTTGTCGAACCTAGCACAAAACCGACAACTAGTAACGTCGTGGTCAGGGCCTAGGCAAGGAATACAGTAAGAGTAAAAGTCCTTATGAGGTGTTTGCTTCCTACAAGAAATACAATTATTAACTTTTACTGACATCGGTCTGGAGCAAGAAAAAGTTTCCCCAATGGGGTACTTAGCTTTATTGAAGACTTCGGTTCTGAAACTCAATTTCGAAAATCTCAGGAGTCGGCCGACCGGGACTTGCGAACTGTTTTTGCTTCGGGCACCGCCCGGCAAAAAAGAATGGAGAAAATGGCGTCGGTTGCATCTTTTATACCCCTGGCGCACTGACGTCAGGGAAGAGGCGACAGCAACCAACGCCGGACCTAGACTTTGGAACACTGGCCGACTGTGGGTAGCCTGCCAGCAGGATAACCCAAGTGTAATGACTGCAACAGTGAAACACGATGAACATCACACACACACACACACACACACACACACACACACACACACACACACACACACACACACACGGCCATTTGGTGTATAACATGCAAAATAATCTGTTTTCCCTGGTGGGGTTACAGATAACTGTATCATAAAATGCAAATTAATAGGATCTGTCTAACAAAGCATCGGAAACAAATTATCAGAATATGAGATGGTGTTTGTGTCAATGAGGGAATGTATACTTACCATAACACAGAATGTCTTTTTCACTGTTGCAGTTTTTGGTCCCTTCCCCTACCTCCCTTTTTTCTTCTGGATTTTGATTTGGTTACCCTCCTGGCCGAGGGTCCCCCTTTTCCATCTGCATTTTCTCCCTTTGGATATGCACAGCCTTCTTTTTGTCCTATGGAGAGTGTTCTCTACTGGGGCAGTTCAGTTCTGGGTAACTACATCCATACATCACATTACTCCCCATGTCCTGTGCGGGGAGCATACATGTGATGTACGGTGCATACAAGATCTAAAGGCTTTGGTAATCTGGCTGGATGTTGGGCTATCCTTGGCAAGAGATCCCCTAAGGTGAAGAATACAGCAACAGTGCTATAGAAGGACATCTATAAGACACTCCATTAATCCAGCTATCCACAACCTATTTTGCTCATTTTTTTCACATGGGGTCAGGCTGTCACCTCAACAATGGCAATCATCTAGAGTCAATGTTTACACAACCAGGTGGCTATCCCTGCAGCAGTTTTTCCATACCCCACACACACACACACACACACACACACACACACACACACACACACACACACACACACACACACAGTACAATACACCTACTGCATGTCTTTGGAATGTGGGGGGAACTGGAGTACTCAGAGAAAGCCCATGTGAATACAGGAAGAACGTGCAGTCTCCTTACATAAGGCACCCCTGCCAAGAATCTAACAAGGGAACCTCTTGCTGTGAGGCAACAACACTACCTGCTGCACCAAGGTACCACCCTTCAAAGTCTTCATTAATGCTACAATATTCTTAGATAACTTTTGATAAGAATGGCTTGAATGATGGTCAAAACCTGATGTCAATAATCTTTGCTGAAACTAATACAATTAAGCACAGCAGACCATAGAAATAAATAAAATAAATAAAGCCTTTTCACTTCCACCCTCCTAAGCCAGCTCCTCCAACGTCTGGGTCAAACGGAACACTGTCAGGGCTTTATTCCTTCTGCAACAATGAGCTGTCATATTCTCACTTCTTTACTGTTTTAACCACATTAACAATTAAGAGAAAAACTGCATGATAAAAAGTTTAACTGTCCAGTAACTAGGTTTGGGCACACAGAATAAAAAAAAACACACTAACAGATGGAAATCATATGAATCATACAAAGTTCTAGGCTACTGAGTCTGACTATTACTGCTTGCTAGTACCCACCGTAGACTGTACTCCCTTCTCAGGGAGGTCTAGGCCAGTCAAGTCTGAAGTGATACACATTCAACTGCATAAATCCCTATGTCACAAGATGGGTGGACAACTGGCTCACTGACAGAACCCACACAGTAAAAGTAGCCAACTCCAGACCAGTGGCGAGTGGAGTACCACAGGGTTCGGCCCTGGGTCCTCTCCTGTTCGGCATCTACTTCTCTGAAGTGCAGGCCAACACAGAAGGTCTTTGGCTAACCAAGTTCGCAAACGACTGCAAACTGCGAGCCATAATAGGATCAACTAATGATGCAGACATGCTACAAAAGGGCCTCACTGAGACAGATCCTTGGTGTCAAAGTCATGGCCTCAAG
This sequence comes from Protopterus annectens, assembly GCF_019279795.1. NCBI lineage: Eukaryota > Metazoa > Chordata > Ceratodontiformes > Protopteridae > Protopterus > Protopterus annectens. The sequence goes on from NC_056746.1 coordinate 291,040,870, forward strand.
CTCAATGCCAAGAAGTGCACGGTCATCCCTTTTGGGAAAAACTCGGTACCCATGAACTACCACATAGTTGGTAGCTCATGAAACACCAAAAGTGTGATAAGAGAACTTGGGACACAGGTGGACAGTAGTCTCTCCTTTGATAACCACATCGTCACAGTAGTCAGGAAATCCTTCTACGTGGCACACCTCATCACAAAAAGGTTCTCCTGTAGAAAAAAGGAGGTAATTGTTCCTCTCTACTCATCTCTCATCAGACCCATTATAGAGTACAATGCCCCATTTGCCATATATCTCACAAGACACCTACAACAATTGGAAAGGCCACAGAAATAGCTCACTAAGAGAATTACCACAGCCTCAAACAGATGCCATACACAGAGTCTCAAAAAATTCCAGCTCTACTCTGTTGCATATCGCCTACTCGGAGGCGATCTCTGCCTAACATACAAAGCTATGTCAAACCCAGAGTTGTTGGACATGCTACACTTAAAGAAATCCCAATCTCTCCATACCACACGCTCCAGGGACCTAAACCTTGTCACCACAATAAACAGAACATGCTGGAGGGATAGATTCCTGTCCAAGAGACTTCACATACCCTGGAACAAACTACCCATTCATGTCAAACAAAGCTCCTCATTAGCCCTCTAAGAAAAATCTTGACGACTGGATGGGAAATAGAAAATTCACCCCGGGGATCACTTCTGTGGTACTGCTCAACAGGTGCACAGGAAAATAATTTTCTTGGGTGGCGAAAGCCAGGGAACCTTTTTGGCTAAGTTTATATAGGCCCCAGGGCTGATAGCCTAGTACCTACATATGAACTGTCTGGGTCCCATTTGAAGAAAGGTAGTGTAGCAGCATCTTGCTTTATCTGCATACATACATAAATGCACACACATTCTACAGTTGTTCAATGTAAATGTATACTTTTTCAAAAAAAAAAAAAAAAACAAAAAGTAAAAAATTAATTACCCCGGACGTATATTCCAGAAAGAAACTGGTATAATTTGCTGCTTTCTGCTACTATACTACCCCCAATCAGCAACTTCATTACATACACCCTGGATATGTACGCCATCATACTTTGGCAACAATACCTCAAGGAGTGTTAGCTACTTTCCTCCTCCTTAGGCAGCCTTAACGTGCAAGCCATCAAATTTGCTTGTGTACAGGGTAACATATCTGCTCAGATAGCTGCACTCTGTACCTGCCTTTTTCGGCCCACTGGCCTCCAATGGAGCCAAATGAGAACAGCAAAGACATATCCAGCCTGTGAGACATGACAGAAAGCCAGTAGTCACTTCACCTCATCTCCCAAGGTGGCTCCACTGAAACTCAGTTCTCAGAAATAAGGACACTTATCTGAACCTGCGTCAGAGAAGTCAAGGCTTTAAACTCTGTACTAACAGAACTAGCAACTGAGTATACATACAGCTGTACAAAGATGGGATACCAGAATAACAATGTAAAATATAATTTACATTATATTATGACATAATTGTACCTGGTCCTTAGATGTCAACTTTTCATCAAGAATTGTACCTGGATTACTAAAGGCTACTTATCTAACTTTTAAAAAGGTACAAAACTATTTAAGTGTTTTTAAGATAGACTATCTTACTTTTGCATCTTCCAGATTGCCCAGCTTGCTCTTCTTCCTTATCAAAGCATTGAAGAAAGAGACATCCGATTTGATCTTGTGCCTGCCCATTTCAGTTAATAACAAAGATTCAGTATCACTGTTCAGCTCAACTATGTCAGCCAATAAAGTGAATGTTTTTATATCTGGCTTCACTTTGTTCTCCTTCATGTTTTCGAGAAAACCTTCCATATGCCCAATGAGAGCAAGCCTATCAGAAGATGTTGTCACTTCCCCCAATGAAATTACATCTTTTATATGTTTGTATTCAAGGAGGTTAGGAAGAGATGCATCAGATCTTAAATCTTGACTAGTTTCAGATGGAGTAACAAAACTTCTGTTTACAGGAAGCAACTCCAAATTGAGGCACTCCGAATGGTTCACATCAGTACTTTTTACAACTGAATCAGTTTGATCTTTACAGTCTATTTCTTTATCATTTTTATTTATCATATCATGCCCTTGTTCTTTGGAACAGTCTGAAAAGATCTGCATTTCCAGTGCTTCAACATCTGCTGCAGCTAACCTTGTATTGTCATGCTTCTTCTCCATCTTCCCTTTAAGTTTTTGATCCCTCTTTTGTTTTCTTAACTGTAACTCTGGGCTGTGATCTTCATCATTTCTAAGTAACAAGCGAGAGGCTACTGCCAGGTCTCCTATTCCACAGTCACGTGTCGCACGGAGTAGCAGGTTATAGCTGTAACAGTCAGGCTTTACACCCATTTTCAACATCCATCTCCACACCTGTTTTGAATATGAAATAAATAAAAAAGATAAATAGCATACATGTCAGTGGTTATTTTATGCTTCATAAAGTGATATAAACTATACATACTGGTTTATGTACCTTCCTTTACAAGTCAGTATGTCAACAATTCTGTAATTGCTTTTTGACAAAACCCAAAACTCCTTGACCCAATAATATGCCAAAAGCACAAACAATGAATTGGTATCTATAAAGAAAGGAGAGGTATAAAAAACAAAAAAACAAAACACTGAAAATAACTAAAGATTGGGGGGTGTGGCCAAGATGGCTAACTGAGAGCAGCAACTAGTGAAAGCTCTGTTACTAAAAACTTTTCTCTGACAGAAAATATAATTAGAAAAATAAATTTTGGAGACACTTTTAGCGAATTTTATTCACTAATGGTCAGATAAATGATTTACAGCTTCAAGTTCTTCAAAAGCTGTAATTTTCCGGTCAGGATTTCAACTGATTGCTTAAAAGAGAAGAGACTTCAACATGAACCATTCAAGAAATGGTAATCAGGATTCGTGTGTTAAAGACATCCAGTCAATAATACCTACTGTACAGGATATATTACTTAAAATGGACAAACTGAATACCAAAATAGAATGTTTCAAGGAAGAGTCCAAAAAGAAGTTGGAACATTTAGAAATTCTAGTGAAACAGAGTGCACAAATTTGCAGTATGGAAGAAATTTAAATGATCATGAAGGGAGAATAACTGAAGGTAAGGCTCAGACTGAATTTCTTTTACAACTAACTGTCTCATATAAAGTTGATGATTCAGAAAATAGACAAAATAACATTAGAATTTATGGTACACTTGAAAAATATGAAGAAGACAATGTAATAAACTTAACAACCTGGCTACATAAAACATTAAATCTATCTGAAACGCTATCTTTTGGAATTGAAAGGGGCACAGAGCCCCTTCAAAGAAGGAAAACTCACCACCACGTTCAATTATAATTAAGTTTATGTCCAGCTTAAAAAAAAGATCAAATATTAAAAACAGTGTGGTCCAGCTAACCTATCAGAACAGGTGAACATGTAAGTCACATTTGACAATGACTATTCCATTAAAGTGATGAGTAACAGAAAATCCTGCTTACCACTGATTAAGGAACTCAAAAAGAACAATATTAAAGCCATTTTGGTGTTTCCTGCAAAGATCAAATTATTTCTTTTTGAAGAAGAACCAAGAGGATTACTGGCCTCAAACAGTTGCCCTATGCAGCACGACTGAAAAAGCTAAGACTGTTCTCTGTTGCATACCGTTTTCTCAGAGGCGATCTCTGTCTAACGTACAGAGCCATGTCCAATCCAGAATTGTTGAACATGCGCCATCTTAGCAAAACCAAATCTACTCGAGCTACACGCTCTAGGGATATAAACCTCAACACAACAATGAATAGAACATGCTGGAGGGATAGATTCCATTCGCAGAGACTTCCCTTACTATGGAACAGGGTCCCGATCTACATAAGTTAGAGCCCCTCACTATCAATCTTCAAGAGGAACCTTGATGAGTGGATGGGTAACAGAAAGTTCACACCGGGGATCACACCAACAGCACTACTAGATAGGGGCCAAGGGTACTAGCTGCTAGTACAAGGGTCTAGGGAACTACTAAAGGGGCGGTGAATACCGCACAACGTGGCTGGGCTAATATATGCCTTCGGGCAGATAGCCCAGTATCAACCTATGAACCTATAAGAAAGTAAAATAGTTGACACTGAAAGAGGCTTCCACTTTTGTTAACAAAATTAAATCCTTAATAATACAGAAGAAATAGATTGGAAAAAAATTTCTCAAGAGCTGAATTCCAGAAAAACTGCTTCTAAAATGAAAAAGCTTCAAAACAAGTGACTTTTATTCTCTGATTGCAGGACATTTATTTTCTGAAAAAAGAAGTTATGTACTCACCATAATGTTCCATCTGAGTAATTACACTTCATTTTTCTGCAACCAGTGGGTGTTCGGATCTGAGCCGGCAACTTTACAAGCATCTGCTCCAAGCTCCTCCCCCTTATCCATAACCCATCACCATCTCCTACCTTCCCTCAGATCGAGTTTGCCGCAACTCAAACCAATCAGCAACTCAACTTAGCATAAACCATACATGAAAAAACTCATGAGAAGTTTCAGGGGAAGGAGGGTGGGAAGGTTGCAGAAAAATGAAGTGTAACTACTCAGATGGAACATTATTTTTGAGTACATAACTTCTTTATCTGAAGTAGTTAGCTTCATTTTATCTGCAACCTGTGGGACAGAGTCCCCAGATACTCAGACTCCTGGGGGGCCCTCATGGAAGGATATTCCTGAGCACCACAGAGCCGAAGGATGCTCTCCCTCTGGAGATCAAATCCAACTTATGAGAAAAGAAGGTATGTGACTTTGCCCAAGTTGCTGCCAGACAAATGTCATCCAATGAGACCCTAGGCCAAAAGGTAGCAGAATTTGCCTTATATCTGGTAGAATGAGCTTTAACAGGACCAGGTGGAGACAAACCTTTGTCTTTGTAAATTTGCAAAATACATAGTGTAATCCATCTAGCTAAGGAAATCTTGGAGATGGCTTTCCTTAAAAAGGGCTTAGAAAAAGACACAAATACCTGGTCAGACTTACGGAAGGGCTTTGTTCTATGTAAATAAAAATGAAGTTGTCTATGAACATCTAGCAAATGCAGTTTATATTCACCCTTGTTCTGAAAATTTGGAAAGAAAACAGGCAGGTTAATTGTTTGATTAATGTTCGATTCAGAAGCCACTTTTGGTAAGAAAGAAGGGTTTGTACGGAGAGAAACCCTGTCCTTATGGAAGATCAAATAAGGGGGCACAGCAGACAAAGCCTGAAGCTCAGAAACCCTTCTAGCCGACGTAATGGCCACTAGGAAGGCTGTCTTCCATAAGAACTTAAAATCCACTGATGCTGCAGGTTCAAATGGGGGAGCAACTAAAGCCTGGAGAACAAAGGCAAGGTCCCAAGGAGGGACAGAGTCCTTAATTGGAGTACGTAAAAGAAAGGTGCCTTTAAGGAAAGCCTTACAAAGTCTAGAAGAGGCCAGGGCATTCATATTTTCGCCAACGTGGAAATTAGAAATAGCTGCCAGTTGTACTTTCACCATGGAGGAACTAGCCCCTTGCTAAAAAACGCTGGCTAAGAAATCCAACACTGCAGAGACAGGGGGCTGTAAAAGGATCCAGGTTTCTCTGAGAGACCCAAATAGAGAATCGTTTCTATTTACTGTGGTATATCTTCCTAGTGGAAGCCTTATGAGACGCCACCAGAATAGTTTTCACTAAAGACGACAGACCGGGAGTCCAGGCAATCAAGGGAACTGGAGCAACCAAGCTGTCAGCTTGAGGTTGTCCAGGTTGGGTGGACAGGTGCCCGAGGGATGAGAAATGAGATCTGGGCAGGGATCCAGAATCCAAGGAGGAACTAGAGCATGAGACAAGAGGAAGGGGAACCACACTTGATGAGGCCAGAACAGGGCAATGAGGATCACTTTGCACCCCAGTCAACAAGCTTTCTGAAGAAACTCCGGAATGAGTGGTAACTGGAAATAAGTGCACAGTAACTCGGGAGGCCAAGCATGGACTAGAGCATCTCTGGGCAGATCTCCTGGTGAGGGAATCAGAGCGAAGAACTCGATGCACTTCACGTTGGAAGGAGATGCGAAGAGATCGCAGCAAGGCTGTCCCTACGCAAGGAATATTTCCTCCACTACTGACTGTTTCAGAGACCACTCGTATGGCATTAGAATAGTCCGACTCAATCTGTCCACTAAAATGTTGGAGCGTCCCGGGATGTGCGTTGTAAGCAGAAACTGACTGGTGGAGATCGCCCACTCCCACACTCGCATGGCCTCGCGACACAGAGGGTAAGATCTGGTTCCTCCCTGTTTGCTGATGTACCAGACAACAGACATGTTGTCTGACTGAATTGCAATAGTCCCCCGAGGAGAACAGTGTGGAAGGCTTGCAACGCTAAAAGCACTACTCATCTCCAGAACACTGATGTGCAATCTGGTCTCAATCTGGGACCACGGCCTTGGACCGTCCTCCCCAGATAATACCCCCCTCACCCAAGCTGGGAGGCGTCTGTGGTCACTGTGGCTTGAGTTGTGGGTGAAACAAATGGGCCTCCCACTGCAATCAACGGGGATTGGAGCCACCAGAGGAGTGACGTCCTGCAGGCTTTGCTGATTTGAATTGGATATTCCATGGGGAGATCTAGCCAAGGCCACTGTACGGCTAGAGTCCATTGAAGAACACGCATGTGAAGACGTGCACAGGGGAGGATAGAGATTGCTGCAGCCATAGAGCCCAGGGCTCTGAGAACATCACCAGCCTTCTGTAACCTGGGGCCAAGAAGTATTGATACATGAGCCCATAGACTCTGAACCCCGCCTGGAGTTAGAAAGACTTTCAGTTGAAGGGTGTCCAGCCATGCCCCGATAAAGTCCAATATCTGTACTGGGTCCAAGATGGACTTGGAAACGTCTGCAAGATGAAGGAAGGTGTCTCTGGCTTGGCAAAGAAGACACCTGGTGGAAGCAGTGAGGAGCCAATTGTCTAGGTAAGGGAATACCTGAATCCCCTGAAGCCTCAGGAGAACCGCTACAACTGCCATTACCTTGGTAAACACCCTGAGGGCTGTAGTGAGACCAAAGGATAGGGCTCTGAAGTGGAAATGACTGGCTTCCAGCCAGAAGTGAAGGAATCTCCTGGAGCATCTGTGGATCTTGATATGGTAGTAAGCGTCCTGGAGGTGTATTGAGCACATCCAGTTGCATTCTCGAAGATAAGGTAGAATGGACTGCAGGGTAAGCATCCGTAATTTTAGTTTGGCGACAGCCAGGTTTAAGGTTGACAGGTCCAAAATGGGTCTGAGGTCCCCTGTCTTTTTTGGCACTAAAAAGAACCTGGAGTAAACGCCTGACTCTGACTGATCGGAGGGGGGGGGGGGGCAGTTCGATGGCTCGTTTGTGAAATAGCTTGGCAATCTCTAGCGCTGCTGTCTCCCTTTGAGCAGGTGGGACATCTGGGAGGAGCTTTGGTTGGATCAGAGGGGCAACAAACAAGATGGTGTAACCTCTGGATATTATTTGAAGCACCCAACGATCTGCAGTTATGGACTCCCACGCTGTTGGGTGCAATGATAATCTTCCCCCGACTGCCTCCAGAGTAGGACAGTCGGGCAACCCCTAAGGGCTGCTGCGCAGGCCTGTCCGAGAAGGGCTCCTTAGACCCAAAGTTCCTCGACAACCCTCCACCTCTGGGACAGCTTCTGTCATGTCCCCCTCTGCCTCTAGGGGACGAGTTGTCCTGAGAGTCCCGGGAAAACTGTGATTTCCGGAACCACATCTTCTTTTGCACTCTCTGAATCCTGGAAAAGGATCTTTGAGAACTACAGAAGCGGATTCCGATGGCAGACATGGTCTTCCAGTCTTTTTCACTCTGGACAAGGGTGTCACGTACAGAACCATCGAAGGGAGCATTCATAAAAGACGCCTTGAAGGGGTCCGCAAACTGGCGCAGTCTGAGCCAAGTGTGTCACCTCATAGCTACGATGGTCCCAGCTGCCCTAGCTGCTCCTTCCATAGCATGGGAAAGGAGGCGCATGGACATGTTTGATACTGACTTCAGAGTCGACATTTTCACGGAGAACAGGCGCCTGTCCTCCTGTGACAAAGACTCCTGGGGTGAGCCAGCTAACTCTGTGACTAGGTCTCGCTGCAGTCATATAACATGTGCCAAATAGTTCAGCACTCGGATGGAAAGCGTCGCTGAAGAATATACTCACTTCCCAAATCGATCCACCGTCCTGGACTCCTTGTCCGGAGGGTGGACCGAGGAACTTTCCTGAGCCAGTTCCTTCTTGGTGGCTGCTGCAACCACCATAGCACCCACGGGGGATCCCTTATACCATGCCTGTCTGTCCGAGCATGGAGAAAGAATGTTTTCCGGGTGCTTAGGTATCAGATCTATGGTGTCAGGCTCCCTTCCATGCCAACCTGGTGATAAGATCCACCAAGGGATAAGCCAGACGGGACACCCAGGACGTAGATGGGCCCGTGCCAAAAGCCTCCAGGAACACTGATTCATCCGTAGAAGGTTTTGGGGCTGACCAACCTCCCCTCTGATGGAGGATCTCCATGATGTCTCCAAAGGAGACATCCTCAGGAGGTGACCTGGGGGAACCTTCTCCTTCATCTAAATCAGTGTCTTCTGTCAAGGACTCAGGGGAGTCCAGCTACCTCCTTTTGCACGTGTGCTTACGAGGACCCTCTTCAGTGGGACTCTCTGAAGAGGGCTCGTGAGCCATGGGTGGTTCCCTCTAGGGGAACCGCCTACGGCTCCTCTAGCACAGGCTGTCCCTGAGATAGGCTGAAGGGAGTCGTAACCGAATCCGAGGGAGTCTGGGCGGAATCCAAGGAAATAGGCTGGGGTCTTGATCCTTGACAGAGAACCCTCGCCACCATGTCGAACACCGATGGAGAGCGCACCTCCTTAGCACCCAACAAGGAGGAAGCCGTGAGGATCAGGGCCGAGGCTAGGGTAGCTGGAGCTCCGAAGGAATTGCTCGGATCCGACAAAGTCAGAGCCGAAGACACCTCCATCCCCTCGGGTCCAACTCCCCGTCCTCGGCCCCGAGAGCTGCTTGCTGCTTGGATCCGAATTGGTCAGATCCGAGGAACTCAAGGTAATCACCGGAGTAGAATTTGGAGGAACCATTGGCGCCGGATCCCCAGCTCCGAAGATCCTCGGATCCATAAACCCCAAAACCATAGGCCAGATCGGGGAAGGAGAAATCGGATGAAAGGAGGGCATAGAGTTCCCCCCTCCAGAGGGAGAGGGGCCTGGTAAGACTCCCATCTGGATTTGGATCCGAATAAATCTCATCATCCTGTCCATATCCATTTCATAGAGGCTCCGAGTCGAGTGTGAGGAAGCAACCGACTCAGATCTGGCTGGTCGCTGAAGATCTGGAGGAAGGCCTTGGCTCCGAAGGCTCCATCAGCTCCGGGGGAGTGGAGCCGATTAGACACAGGTTTTGATACCTTGGAAGGCGGGCTGCTGAAGGACTGCCGGATCTGGAGATCGTTTACAGGACCTATCCCTTTTCTTCTATCTGTCTCTCCTGTCTGAATCTTTTCTCTCACCTCTCCCCCCTTTGGCATCCTCTTCAGCAGGTCTAGCAGGAGGTGGCGTCCCAGCCTGAGGGGGGGGGGTTGGGTGGAAGTTGCCGAGGCTGAAGAATCCAACGTGGAAGCAGGGAGCAGGCCTTTAGCCACCAGTTTGGCCTTCCTATCCTTCAGGGCCTTCGGATTGAATCCAGCACACACACTGCACTGGGCGGATAAATGAGATACTCCCAGGCAAACAACACACAGAGTGTGACCATCCACTGGTGAAAGCTTATGGCCACACACTGTGCATTTTTTAAAAGTAGGTTTCAGCTGATCCGACATCTTCCCACACACAGCCACACCTACCAAACCCCAATACACTATGATCACGCACACCTATAGGGAAGGGAAGGGCCTACACAACAACTACGTGACAAACTAAACTGAACTAAAAACTTTTTTTTTTTAACTGACGAACAAGCGTTTAGGGGGAGGAAAGGGAGCTAACGAGAAACTTTCTCACTCACACAAGAAAAAAAAATAGTATCCCCAAAAGCACTTACGAAAACCCTAAGGCTCAGAGCTACAGAGACGATGATGCTGATGCACGAAGCAGCAAACGAGATCTGGGGGAAGGTAGGAGATGGTGATGGGTTATGGGTAAGGGGGAGGAGCTTGGAGCTCGGAGCAGATGCTTGTAAAGTTGTCGGCTTGGATCAGATATGGATCCGAACACCCACAGGTTGCAGATAAAATGAAGTTAACTACTTCAGATCAATAGATTTACCCTGTAAGTAAAGGATTTGTATTGGCCTTTCAGCTCCAAAACATACATATGTATGTATTTATATTTTATGCTAAAATGGTTAGTTTTACTGTTTTATGATACATACAATGAAACATTTAATATATTTCTTTTAATTAAATGTACAAATGTACTTATAAATGTTAAATACCTCATGTAAAGAATGCCATTAAATTATAAGTAACAGAATTGTTAAGTTTAAGACTATACACGTTAAGAATTTTATTTTACTCGTTTAGCTTTGCTTAGTATGTAACATTGCTGGGTTAACTGAATGTCAGATCCAAGTAATATGTTAATTAGAAGTGCTAATTGCTTCATAAACATGTGAAAGGAATGCGTTACACAGGACAAAAAAAATCACCAGCACTTTAACACTTAAAAAGCTTATGAAAAAAAGAATGTTCCAGTTGTGTGAAAATGCTTGATTCTTGCTTGCCTTGCTACACAGCTGCTCCTTGAGCTGTTTTGATGAAAATCTAGGTCAATGTTTATCACTGATGTCTGTTAAAACAAGAAGGAACTTTTATTTTTTTCTCTTTTTTCAAGTATATATGTGAGAAATCTACTCAAAATAACATTTTTGAATATTTATTTAGAATTGAAGAATTGGTAAGACAAAAGCTATAGTAATGTTTTTATATCGAGCTGTTACTGACATATCATTTGTTTATGTTGCTGAATATTAATAGCTTATACTGTAGTGTTATTAACTCTAACTGTACATACTAAGGGAAAGAAGTAAAGTTAGATGTCTGCTACTGATTAGAATAGTTTAAAAGAATTAAGAAGAATGAGGAACTTGCAGAGGAAATTAGCAGCTGCTGTTTGCAGCAAGTTGCCATTTTCACATGCTGTAATCAAATTCTAATGTCAGATTGTGAAGCTTAGATCAGAACAGCAGCTCACAACAGCTAAAAACATATATTCAAATTAAACAAGCAGGAATTATTTTACATATAGGCAAACTTACTTGCAATAATGGAATTAATAAGAAGAGTAAACATCTTACGAAAAATATGCAAATCCAAAAGGAATGATATCAACTAAGTAACATTAACAAAAAACAGTACCAGTAAACAGGGCCGGTGTTAGCATTTTGGGGGCCCCCAGCAAATGTCAAGTTGGGGGCCCCCCCTAGGCACTTCCAGTATAAGTATCATCCTAACAATGCCATCCATCCTAAGCAACCTTTTATTTCATGCTGCAAACTTTTAGGAGTAGTATCCACAGACAGAACTGCAGCTACAAGCTTTTACATTACAACAGGCCTATGTATCACACTATCACTATGTTGAGCTGTCTAACAATGGAACAGTTAGAGTTACTGGCACTAAGTTGCAACAGTGATACATTGCAACAAGTCTATGTACAGGTCTGGACTTAAAGTGAAATGATGACTGGACCTACATTTCAACCCCCCCCCCACACACACACACACACGCCAGTCCTCACCTCTGAGTCCTTCTCCTTTTGGGCTCCCCATACCATCCACATGCTTTTTCTTCCTTTTTCTCACATTTTGCCTTACTCTAAGCTTTTTCAAGAAGCCATAACTTTCTATATGCTCTGAAGTACATTTTACACAACCTTTTCATCCAATAATAGCTTGAACAGAAATTATGATTAAGGAAAGAAATTCACTGTTGTGGTTCAGCTTTAGTTTTCCTTGCATCCTTCAACACACCTTTCCTGAACAAGACAGCCCAGTAATAACCATTTAGGAAATAACTCAAGTCAGGGCCCAAGAAGCCACAGCTTTACAGATGGTCTGGGATGCATTTTAGAGCATTTTCTTAACATTTTACTCCAATGGTTGCCTAAATAAAAATTATGAAGAAAAAAAGAATTTCAGTCTTTTTTTTCTTTCAAGGCATAATTTGTGCCCAAGGTTTAATTTTCAAAGCTGACAAAATTGTAGCTTACAGTAAACTAACAAGCCAGTAGTTGGGAGAATATGTAAGTCTCATCTGGAAATACTGCCTACCTCCCTAACCCTCTAAAAAAGAAAAGTCACTGCCTATGCATCCCTCTGGTGTTAGACTGGGATGAAAGCAGAGATTTAAATTGCCTTTGTCATATATTTCAAGTGACTGATATACATATACACAGCATGTTCTTCACCCCAGCCGTCAAAGGTAGCCACATGTATATGAGCCTAGTACGTGATTATGAGAATGATTTTAGTAATATTCAAATTTGTTGCTCCTAGACAGTACACCTCTCTTACACAAGCTATTGTAACCTTCTTTGTACACCTCTGAGGTCTGTGAGAAACACTGCCCTCAGCTCAAACACAAGCTATAATGACTTCATGTGTGCACCTCTAAGGTTTGACTGTGATGAAAATTAAAGATGTAATATTCATACAATCTCTAACCCCTCATAACCCATAGCAGCTTTATGTACACACACACACACATTTGAGCAGGGCTGGTTTTAGAATGGGTGTGGTTGTAAACAGAGGCTATTATTAGCTTTATCCTAAAAGGGTCATATTTCAGCACTATTCAGGTTAAACAGCGTATTAAGAAAATTGATACATTTTTTAAGCAACAGCTTTGGTGGGGGCCACCACAGATTCAAGGATGATAAACAGAGTCCCCATTATCCATTTATACAGTCTGGTGAGTGGAGGCAACCAGACTCCAAGTGTCTGAATGTTCTGTGATATATGTTATGTCTTACTTTCGAAATATAATTACTTGTTAGGTACATTTTTTACTGATACACAGAAGAATAATGTCTGTGTCCTGGCATTATTGGGTGCATGCACAGATAAAAATCAATGATGTTTTTTACACACACACACACACACACACACACACACACACACACACACACACACACACACACACACACACACACACACACACACACAAACATGCATAAGCCACAGCAGTACTAGTTATGTACTTATTTCAGCAAACAGCAATGCCTTGTGCAACACTGGTACTGCCACACCAGATTAGTCACTGCTGTTTAGCAGTCGTCAAACAGCAGAAGCAGTAAGATTTATTTCATCGAGGAGTAATGCATACTTGTCACTGTCCCTACTTTCACAGACCTTCCCTGATTTTGTTCATACTTTTGCTTTATCCTTCGTAAAAAGTCTGATTTGCTGGTAAATCATTCAGGATTACAAACAGTTAATCAATCCAGACATCTGAGTTTTATACTTATTGTCCAAAAATAGATGTTGATGCAAAATATGTTATTCTAGTAACTTTTTAAGTGAATTAGAGAAATATTTAAACGTATTTATGATTCTGAGCATTTATTCTATTATTTTTGGGATTGTACTGAATTCTTAAGCAAAGAAATTGAGTTATAATATCTGGTGTTCTGGTATTATTTATAAAACTACCTGAAAGAGAAACTATCTCTGATGATCGGAAGCATCAGCTCTTCTTAAAATCCAAAGTTTGCACTGAGGTAAGTCACTCTGGGCTGCTGATCCCTCTAGTGCTTATACTGTTCATGTTCATTATCATCTTCATTCTAACAGGGTCATATCACAGCCCTGTTCATGTTAAAGAGCATAATTAGGAAATTAATGCATTTTTCATTCCTCATTTTTCCCCCAATCAGCAGCAGCTTTTGTGGGGCCCCCCACACAAAGATGATTAAGGGGGCCCCCTGCAGCCATGGTTTTGCAGGGACTAAAAGCTGACTATGTGGTTAGTTATAGTGGAGAAAATGTCCAAAAGCAGGGTTTAACTAAGCCAGGAGCACTATGTCAGTAGTAAAATATTTAATGGCATTCTGATGCCTGTTACTTGACAAAACATTGTTACTACAACCAGAAATATCTTTGAATTTTAAAGGAGATATAAATAAGAGTTATTACCCTCATAGTTTATTAAGTATGCAAGACTGCTGCACTAGCTTTTGTTGGTTTTACAGATGTGACAAAATATCAGGATAAGATAACTTGCTGTGGTTGGGGGCCCCCAGCGACCGCAGGGTTCGCTGGTGCCTAAAACCGGGTATGCCAGTAAATTAAGAAATATATATACACACTGTAATCTCTAACAAACAGCTGATGATTAAATAGTTCTTTGATGGTGGATTTTAAAAATACAAGTTATATAAAATAAGGAAGAATATTAGTGAGCAAATAAAAGAGAAAAATATATTTAAATAACAAACTGCTTATAAGAAAGATACCCATTATATACACCTACATATGGCAGAAATGTGAATGTACAAAATCTCATATAATTTACATAGAAAATCATATAAAACATGTATTTATATATTTTCATATTCTGAAAACTGAAAATTGAAGCTTGGTCATGTGAACTTTGAAGCTTTTTCCATACTGTATGCTATTAGAGTCACTAAGGCTACCTGAATGAACTCATTTCATTAGTCAGAGCTGAAATCTGAGTACTATATTGTTGAATCAGTACATACATTTTGATAAAAAGTAAAGTAGATTTTTCAATATGTTTGAAACCGGGAAGGGAAAATAGGATTTGAATTAAGCATACTTGCAGCTTCTGAATACAATATAGACTGCATTTTTTTTGACTTCATAGAAATAGCAAGACATTCTCTTTGACCACAGTAATGTACATATTTGTACAAATTAGTTTAATAAACTAAAGAAAATTTAAATATTTTGATATTTACCATGTTAAGAGTGTTACAAAATTTTAATATATAGACACTTGTGATTTTAAAATTAATTCAGGGCTTTTGTTAGATCTATAAAATGTATATATCTTTTAGCATAACAAATACGTATGTGCATTTTGTATAATAGTTTAGAATAAAATTACTCGTCACCTCTAAGTTTACAGATATCGTTATCTCCTAAGGTCCCATTATGTTCTACTTATTTATTTAGAGATTTGGTTATAATAATGTTGGTTAAGCAAATAATTTAGAAATATTTAATGGATAATGTATGCTACTATTACATAAATAAGTATACAGTACAGTATTTGTTGGAGTTTTTAATATTTGTGATTGACAGAAGAGGATTATTAAACGTTATGTAGTAATGGGGAAAACAGTTTTATTTAGTTATATATTTTGCCATTTAAATCTCTTATTTTTTAACTCATATGTAACATTATATTAATTATTTGTAAGTCTCTGTAGCTTTTGGCTAGTTTTTTTTATTATTTTTAGGTATTGGTATGGTAGAGAGATATTATAACAGTTTGTCTATTTGACAGGCAAACTAGGAACTTTGTTATCCATGGTAGGATGTGTTTTATTAGTAATATATACAGCTACAGTTGTAGACTTGTTACTGTTTTTTGTTATTTATGAGTTTTAGTAGTTTAGTTTGCAGAAAGGAAGAATATAAAAATCTGGAATGTTAAGACAGAGTTGGAAGAATGCATTAGAGTCTTATATACAATTAAATTAATATGGTGGATAATTGTATCATATTATCTTTTAAATGATTTTTTTTTAAATACACAGTATATATTTAATTTATTGTCCACTAAAGTAAATTAATTAAAAAATGGCAACAAAAGGAAATCATTAATGAGATATCTAAAATTAGAGAAAACATTATATGCTTGCAAGAAATTCACTTGATAAAGATATATAACATTTAAATAACTTAGGTTACAAAATGTTATCATCTGCTTCTTTCAAAAAAGAGAAGAGGACTCCATTAATGATCCCAGTGGAATATATACATTTGTAATAATTAAATATAACAGCAAACTATACATTAGGTAGTTTTTACTGGAGCCATGGAATAGGTGCAAGAGTGGCTAAAGATCACTTAAATTTGCTGCAAAGTCACTGGAAGGGTAGTTTAATTTCAGTAGGGGATTTTAACTGTATATCCAGTAGAGAAGATGCAAGTAAACAGAAAAAGCTAAAATTCTGGCATCAGCTAAAGAACTAAACAGATGGATTAGTAAAAGAAGAAGATAATTCATTATTCTTATGCACATTGGATGTAAACTAGAAGTGATAGGATTTATGAATATAAAGATTTACTTCATATGCACACAGATTAGTATTAGGCCAACTGCCCATGTGGGCCATTTTAAGCATCAATTACCCCATGTGAGATCAAAGCCTGCACCTTATGTTTGTAAGGTAAACACCTTAACCATTATGCCAACTTCTCACCATAAGTTCATAATTTAGTGCCAGTCTAATTATCCTTGTAGGCCATTCAAAGCCTAGCCAATTACCCCATATAATATTCAAACCCTGCACCTTGTGCCTACAAGGTGAACACCCTAACCACTATGACAACATCCCACTCCAAGTGAATTATTTTAAAACTATTCATTGTCCTTTATCTAATCATAAGGCACTAAGTATTAATATATTGATGGATATAAGGAAATTTCAGATGTATAAAATCCCAGTACATATGATGAAATTAAAACAATTTATGAGTTACTTTAAGAACAATTCAAGATTTTTTTTTGTATTTGAATGATAATGGTCAGCTTAGTAAAGTCATATTATGAGACTCCTTAAAAATGCATATTAAATATAGAATGGGAAGATTGGGTATTAATAAAATGAAAGAGTAGGATAAAGAGCTGTTAGAAATTATACAAAGTGAGGTTTGAACAAACAAAGAAATTAGATAGTACTGAAGTCGTTAAAAATTAATAACAGAATATCAAACAGTTTTAATGCATAAAGTGAAGACAACTTTAGAAAAAATAAAATTGCACAGTTATGTGATGACTT
This sequence comes from Protopterus annectens, assembly GCF_019279795.1. NCBI lineage: Eukaryota > Metazoa > Chordata > Ceratodontiformes > Protopteridae > Protopterus > Protopterus annectens. Next base: position 291,057,892 of record NC_056746.1, read on the forward strand.
CAAAAAATCTACATATATTAGCTAATAAAAGTAAGATGTTAAGAAAAAAGGCACAAATCAATACAATCCGAAATCCTCACACACAGAAGAAATTCTTAATATTTTTTTAAAAATTCCATGATGAGCTTAATAAAGATAAAAATAATCCCGATGATTACAAAACTGGCAAGTATTAAAAGAAAAATGTTACTGAGAAACTTAATGACCAACAGATGTTAAATAAGCTTAAAAAAGGAAAGATGGTAAAGCTCCAGGGGTAGATGGCTTAAGTATGGAATTGTCCAGTCTGCTTCCATTAAATATTTTTGAATTATTCTGAAACTGTCACTCAATAATTCTGAGTGACAAAATAATTTCTCCCTCATAGCAATTTTCTGCAATTTCACCTATACTTAAACAAGTAAAGGATAGGTTCATTTTTTTTCATATAGACCTATTTTGTTAGAAAAATATTTACTTCCATCTTTGCTATAAGATTAAGAGATACAGTAGATTAAGTAAGATAAAAAAGAAGTTATGTACTCGCCATAACGTTCCATCTGAGTAGTTCTACTTTATTTGTCTTCAACCTGTGGGATTTCGGACCCAAATTGGATCAGACATGGCCACATTTTCCAGCTATGGCTCCAAGCTCCATGCTCCTCCCCTTACCCATAATGCCCCCGTCTTCCTTCAGATCGAGTTTGCTGCCTAACAGGCATCAGACACCCAGCCCAATGAGACCTTATCATCAAACACCAATCATCACAGGAAGAACCTTAGCTGGATAGGAGCAAGGATCCCAACAATAACCGTTCGATACAAAGGACATGTCAAATCCCAAAGGATAAGGTTAGGGGGAAGGAGGGGTGGATGGTTGAAGGCAAATGAAGTGGAACTACTCAGATGGCACTTTATAGTGAGTACATAACTTCTTTATCTGAAGTAGTTTACTTAATTTGCTCTTCAACCTGTGGGACAGAGTCCCCAGCTACCTAACTCATGGGAGGCCCTCATGGAAGGATATTCCGGAGCACTGCAGAACCAAAGGATGCTTTACTCCTAGAGACCAAATCCAGTTTATAATGAAAAATAAAGGTGTGAGCTGAGGCCCAAGTAGCAGCTGAACAAATATCCAAAGAGACCCTAGACCAAAAAGCCACTGACGTAGCCATAGATCAGGTCGAATGAGCCTGCACTTTTCCTGGTAGACAAACCTCTTTCTGAATAAGCCCGACCCTCTAGCGACACTCTATCTTTATGAAAGATCATATAAGGGACTTTGATAGAAAGGGCTTGACACCTTTCTAGCAGACATGATGGGAACCAAGAAGGCAGTTTTCCAAATCAAAAATTGTAGATCCACAGATGCTGCAGGCTCAAAGTGGGGGGAGAAACCGATGCCTGCAACAGTAAGGTCAAGTCTCCCGGCAGAATCGGGTCCTTAACAGGGGGTCTGAGAAGAAAGGCACCTTTGAGAAAGGTTTTATAAAGTTTAGAGGAAGCCAATGAAGACATGTTTACCCCAACATGAAAATTAGAGATGGCTGCTAGTTGGACTTTCACCGTACAGGAACTAGCGCCTGTTGAAAAATGCTAGCCAGAAAATCTAAAACTGCCGAAAGCAAAGTAGTGAAAGGATCCAAAGACCTCTGATTGGACCATATAGAAAAGCGATTCCATTTACTACAATAGACTTTTCTGGTAGATGATTTATGAGCCACTACCAGAATGGACTTAACAGGAGATGACAGACCTGGAGTCCTAATAATCATGGGAACTGGAGCAGCCAAGCAGTGAACTTCAGACTGTCCAGATCTAGATGAGGGATCCCCGAGGGATGTGATAACAGATCTGAGACCAGATCCAAGATCCATGGTGGAACTAGATGAGACTTGAGTAAGGGAAACCAAACCTGTCGAGGCCAGAATGGGGCGATGAGGATCACAGTGTTCCCCAGCCTTGGGGCTTTCTGTAGAAACTTCAACATAAGGGGAAGAGGAGGATATGCATAAAGAGGCCCGGGAGTACAAGCATGAATCAAAGCGTCTCTGGGGGCTTCCCCGGCAGAGGGTTCAGAGCGAAAAAAGGAGATGTGAAGAGATCGCAGCAAGGAGGACCCCACTTTAGAAAGATCTGTTCCTCTACTGAAGGATTCAGAGACCACTCATAAGGCATCAAGATCGATCTGCTGAGCCTGCCCGCTAGAATGTTGGATCATCCCGGGATGTGCATTGCACCAGAAAACGGCCGGTGGTCACCCATTCCCACACTCTCATGGCCTCTCGACATAAGGGATAAGATCTGGTTCCCCCTTGTTTGTTGATGTACCAGAACACTGACATATTGTCCGTCTGAATTGCAATCGTTCCCACAGGAAGATGAGCATGAAGGTCCTGCAACGGAAGAAGAACCACTCATCTCTAGAACACTGATGTGCAGATAGGTCTTGGAAGGGGACCACATGCCTTGGACTGTCCTTCCTGAGCAGTGCCCCCCCCACCCTAATAGGGAAGCATCCGTGGTCACCGTGGTCTTGGGGAAAGCAAGTTGAAACGGCCGTCCCTTGAGGAGATCCGGGGACTGAATCCATCACCAAAGGGAGTCCCTGCACACTTTTGAAATTCTCACTGGAAAAGAAAATGGAAGGTCTAACAGTGGCCACTGAACCGCTAGTGTCCACTGCAGCACCCTCGTATGAAAACGTGCCATAGGAAGAAGATTTATTGTGGCTGCCATGGAACCTAGAGCCCTTAACACTGCTTCGGCTGTTGGTAAATGGGTTTGAAGAATGTGTAAGATGTGTAACCTCAAGCTGCATATCCTGTCTGACATGAGGAACACCTCACTTGTATTGTGTCCAGCCATGCCCCGATGGAAGTCTAAAATCTGAACTGGGAGAAGAGCAGACTTGTTTATGTTGATTGTAATGCCAAACTTGTTGGCAAGCTGAAGGAAGGTGTCCCTGGCCTGACATACTAGATGCTCTGAAGGGACAGTAAAGAGCCAATCGTCCAGGTATGGAAAGACCTGAATGCCCTGAAGCCTCAGGTGAGCTGCTACTACTGCCATTACCTTGGTGAACACCCAGGGGGCTGTGGTGAGACCAAAGGGGAGGGGTCAAAATTGGTAAAGATTGGCTTTCAGCCGAAAGCAAAGGAACCGCCGGGAGTGCCTGTCCATCTTGATGTAAAATACGTGTCCAGGAGGTCAATCGAGCACATCCAGTCTCTGGCTTGCAGATAGGGAAGGATAGATTGAATCATGACCAGCCGGAATTTTGTCTTGGTTACTGAAAGGTTCAGTTTGGACACATCCAATATTGGTCTGAGATCCCCTGTCTTTTTTGGCACTAAAAAGAACCTGGAATAAACCCCGGATCTGGACTGGTCTGGGGGACCGGTTGGATGACTCATTTTCTTCGCAGCAAGTCTACCTGCACTGCTGCCTCCTCCCGCTGCATGGGTGGAACATCTGGGAGGGCTTTGTTGGATGGAGGAGGATCCTTTAACGGAACAAAATATCCTCTGGATATAACTCGCAGCACCCACTGATCTGTAGTGATGGACTCCCATGCTAGTGGGTGAAGCGGCAAGCGACCCCTGACTGCCTCCAGAGATGGACAGCTGGGCAACCCCTCAGGGCTGCTGCCCGGGTTTATCTGAGTAAGGTTCTCAGGACCCAAAATTCCTAGGACCCCCTCTGCATCTAGGGTGGTGTCTATCATATCCCCTCTGTCTCTGGGGGAAGGCAAGTCCTGAGCATCCCGGGAAAAAGCCTGAGACTAGTGGAACCACATCTTCTTCTGGCCTCGCTGGTTCCTGGAAAAGGACCTTTGAGGCGGTGAGAAGCAGATCCCGACGGCAGACCGTATCTTCCCATCCTTCTCGCTCTGGACCAAAGTCTCTCTGACAGTCTTCCCAAAAAGGGAAGAACCATCATAAGGGGCGTTGGTAAAAGACGCCTTGAAGGGTTCCAAGAACTGACATAAGCAGAGCCAGGTGTGACGCTGGATGGCAACGCCTGATCCTGCCACCCGTGCAGCTCCCTCCATGGCACAGGAGAGCAAATGCATAGAAGTGCTGGCTACAGATTTTAGGGTGGCCATTCATGCATCGAACGTCTTCCTGTCCTCTGCCGACATGGATCCTGGGGTCGACCCCGTGACTTCCTTGACCAGATCTCTCTGGAGTCAAATGACGTACACCATGTAGCTCAGTGCCGTCACACAGAAGGTTGCTGAAGCATAAACTTGCTTCCCAAAATGATCCAACACTCTCGATCAGGTGGGTGGACCGTGGAGCTCTCCTGGGCAAGTTCCTTTTTGGTGGCCTCCGCCACCATCATAGCATCTACAAGAGACCCCTTGTGCCAGTGTAACTTGTCCGTGGGGGGGGCTTAAAATTTGTCCGGGCGCTTGGGTATTGGTTCTACGGTGTCCAGCTCCTTCCATGCCTTAGATGTTACCAAATCCACAAGTGGATCGGCAGGAGGGGACACACAAGAGGTAGATGGGCCCAAGCCAAATGCCTCCAGAAACACGGACTCAGAGGTTCGATTTGGGGTGGACCCCCCCCCCTTTGGTGAAGGATCACCAAGATGTCTCCAAAGGAGACATCCTCTGGGGGTGATCTTGGGGAACCTTCTCCTTCATTCAGGTCTGTGTCTTCGGTGAGGGACTCTGGAGGAGAGTCCAAGTGCCTCCTTTTACATGTATGCTTGTGGGGGGGTTCCTCAGGGGGACTGTCTGGGGAGGTCTTGCAAGCAGGTTGTTCCAAGGGCGGAATTCATGGGGCACCACATCTATGGGCTGTCCCTGAGAGGGCAGGATGATCGGAACTACACTCAAGGCCAGAGGGGTCTGGACGGACTCTGAAGACTAAATGGTTAGAGGCCTCAACCCTGCGAGAACCCTCTCCACCATGTTGAATGCCGAGGGGGAATGGACCTCCTGAGCTGATCTAGCGAAAGCCGCTCCCCCCTGATCTGACTGGGAAGCCAGAGTAGAGCCTCTGGGAGCAGAGATGCTGAGGGGAATGCTTCTCTACGACAAGATCGGAGCAGGGAGCACTCCCTCGGATCCGACCCTGAGGCTATGGCTCCGAGAGCTCGGATCCGACATATTCGAGGCACTGGTCGGTGTCAAGCTACAGGGTACCGTTGGCGCAGACCCCTCACCTCAGATTGTCCTTGGATCCGACGACTCCGAAACCGCAGGTCGGATTGAAGGAGGAGTGATAGGTCTAAACAATGGCTGGAAGGCGCCCGCTCTAGTGGGAGAAGGCCCTGGCAAGACCATCTGAATTTGAGTACGGATAAACCTCCACATCATCTTGTCCATCTCCACTTCAGACAAGCTCTGAGTAGAGTGAGAGGATGCTGCCGAAGTAGGCAAGGAAAGCTGGTGAGAGGGAAGGCCTAGGGGGTGACTGGCTAACCTGTACCTCGGGCTCAGGTGAAAACCTGGGTGACCTGAGCCGAGGTGTCACTGGCCTGGAAACAGGCTTAACCTTCGGCGGAGGGCCAGCCTCAGACAAGCGGTTGGGGGATCGTTTGCAAGGCTGGTCCTTCTTGGCTTTATCCCCTTCCCTGGACCGCTTGGTGGGAGGGTGAGTATCTGAGGCCATGGAAGGGGAAGACGAAGCAGCAGTTGCTGCTTTCCCAGCAGGGGAAGGTGGGATCTCAGTCCCAGCAGAAGAGGGCAAGAGGCCCTTAAGGATCAGTTTGTCCCACCTGTCCTTAAATGCCCTGGGATTAAATCCAGCACAAATAGGACAGGGGGACTGGAGGTGAGGCACCCCAAAGCAAAGAGTGTGGCCATCCGATGGAGAAAGCTTATGGTCACACTCTGTGCACCTTTTGAAGCCTGGCTTCGGGGCATCCGCCATGCCTTAGCTGGCCCAAAACACACACACACGCACCATGTGGAAAGAAAAGACTGGAGGAAAAATGGGAAAGCCTGCTTACTACTTTTTTTTTTGCTATGGAGAACCCCGTGAAGGTATAGAAAAAGGGTTGAAGAGAAAAAGATAAGAAAGGCCGAAAAAAAGGAGCAATTTACTGTTGCAGAAAAACACCTAAATGCTCTGGAGCTCGGACCACGCTGCTTCCTCTCAGGCGGCAAACTAGATCTGAAGGGAGTCAGGAGGGTATTACGGATAAGGGGAGGAGCATGGAGCTCAGAGCCATAGCTGGAAAATGCAGCCGTGTCAGAACCGATGTGGATCTGAAGACCCACAAGTTGAAGAGCAAATGAAGTAAACTACTTCAGATCAGGATTTATAGTCAATAAATTAATGCATGATAATATAAAAGGGGTAGCAACTATCTTAGATTTAGCAAAAGGAATGAAGATATTAGACCTAATTAGCTTGCATATCGACAGAGGCTTTCATTCTGCAGCTTGGAACTACTTGTTTAAAACTTTATAAGTATTTGCATTTCCAGAACAATTTATTGGAATACTAAAAAAAAAAAAAAAAAAAAAATTAAAAACATTTTTTACAGAGACTCTAAAGCGTATGTCAAAAAAGTGGATCTTACACTTATCAAGGATTCACTTTAAAGAAAGGCACAAAGCAGGGGTGTCCCTTGTCCCCTCTATTATTTGCAATGGTTATAAAAACCCTTATCTAATAGCATAAGACACAATGAAAAAATTGATGCCTCCTCAAGGATTGTCAATATAAAATAAAATATCATCTACAGAAAGCTGTAATAACAACAGATTTAAATTATTCAATCAAAGAAACAGATGAAGAAACTGAAAAGTTTCAAGAAGTACCGCTGCTGAAATTTAATAATAATAAAACAAACTTTAGTGTTAAATCAATTGCTAGATAGTAAGTCTAAAGATAAATATAACTGGGAACGAAAATAAGTGAAATATTTAGGAATAAAAATCTATGAATATGCAAGTAAAATTATTAATAATTGTGAAAAAAATACTGAAGTGTTACTTATTAAAATGGAATGATTTTTTTTTACTTTTGAGGACAGGCTAGCACTTACTAAAATGATTATATTACCCAAGATTATATAAATACTGGATTCAATAACTTCAATACCTGTCAAAAAACATTTAAAGAAAATGGAAAAAATGTTAAATCCATTCTTATGGTATCCTAAAAAGCTGAGAATTGCTTATAGAAATCATATACAATTATGGGGTATGGTGGTATTAGCTTCCCATATATAGAATATTATTTTATTGTTGCAAATTTTAACTCTATTGTACTTTAGATAGACTCAACTTGCACTAGTTACTAGAAAACCATTCAGGAGCACATTATATTAAATTCTTATAACTTTATCAAATGTGATAAATTAGAAATATGTAACAGTGCTTTTATCTGGTTAATAAAATTTTCCTTAGAAGGAAATCAAATTTCAATATTTAGGCTCTGCATCTATGAAATCAATTATTAAAACAATTAAGAAATATGTTTTTAAAACTCTATTAAAAACAAAATGGGAATTTTTGTTCCTTCCCATTCCACACACCTCTAGAGTTAAGGAAACTCAGAACAATGTTAACATGAATTTACTAAAAAAACGAATGGATTAGTATTATGGTTAGATTGCTTTGAAAAAGGAAAAGCCAAGTCACCAGAATATTTAATGAAATATTATACGTTTGATGAATCTGTTACCAAGTTAATATTACCAAGTTAAATGAATTTGTAGACAATGAATTTGTAGACAATATGATGGAAGAGGAACAGGACACTATTCCCCCCATTATATGAACATATAAATATTATCATTGAAGGTAAACAGATCTACAAAGGAAGCTAGTCCAAGCTATACAAGTTAATTATAAGTAATAATAATAATTTTGATGCATGCAAAGTTCTAAAACTTTTTAGATAGTAATGGAGGGGTGACAATAGGTAGTAAAAAAATAAAACTATGTTACTTAAAATCAGTTAGACAAACTTCAAGTTTACACTGGTAAGTTTTTAATGTGGAAATATATATATATATATAAAGAATGTCTGTTGCTCCCCATAAAATCTCTTAAATTTAGTAAAATGACTTCTTCAGTTTATTGGAGATGTAGTAAAGATATAAAAGTTGACTGGCCACGTGTATGGACTGTGAAAAAAATAAATGCATATTGGGAAGAGATAAGTATGTCTTTTAAGATGTTATGTTCTGATAATTGTTCTTTAACTAGATCAGTAATACTAATGAATGCTCCACTTTGTGTATCTGTAAAAGCCAAACAACAAGAAATATTCTAGAGTCTTATACCAGTTGTTAGAAAAGTTATTACAAAAAAATTGAAAAGCAAACTCCATTTCTACCTTCAAAGCATTTTTAAATTTAACAGCAATACTATGTAAAATTGAAAAAGAAGTGAGCAGAGTAAGATCTGTAAATCATACTAAGACATTTATTGGTTGGGATAGCCTTGAAATGATGCTGTTGAAATACCAAGACTCAGTGCGTTAACTGTATAAAAGAGTACCTTGGATGATTCAGTGTATTCCTAACATGGTATAACATTATATGTTGAATTTTTTCCTTTCTGTGTATATATTGTAAATATGCTAAATTCATAAACGTTTTCTTAAAAAAGGAAAATAACTGAAGATACTATCAGTGAATACACTGAACCAGATGGATATGTGGGTTACCTAGTACCAGGACAACAGCATAACAACTTCAAGCTATAAAAAAGTAAATGCAGTACAGCACTACATCTGAGTGATGGGTTCAAATGTACAAAAAATGAGGAAGAAGAAGAATTGAGAAATTAAACTGTCTGACTATAGCATGTGAAGTGGAGAGACAACAAACAGAATTCTAGACCAATGTACAGCCTGCTGTTCTGGGTGTAAACTCTTGTGAAAAGTCAAGATGCTACGCAAGCAGAAAAATATGGTCACTGTGAAGGGATCTTGTTGTTCTATGTATCAAATGGAATACTCAAATTACTCACAGTGCCACACAACTGATGTACAAGAGGGAATCTTGACTGATGTTGTAAGAGCCGTCACAGAGGAAAATGAACCAGATTATGGTGGTTAACAATGTCATAGGAAATGAGAGGATAACGAGATGTATACGGAAAACTTAAAAAGGATGGGAATAAGACAAGTTTGTAGGTTGAGAAGCTTTATTGTGCTTCAAAGCGACTAGCTGTTCCCTTTAACCACTCTAAGTTAAGTGCAACTTTTGCACTTAAATTTTTTATGTGATTTTGGCATCCATGCTACAGGTTTTTTTTTTTGAGATGATCACTTTTCCCAAAATAAAAATCTAAAGTTAAGAGGGGGATTTTTTTGAGGAGCAGCTGCAGTGTGAAGGCACCTTTTTGATCCTGAAACTCAACTCAGTGAGGAGTACCATCAACAAATGGTAATTAGGTTGTGGAAAGCAAATATGAGAGGTGCCATATAAACAGTTGTGAGGCATCATTTGAGAGATTTGTCAGGATTTTTGAATCTTTATGTTAAGAAGTTTCAGTAATCAGGGTGATTTTGTAAAAAGCAGTAGGACTCCACTATACCATTTCAGAAAAGAGTAGATGATCAAAAGACACGACACTGCAACTAAGCAGCGAAACGGTTTATATACAGTAGTCATTTGTTACTGTGGAAGATAAAGAAAGGTACTGAAATTTGAACTTGAGTTGAATTTTGGAATGTGAAGAAGGGTTTTACTGTTCAGAGTTGGTGAAATCCAGGACTGCACTATGGACTGGATTTTCCTAGAAATCACTGGGTACAGAAAAAGCTTGTAGACTGCTATTGTCAGTGACTCAGAGTGATTTGGGTTCAGTTTGCGACTTGGTATGAGAAGGTTTTGTCCTACTTGGGGTGGTCTGGTGAGAGGGTAACAGTTGACAAAAGACTAGACTAGTGTTTGTGGATCATAACTTCTCAGGGACTACTGTGTGCAGCCTTTGGCTGTCATAAAGGAATGCTGATGGCATAAGATGCAAGTCAGTATTTCTACTGGTCCTGAAAAATATTTTTCTCAACAGGATGCAATTGTTTAACTCATTTCTGTGAGTTATGGGCAAGATACAAGGGTTGCTGCAGTGAATGGATTATGCAAATAAGGAACCTGTGGTAGTGAATTACATATAGTTAGTGTCTACCCTGATACTGCTGAATTATAAGACTGCAAACACCCCAAATATGGGGCAAGGTGAGAGAACCATTAGATGTACAGTGGGAAATATGCAGTGGGAAGACAGATGATGCTTGGATACATGAGTGGAATCTGGACTTTGTGGGAAGTTAATGTAATGGCATTCAAGTATAATAAATGAGGAGTAGCATATATTATATGTGTTAATGTTTAATGACTTTTCATTTTTGAAGTGCAGCAATCCAATAAAAAAAGTTTATGACTCATGCAATAAAGTTTTCACAGGAGACAAAAATGCACTTAAGGAGTGGCTCACTTAACAGACTGCAACTTTTCTGAGCCACTGAACTTGAACTGGACTTTGGATTTTCAAGAAATTGCTGCAGTGTTAACCACATCTTCTGGATGGAGGCTTACATAGTGGCAAATGTGTGGTTTTTTTTCAACCTGAAGTGCAGGCTTCTCAATAAATAAGATTGGGGCTCATATAATTAACAGTCTTCAGAGGGGAAATATTAAGAGAAATTTCTTATCAGAATTTAACTTGAACTGCAAGCAAAGTTAAAACTGAATGCAAATGGAAAGACAAGGCCATCTGAATAACCAAGTGACTTACATAACTTTACATGGGGCTAATGCTCAGAACTCACATAATGCCGATATTATTGCTGATTCAATATTTCATGGTGTTTTGACCTCATTAAATTACTTTATGCAAATTATGTAACAGCAATATTACAAATAGTCCTGAATCTTTGTTCTACATCATGCTTTGTTAAAACTGTTCTGTTATAATTAACATTTAATGAGTGCTACTAATGTTAAAATTATAGTGTTTAATACATTATATGTACTTCAAGAGGCGCTATTACTTAAAAAAATGTAGCTTATTTACTGACAACATTCCAGTGGCACTCTGGAAAGAAGAGGCTGTACTTTGGATATTAAGACAGTGGAGCTGTGATCTGCAGTTGATTTTTGACAGTCTTCTTTTATTTTTTGAATTCTGAGCAGTAAGTAATTGTGTAGTGCACCAGGAGGATATGCTACTAATTTGTGAGCTTCAATTTCCCACAGGATCAATGTTTTACAAAATATTTTTCTAAATGATTCACTTTATGACCCATTATGGAGGGCATAAGAGGAGACTGTTAGTATTTTTAAAGGGTCTAATATGAGACGTTAGTTGCAGTGTGAAGCCTTGTGGGTTGGAAGCCTTCTGAGATTCACTAGCATTAAATATTATAAGTACAGAACTACATAATTAAACATGTTTACCAGTCACTTGATGCAGCAAATTTCTGGCCTAAGTGACTATTTTGTTTGCAGGGTCAAGTTTACTTGGGGATGTTTTATAAGTACTTATGCATTATTACTGACTTGACATAAGAACTTCGGCATTTGGTGGTCTGTCTTGTAGGGAAGGTTGGTATAACAATGGCTCGAGTTCTGTTACCTATGCAGAGCACCTTAGAGCTCCATTTGGCTTGTATGGATTCCTCAGGGGTGACCCTGCCTGGTCTAGAAGACCTCAAATGACCCTGTCCCATGCAACCTCATTCACATCTGCAAAACAGGCAGCACCATGTGCACACATACAAGAGATCTTCACCTTACCTAAAACAATCTAAACCTGCTGGCATAACAGATGCTCACTCAAAGAATTCTTCTCCTCTGGAAGAGACATTCCTACATATTAACAAAAGTAGTGTCCTCATCTACTTTACACATCCTGGATGAATGGATGGGAAACTGCAAACACATCCCAGTCTTATTTCACAAGCCTTCATGGAAAGCAGTGGGAACTGCAGTGGCTACATTACAAATACTCTAACCTTCATGGAAAGCAGTGGGAACTGCAGTGGCTACACTACAAATACTCTACCCTCATTTGCATAGGGATAACCTATGAATTTATGAACTCTGTGCAATGACCAATATGGAATCTTAGTGGATATGTGATGAATGGCAGAGTACAACAGAGTAAGAGCAAGATGGCTAGCTGGAGGAGAGAATCTCAAGGGATCGTTTGTTTTTATTAATTTGTTTTTTTTTTTATTAAAAAGTTGTTTTCTCTTTTGCAGTCTGTTTCTCAGATGGATAGCTGGATGAAGCATGGTCTAAAAAGGTGATCGGCGTACTCATGATTCAATGGTCCATTACAGTGCTAGGATTACATTTTATGGTTCAGTGTAATATATAAATCCAGTACAAATTGAACTAAGTGTCATGTGCTATAGAAGGTTTGGTAATTTAAGCCCAAAAATAATTATGGATGGGATGTTGGAAAGTTGTGCATGACAATTATTCTGTTTAAGTAGATTAAGACTTAACTTATGGTCAAATAGATTTCACAAGCCAATATGCATGGTAAACCAACATTTATGAGGGCAAATGAATAATAGACTGCCACTCAAAGTAGTCTAAAAAGAGTTCCAGTGCTACGCAAAAGAGGGAGTATGGAAGAATATCAGTAGTCTATTTTTTTCTTTCACTTGTTCTGTAACTTTATAGAGGACAGTCTACTGACAGTCAGAAATCTAGGACAGTTCCAGATTACCCACATTCGAGTAGAGCATGAGCATTCCAGGGACTGGGCAGGGGAAGGTGGGAATGAATGGCAAACACCAGTTCATCCATCCTATGGGGTGAGAGCTTGGCTCACTGCATGGATGACACCCATAGGAATGGAGGTATATTCCCTGCAGCATGAACAGCCTAGTGTGTCAACACTGCAAGCAGTCCACCGCTTGTTTGGGAAGTTGCTCATAGTAAGAAGCATGCATGTGCCTTCAGAAGCAGCTATAGAGGGGCTCACATGCTTCTCAGGTGGTGTGGACAGGACAGTCCACAGATCTGCACAATGGCCTGCTCAACACCTGACTCTCCTCCCCACCTCAAGGGAGGAAACATTGGGTTAACTGGATGCCACCCCAAGGGAGGGACAACTGGGTTAGCTAGGTGCAGAAGGATGCCAATAGGCCAATCTTGTGGACTAAAAAAATCTAGGTGATTAAGGGAATATAAAAAGGGTGAATACAGGTGGTGGAAAGGGATGAGTAAGGTGTATGACACCTTGTCAACAGTCAAGAGTACCTGAGTACACTGCACCAGACGACTGAATATAAAAAATATTCCCTTTCTCATAATATATACGAGAAGGTTATCACACTCTTAAACTGTGACAAACCACCTGGAAAGTTACATATGACTGTGTAAACAGTTAATTTTTCATGATGGCAAATTTGTTTCTGATCAATAAAGTTTTTTTCTCAAAAAAAATGTTTTCTAGACTGCTGCTGGGAGCTGAATGCAGACAGACACTAACTAGAGTCTACAAATGTCTCAAAGGAAATGGGCAGAGAAGGAAAAGCATAATGGATTAGGAAGGGAGTTCAGGAAAGGAAAATAAGAACATGAACTGACTACTCTGCTAAAAGTTAAACTGGGTGAGAGGAAACACTGCTAGTTCAGTTAGGGGAAGGACTGTAAAACTGACAGCAGTACAATGCAATGTCCCAGTGTAATAAAACAGAAGCAGTAGTAAGTCTTGATAGTATACATCCCTAGACTATTGAGGACTAATAAAGGTACTAATAGGACTAGTGGCCCATTTGTTTAGCAACTCTATGCATAACAGATGTGTGCCTCAGTACTGGACAATGTTTAAAAATAAAGAAAATAGAAGCTTGTGGCTCAGTCAGGTAATTCTCATCTGGTCAGTCTCACATGAACAATTCTGAAGCTAAATGAACCGATTCTGAAAGACATGCAAGCACAATTTATATACTTACGTGCATTATGATCATCAGGTATTCCCAACACGGTGAAAACGTTGCCTTGCATGGAAAATCCAAAAGAGAAAAAAATATACAGGACGGTTATAGCATCCTGAACTAACAAAAATATTACATAAAGGAACAGGCAAACATGGCAACAAATTTCAAGCTATCAAAATAACATGAAAAAAAATGGATGATCATACTGGACCTCATGGAATCAAAATAAGGTGTTGCACAAAAACGGAATGCTGGAGTTGAATCAGGGCAATTAACCCAACAACCCTTTTCCAAAGGTTAA